>NC_064282.1:12102565-12269134 GCF_019186545.1 Solanum stenotomum | reverse complement strand
TATTGTGCACGAGCGTACCCGTCGGGTTTATGGGAGCCCGGCGGAGTTAGTTAGATTGCTTGTCTTTGTTGCCTGTACCCTCGTGTACATACCCCCCCATTTAGTACTCTTTGCACTTGATGTGACCCTTTATTCGCATTTCAGTTTACTTTTGCTTATCTTGCTCAGTCGGCCGATGATGCCTACTGGGTACCTGTTGTTTTGGTACTCATGCTACGCTCTGCATCTATTTTGTGATGCAGGTCCGAGCACTAGTAGCCACCGTTGATCGAGCTTGGAGTAGATTTATCTGGAGACGGGGGTGAGCACAAGGCGTTTTGTACTATTTCAGTCTCCATCTGTATATATAGACTTGTCTTTTTTCCTTTCGAGACAGTCCAGTTCGTGTTGTCCAGTTTTGGGACTTGTACTCATTTTGTAGTAGCTCTGTACTAGTGACTTCCAGGTTCTGAGAGGGATCTTTATTTGTATATATGTTTTTGGTTTGCTTCCGCCTGTTTATATTGTTATTTGCCTACTCTTGTTTGATTTCTACCCTCAGACCCATTACTTGTTGTTCCGGGTTACGGGTTGGCTTACCTGCTGGTGGGTTATAGTAGGTGCCATCATGACTCGATAAATCGAGTCGTGACACAACGCTATGTATCCCGCATGTATCCCGTGCACAACGCTATGTATCCTGCATGTATCCCGTGCACAACACTATGTATCCCACTATGTAAAATGTATCAAACCTAATGTATTTCATGCACAACGCTATGTATCCCGCTATGTGGAATGTATCAAACCTAATGTATCCCGTGCACAACGCTATGTATCTAGCAAACATTATTTTTAAGGGATTTTTGGTAAATAAAAAACTAGAAGGAATGGGATGTTATTTAGTACTTATACTATGTGGTTCTTATAATTTATACTTAATTTATTAGTTGACTACATATCTGCAGTTAAAACAAAGTTATTTATATCCTCCTTGTTATTAATTTTACCATTTATACCTTTCAATTGACGAAAAATTTCAAATTCACTCAAATTAACCCAAATTTAAATAAAAAAACCATTCCCTATTTTAAACCCAATGCCCCGATCCCTCTCCCATTTCTAAAATCCCAAATTTTATACTCCCTCCGTCCCATTTTATATGAGGTACTTTGACTCGGTACGGAGTTTAAGAAAGAAATGAAGACTTTTAAAATTTGTGGTCTAAAATAAATGATAGAACTTTGTGTGACTGTAAATCATTTCATTAAGGGTAAAATGAACGTTTTATAGTTAAATTGTTACTTAATGTAGAAATGTATCATTCTTTTTGGAATTGATTAAAAAGGAAAATAAATCGTATAAATTGGGACAAAGGGAGTAGTAATCTTCTGTGACCTTTTGCTCAGGTGGGTCCATTTGCCTTGATTTTGTTCTAGTAGCAGCTAAAAGATGCGATTTTCTCCAAAACGAAGAGCTGATACTGAGCACGACCATCTTTTAAACTCGATCCAGTAATCAAATTGGACCGGCGGCGAACCGATCCGTTACTGGCAAGGTTCCGATTGAAAGAAACCCGAACATCCCTCGACGTAAGTATGCCGTGGTTGGGGCTTTCTTCCACCCTAGATAACGGAGACTCCCATGAAAATGGCAATTCCGTTACGAAATCGAAATCTTTAATGTTATCCCTCATGCGTTTCATTGCTGCATCGTTAGAGAAATCGTAACTGGAATCTCTATACACCTTATTCTGTATACTCTCATCTGTACTGACATTGTTACTCAACTGGGTTTTCGAAGAAGATGAAGAAGAAGAGAGCTCTGTTTCTCTATGGGTTTTGGGGGTTTCTCTGATATTCGCTTTGACGACTACTTCTTTACCATCAGTTGCATCCATACCCGAAGAACTCATTGTAGAAAAACTGCGTATTGGGGTTTCTTTCAATAAATTTTGACGTTCTTCTATTGGGTGTGAAGGAGAGTTAACACAAAAAAGATAATGAACCTGTCAATTTCAACAATTCATAACTGGTTCTCAAGCTTTGAATGCTAGCATCAATGGAGGAACTCACATGTAAGGGAGAAGTCAATACAGAGAAAGGAGAAGAGAGAAAACTGTATTTATGAATAAGACTTCACAAATGATTACATACATGTACATGTGTATTTATAGCACCTAACAAGTTCATGACTAACTGAATAACAAACTGACAATTCTAACAAACTACAACTAACTAATCAGACTGAATTAACGTGACTAATTAATATGACTAACTATACTATACTAACTGCATACGTATTAGTATAAATACATTCTCAATACCCCCCCTCAAGTGGGATGGGAGGCTTCACAGCCAACTTGGACATTATGCAAGATTGTCTAACACTAGTGAGTGCTTTGGTGAGGAGGTCAGCCAACTGGTCTGTGGTGACAACATGATGTAGAGAAATGAGGCCATCTTGTAGTTTGTCGCGAACAAAATGGCAATCGACTTCGATATGCTTAGTTCTTTCATGAAAAACAGGATTTCTTGCAATGTGAATTGCAGATTGACTGTCACAATGTACTGCAATAGGTTTGGATGAAGGTACATCCAATTCTCGTAAAAGTCTATCCACCCAAACAAGTTCACCAACCACCTTCCTTAATGACCTGTATTCTGCCTCTGCTGAAGATAAGGAAATAGTTTCTTGTTTCTTAGACTTCCAGCTGATAGGTGTGTGCCCCAAAAACACAATGTAACCAGAAACAGACCTTCTAGAATCAGGACAGCTTGCCCAGTCCGAATCACAATAGGCATGAACTGAGTAGTCTGGGGCTGAAGACATAAAGATGCCTAAGGTTGGATCATTCTTGAAGTATCTGAGTAAGTGATAAGCTGCTTGCAGGTGTGGTTCTCTGGGATCTTGCATGAACTGACTTAAGTGCTGGACACCATAAGCTATATCTAATCTGGTGTTGACAAGGAAATTCAACTTGCCTACTAGTTTTCTATAGAACGTAGGATCAGACAGAACAGTGCCTTCTTTGGCTTTCAGTTTAACATTTGGATCAAGTGGAGAAGAGAAGCTGGAGTACTGAAGACAACCATATTCCTTGAGTAAATCTAAGACAAACTTCCTTTGGGACATTATGACACCACCTTTACCATACAATATCTCCAGGCCCAAAAAATAATGAAGTTTACCAAGGTCTTTAATTTTGAAGGTGTCATGAAGGAACTGCTTGAGCTGAATAATTTCTGATGGATTAGTCCCAGTGATGATCACATCATCTACATAAACTGCTACAAAAATAGAAGAATGATTGGATTTCTTCAGAAATAAGGAATAGTCACTCATGGAGTGGGTGTAACCCTTTGAAAATAGAGCCTCTGACAGCTTCTCATACCACTGTCTGCTAGCCTGTTTCAAGCCATAAAGTGACTTGTTCAATTTACAGACTGCAGAAGAATTAGTTACCTCAAGGCCAGGAGGCAAGTCCATGTAAACCTCCTCATGGAGGTCTCCATGTAAAAAGGCATTATTAACATCTAACTGGAAAATGTCCCAACCTCTCTTCACTGCAGTAGCAACCAAAGTTCTTACTGTTGTCATTTTAACAACAGGGGAAAAAGTCTCAGTATAGTCTATGCCTGCTTGTTGGGTATACCCTTTTACTACCAATCGTGCCTTATATCTCTCCACACTACCATCAGCTTTATGTTTGACTTTGTACACCCATTTACAACCAATAGTTTTCTTCCCAACTGGCAAAGGAACCAGATCCCAAGTTTTATTATTGTGAAGAGCTTCAAATTCTTGTGTCATTGCAGCTTGCCAAGCAGGATAAAGTGCTGCTTCTTCATAAGATGATGGTTCACTGTCATGACATACATTTTTAACAAGTAACTGACTGTTGAGACTCAAGGTTTCAGGAGCAACATGGCTACTATTTGAAAAGATGGTATTGAGTGGTATGATGGAAGGTTGCAATGTGGGAACAAGAGCTGATGTATTGGCAGTTTTGTGTGAGGGTAAGGAATACAAGTAGTCATTTAAATGCTTAGGTATTTGTTGGGTTCTATGTGATCTTCTAACTGTGTCTCCTGGTTCTGGTATAGGAGAGGGTGAAGGTAAAGAAAAAGGCAATTCATGAGTTAACTGAGGCTCAGTAATATCATTATCATTACGTAATGGTGATATATGGTGAGACAAAATGTTATCAGTAGTATCACAGTCTACAACATCATTTGCATTAGTGTATGGTTGTATAAAGGGAATGGAATTCAAAACAGAAGGAAAAGTGCCTCTGTGTAAAGATGAAACAAAAGGGAAAACATTTTCATGAAAAATCACATCTCTAGAAACATGTATCTTTTTGGTAGTTAAACATAGTACCTTGTATCCTTTTGTCCCAAAAGGGTAGCCTACAAAGACATGGGGGTTTGTTCTTGATTCAAACTTATCTCTATGCACCTTAGGAATAGTAGGGTAGCAAAGGCAACCAAAGCTCCTAAGGAAAGAATAGTTTGGTTGTTTCTTATATAGGACCTCAAAAGGGCATTTATTGTTCAAATAAGATGTAGGAAGTCTATTTATAAGATGTGTAGCTGTCAATACACACTCCCCCCAGTATTTTAAAGGTAATTTGGATTGGAAAAGAAGGGTTCGAGCTGTTTCAAGGAGATATTTATGCTTTCTTTCCACCACACTGTTTTGTTGTGGTGTGTATGGGCAGGTTTTCTGGTGAATTATGCCCTTTGACTGGAAAAATAAGATGGCTTCATTGCTAGTGAATTCGAGCCCATTGTCTGTTCTAATGGTTTTGAGAGAGGTAGAAAACTGGTTTACAATCATGGTGATGAAAGCTTTTATAGTCTGCAGTGCATTACTTTTACAGCTCAAAAGGTGAGTCCAGGTGGATCTGCTATGATCATCCACCATAGTCAAAAAATACTTGTAATTATCATGAGTAGCTACATGATAGGGACCCCACAAATCTACATGAAGGAGTTCAAAAATCTTGTTTGTGTTCTTGGTACTTTGAGGGAAAGGTAGCCTGGTCTGTCTAGCCATAGGGCAGACAGTGCATAGAAAAGGTTGTTTATGGGAAAATTTTGCTGGTATGGATGTGATAGCCCTCATTTTGACAAAAGGTACATGGCTTAGTCTAGTGTGCCACAAAAGATCTTCATTAGTTTCATGAGACAAACAAGAATTCACAGAAGGTAACTCATTTTTATTACATGGAAAAGAGTTTACAGAATTCAGTACAACATTTTTCAGACTACTAGAATTAGAATAGAAAGATTTTTCAGGTAAGCAGTGCTTGGAATCAACTGTCAAGCATCTTGAACATAGGAAATAGAGCCCATCTCTGCTGCTACCAATCACGTGAGGCCTCTTCAGTGAAGGGGCCTGATACAAGCAAAAGGCATCAGTAAAGGACATAACACCTTTGAGATGTGTCACTAAGGAGTGAACCGAAATCAAATTGTATTTAAAGGATGGTATAAACAACACATTATGCAAAATGATGTTAGGTGTGAGTACTACATCACCAGTTTGTGTAACTTTCACTTTGTATCCATTAGGGAGTGAAACAAGTAAAGGGTATGGTAATGTCTTAGGATTTGATAATGAAGCTTGGTTAAAGGTCATATGGTTGGAAGCTCCTGAATCTATAATCCATAAGTCAGCTTTTGATTTAAAATGTATACATGAAGGTTTATCAAAATCTACAGAAGAGGTGCAGACCACAATACCTGCAAAGTTTACTGCTCCACTTGTAAGATTGGGATTGTTGGAGCCTTCACTGCTTTGAAAATGTTGAAGCAGATTCATCACATGCCCATATTGTTCCTTAGTGAGACTTAGAGGTTGTTCTTCTTTGCTATCATCTTCACATTTTCCAGACATCACATCACCAGAAGGTCCATGTGCATTTGCTGCAATCCTGTTACCTTTGTTGGACCTGGAATTATTGTACCTCTGATTGTTCCTATTGTGACCTGCATTCTGAGTATTGCAAGACTGAGGATTATCCGTAGGATATCCATGCAACTTATAGCACTTGCTAACAGTGTGTCCAGGTCGTTTACAATATTCACAGATCAGCTTTCCCCTGTTGGAGTTGCCATTTCCTGTGGAGTAATTTGTCTTAAAATTCCTTGGATTTGAAGAACCTGCTGCATTGAGAGAGACAGAATCCATTGTCATCTGGCATCTAGGTTTAAACTCTCTTTGTTTCTCTTCTTGTATCAGTATTGAAAACGCTTGTGCCATTGAAGGCAGAGGGTTCATCATAAGAACACTGCCTCGGACGACAGTGTAGACTTCATTAAGGCCCATTAAAAACTGAATTAGGCGCCTATCCTGTTCAGCTTTATGTGTGCTATCCTTGGCACCACAAACACAGGCACAAGTGCATTGAGACTTGGCGATCAAATTGTTGAGTTCTTCCCACAGCTTCTTCATCTTGGTGTAGTAGGAAGTGATGTCCAACACACCTTGATTCAGATCATTGATCTCCTTTTGGAGCTGATACAATTTCGCACCATTAGCCTGGTCATAACGATCCTCCAATTCTTTCCACAATTCGACTGAATCGTTAACATACTCAACACTGTCTGCGATCTCCTTGGCAAGCGAATTCAAAATCCAGGACGTCACCATGTCATCGCATCTCTGCCAAAGACGCAACTGAGGAGAATTCGCAGCAGGTTTCTTACAATTTCCAGTAACAAATCCCAATTTGTTCTTCACAGAAAGAGATCGGAGGATGCTTCTTCTCCAGGATCGATAGCCCATTCCATCAAAAGGAACGGGAACAATCAATGATCCAGGGTTATCAGAGGGATGTACATAAAGAGGATCACTCATATCAATGGAAGTAGATCCAGCAGTAGCAATTGCAGGTAACGTAGCAGCAGTAGTAGCAGTAGCAGGCATTGTGAGTTTAGCAGAAGAAGTAAAAGAAGAGAAACTAACAAGCTAACAATAGCTAATAATTGCTAGAAAGCTGAGAAACAGAGGGAGCTAGAAATACCGATGAACCTTGCTCTGATACCATGTCAATTTCAACAATTCATAACTGGTTCTCAAGCTTTGAATGCTAGCATCAATGGAGGAACTCACATGTAAGGGAGAAGTCAATACAGAGAAAGGAGAAGAGAGAAAACTGTATTTCTGAATAAGACTTCACAAATGATTACATACTTGTACATGTGTATTTATAGCACCTAACAAGTTCATGACTAACTGAATAACAAACTGACAGTTCTAACAAACTACAACTAACTAATCAGACTGAATTAACGTGACTAATTAATATGACTAACTATACTATACTAACTGCATATGTATTAGTATAAATACATTCTCAATAGAACCAGAGACATAGATATGAAAGACCTCAACTTTTCCATTAAAACAAGGGAAAAAAAGAAAAGGGTCAGTACAAAATAGAGTTAGAAACAAATGAATATTTTAAAACGGCAATGGCGGTGAGATTAACAGAGCGACATAGAGAGATTGACACAGTTGAATATTTTTTGTGTGTGAATAAAAAAGTGAGCTTTTTGGTAGAGACGAGAAAAAAAAATTTGGCAACTTTGAAAATTGGAATGAAACGGAAATGGAGCTTGTGTTCCATTAATGGAGGAATCGTGAATCGAGACCGTACAGTTGCGTGAGTAAAAGGGGAATGGGTTATACAGGTTAAAAAGATAGAGGGGTCGGGGCATTGGATTTAAAATGGGGAATGAGTTTTCTTTAAAAACTTGCGTTAATTTGAGTGAATTTGAAATTTTTCGTCAAGGTACTTTTGACTCTTTTCCCTAAATTATATGCAGATAAATTTTTAAAAAATAGAATGAAAAAAAAACAAATAAAGATATGTATTTTCATTAAAGATGCATCTTTTCATTTAACACGGTGATAAATTATATACAAATAAATTTAAAAAATTTATCCCCAGTACCAAAAAATTATATGAAAATACACAATTTTGATTAGCTTATATACAAATAAATTAGAAAATAATTACGAAAAAAGTAAGTTATTCGCAATAAGTGACCTGAACTATTATGGAAAAAAATAATAAATATGATAAAAATAAAACAGGACATCGAAACTAATTAATTTTTTAAACTAAATTAAATATTAGAGTAAAATTTAATGAATATTTTTGAATAAATATTTAAACTAGTTTGTATCTATAAAATAATTTTAATATTAGAAGTACATTAATAGTTGTCCTTTTTCATAATTTGACTCAAAGATCAACCAAACACAATTTGTTTATAACAAACACTTTTCAGATAGATCCGCCAAACAGAAATTGTTTTTAAAAAAAAAAAAAAAAACTTTTCTGAAAAGTTATTTTAAAAAAGTAATTCTAAAAATAAGTCGTTTTTAGCAGCAACACCAAACATACTCTTATTTATTAACAAAATCTCATCAAAATAGAAGAAAACACATTTTTAATTTACATAAAGCATATACGATACAACTTAATTAAAAGTCCTAACTAGTTTTTTTGTGAGGATTAATTTTAGAGTTAGAATAATTAAATTGACTTTTCTTTCGTGAGAGTTAAGTTAGGGTTAGGGTAATCAAATTGACATATGAGCATGTTTACACATATAACTTGTATAAGGTCTTTTTTTCAATAATTCTAATATCTATATCAACACACGTTCATATAAACATACATGGACTAATTTTTCAAGATGTACGTTAGAATATAACACATTTCTTTGAAAAGTGAACTACTTAACAATGAAATTGGTAAGCAAAAACAAATGATATTCACAAACGAAACATCAATATTGAAAATACAATAACGAAATAGTTGATTTATAAAATTCACTCAATGCTCATTCATATGATAAATCTAAATAATTAAAACATATAATGGAAAAAACTTCTAATACGCTTTTGATTCTGAACTGCATTTTAACAATAGTACAATCGATTTTTTTTTAAAAAAAAATGCTCATGCTCTATTGTTAGACCACTAATTCTATTGAGACATGCTACATAAACAAAGCTTCAAATGATTCAGAATCATTGGCAACAATCTTCTTTCTGGTTCCTTCCAATTGCTCCTTCAACATTAACAGTTGATTCAAATTTTGACATCCTTCCACATCTATGTCCTCCACCCAACCACGGAGACCATTCCCCTTTGAGGTCGATGATGATTTTGACCCAGAAGATTCGCCAGAAACATCATAAGAGGAATGATGAGAATTCATCACTGATGTTGATGTTTCTGAGCGATTACAGCTAGAAAAATACTTTTTTATAACAGAGTTAACATCTCCGTAAGTATGAGGAATGTCAGAAGGTGAAAAAACAACGGAGGTAACACGAGAACTTGTCAAGGATTCAAGTTCTTCAGCTTTTCTGAAAAGTCCTTTCTTTCTTTTCGAAAATGCCACCATTCTAGCAGTTTTCTTTGTGATTTTTTCGATCTCTATCTTCTTCTTCCCTGTTCCCATTCTCCTTAATTCGTTTTGTTCTTCAAGAAGTAAGATTTGTTTTGAAATTTGGGATACTTTTAAGGTTTGGTGGAAATGTTAATTTATAGGGAGAAATTGAAAATCAGATGTCTATTGAAATTTTTTCTATATTTTGTTTCCAAAATTTTGTGGGCATATATGGAATGTAATTTAATTTTTTAGAAGAAAATCTTGATTGATCATTTATTTTGTGTCAAAGTTTGACTTGTGAATTGTGATTATATAGTAATTGAAATTTGAAAGTAAGCAACATACGGCATACCAAAAGGATCTCAAATTAGTTTATGTTTAAAAAATATGAGAAAATATGAATAATGCGTTATTTTGGTTTATAAATATATTCCATGTTATTGAAATGGTCCTTATGTGTAATAAAATGTGTTAATTTTGATTCTTAATATATTTTACTTGATTCAAATTGTTCTTAATGTATAACAAAAGTTGTTCATTCTGATCCTTTAGCCTAAACCTAATATATTTATAAAATAAAATTAAAAAGTGTTTAATTTAATTGTAAACCCTATGTAACTAACAAAATTCACCATTGTTATCTTGTTAATTATCTCCAAAGAAAAACTTCATTAAATCTAACATCATGGTCTCTACTTTTCAAATAAAATTTACTTTTTTCTCTTGCTTAAAATTTACCATTGACATTTATAAGTAAGATCTAATTTTTGTTTATTTAAGTTTTAAGCTAGAAGAGGTCCAAGACCAATAAACATTTCATTGTGAAGTAGTGTTTTTTTTTTTTTGTTATAAACTTGTTACACAAAAGTGTGAAATGAGGTTTTAATGACTATAAATGTATTTCAAAATAAGATTTATTTTTTGAGAAAATTATAATAATATAATTAGTCATCTAAATTTTGATCCTATTTATCATATATATATATGAAAAAATTACTGAAATACATGTTTTATGTTTTCCTTATTTCTAATATTTCCTTCTATTTGTAAAAACCTCTAAAATTCCTTATTTCTCTCCTAATTCTAAATTATTTTATAATATATCCGAGCTAGTTTTTAATATATCCGGTTTATTTTATAATGTATCCGAGCTACATAATACGTATCCGGTTTGTTTTACTTTTTCAGGGATCAATGTAATTACTAACTAAATAGGGATAAATTGTAATTTCATATTAAGACTATGTGATACATAAAATTTATACTATATATATATATATATATATATATATATATATATATAAATGGGGGAGCCCCTAACTTGAAAGTTAGATTACGATTTTGCCCCTATGATCAATTAAAATGTAATTAAATTTTTAATAATATATCTATTTTTTAATATAAAATATCAAGATCTAATTGAATTTCCAATTTGCAATAAAGAATGTAGAGATGTGAGAATTGAGATCATATTAATGATGAATCATAGAATTTATATACACAACCTTTTCATATCCTAACTTTATTAGAGGCTAAAGATATATGTAACTATTATTTATAATATCAAACTTCTCATATTTCATCTTCCACATGTATCACTGAACTTATTTAATTTCTCTATTAACTATTAATTTAGTCAACTTATATTTTTTAATACAAAAAGAATACACACTTTAAAAAGTTTTATTAAATAATAAAATAAAGACTAATTTATAATTATTAGATATATAAAAAGGAAGTCCAAAAATCATCAAAACTGAACTATATAAAGGTTGAGAAGGGTTTTCACTTCCTAAGAATGCTTTAGTAAGGTAGAAATTTTTCATTTTCGTAGTTTTTCTCCTTTGTTTTTATTTATGATTTCCTTTCTTTTCTAACATTTTTTTTTGCAGGATACGTTTTTCTCTTTATCTATTTCTTTTGTGTTTTAAAATATGTATACTCTCACCATATGATGTTATATATATATATATAAATTCTTTTTATCTTGAATTCTTTCCTTCTCCAAATTAATTGTTCTTTAATTTTGTGTGAATATTTATTATTTGTCTTTAACGTGTTGTTAAAAGTAATGAATTTAATTAAATATAGGGATGAAAAGCAGTGTGGGCAGTATAGTTGCTGGGCAAATCCACAAAGATTTCAACTCATTCCACTCCATCCCGCATTAGCATAAACCCACACTTGCATCCCCCGATAGTTACCCTATGGATAGTTCTTTTTTGTTTGCATTTCTATATATTAGCCTTAACTTGGCATGTCATACCGTTTTCATTCTTTGTATGATTAGTTTGAGTTTGTAATTTTTAAAAAAAATTTATGTTACACATTATTGACATACGGTTTTGTATATATATATTTACTATATTATTGTAAATATCAATTCCCGTTGTTATAGAAAAGCCAACGAGAAAAATTTTTGGACCCAAAAACTTTTTGGTAGTAACTTAGAATTTCCCAACCTAGTCCAGATTTGGACGAAATCAAAGTCAGTAAGGTCTAGGGAAATCTGGTAACAATTGAGAGATCTAATTATGGATTTGATCATATGAGTATATAGCTAAGACGTTAAGGAAATCGTACGACTTTACAGAATTGAATTCGGGTGAGTAGAACTCTCGAAATTTATCGTAGCGTGAACGGGTATTTTCTGAGTGTCATGGATGAAGGTGTGTTGTGAAATGGGGGTTTAGAATTCTTATATTTGCTCACTGTTTCCGTGCAAGCCGCTGTGGAAGAATTATTCCCACCAGGGCAGGGCCGTGTAGTGGGGTAAGGACCGCTGTGGCGGGACAGACGCGACTTAAGTCATAAAAAAACCCCAAAAATGTTTTATTTTACACTTTTCGACTTTGAGAGCTAAGGAACGACCCCAGGTGTTTTCTTGATAGTTTTCCACCATTCTTGAGGCTAGAGGTAAAGTTTTTACTCCCTGAATTCATGTTTCGACCATAGAACTTAGTTTCTAAGGTAATTATCGATGGAGAAGGGTTTTGATCTGGGATTTATGGTGGAAAAAGCCCTAATCTGGGTAGGGGGATCAAGGGTTTGACCTAGGGTTGATATGATTGACTATGATCCAAGTAATTGGGTCTTGTTTATTGATCATCGCGTTATATTGATTGTTTGTAGACCAAGAACAAGTAGAAAGAATCCAAAAAGGGAAGAATCAAATTTCTTAGGGGATTCAAATTTTGTTCGAGGTAGGTGATTGTTGTGATTTCATGTTGATGTGATGTGTATTTGTAATTACTTCATTATAATGCATATATGTAGGTGAATGTTGCATTATTGATCACACAAATCTTTATTTATTCTAGGGTAGGAGGTTTGACTAAAATTAATTAATATAAGGTAAAGGGTAAAACAGTATTATGAAATATTATGTAAAGATATAATTGGAAAAAGAAATTAAGTAATAATGGAAACACATCAAATTGGTTGTTCCATAAAATGGGGGTTTTCATTGTTACATAACAACAAAATTTTTTTAAATAACAATCAAAACAAACATTGTAGGTATAGTAACGATACAATACAATAGAATGGGTAACAATGATCCAAACAGAGTGTAAAAATGCATCTTTTCATTTAAGACGGTGATAAATTATATACAAATAAATTAAAAAAATTACCCCAGTACCAAAAAATTATATGAAAATACTGAATTTTCATTAGCTTATACACAAATAAATCAAAAAATAATTATGAAAAAAGTAAGTTATTTGCAATAAGTGATATGAACTGTTATGGAAAAAAGTAAGAAATATGATAAAAATAAAACAGGACATGGAAACTATTTAATTTTTTTTTTAACTAAATTAAATATTAGAGTAAAATTTAATGAATATTTTAGAATAAATATTTAAAATAGTTTGTCTCTATAAAATAATCTTAATAGTAAAAGTACATTAATAGTTGTCCTTTTCCATAATTTGACTCAAAGATCAACCAAACACAATTTGTTTATAACAAACACTTGTCAGATGAATCGGCTAAAAACAAATTATTTTAAAAAAAAAAACACTTTTTCTGAAAAGTCATTTTTAAAAAGTGCTTCTAAAAATAAGTCGCTTTTAGCAGTAACACCAAACATATTCTTCTTTACTAACAAAATCTCATCAAAATAGAAGAAAACACATTTTTAATTTACATAAAGCATACGATACAACTTAATTAAAAGTCCTAATTAGTTTTTTTTGTGAGGGTTAATTTTAGAGTTAGAATAATTAAATTGACTTTTCTTTCGTGAGAGTTAAGTTAGGGTTAGGGTAATCAAATTGACATATGAGCATGTTTACTTTTTATAGGGTCTTTTTTCAATAATTCTAATATTTATATCAACACACATGGACTAATTTTTCAAGATATACGTCAGACATATAACACATTTCTTTAAAAAGTGAACTACTTAACAGTGTCCAGTGAAATTGGTAAGCAAAAACAAATGATATTCACAAACGAAATATCAATTTTGAAAATATAATAACGAAATAGTTTATTCATAAAATTCACTCAATGCTCATTCATATGATAAATCTAAATAATTAAAACATATAATGGAAAAAACTTCTAATAGTCTGCTTCTAATTCTGAACTGCATTTTAACAATAGTACAATCAATTTTTTTAAAAAATATGCTCATGCTCTAGTTTTAGACCACTAATTCTATTGAGACATGCTACATAAAAAAAGCTTGAAATGATTCAGAATCATTTCAAACAATCTTCTTTTTGGTTCCTTCCAATTGCTCTTTCAACATTAACAGTTGATTCAAATCTTGACATCCTTCCACATCTATGTCTTCCACCCAACCACGGAGACCATTCCCCTTTGAGGTCGATGATGATTTGGACTCCGAA
The DNA here is from genome assembly GCF_019186545.1 of Solanum stenotomum. NCBI lineage: Eukaryota > Viridiplantae > Streptophyta > Magnoliopsida > Solanales > Solanaceae > Solanum > Solanum stenotomum. Next base: position 12,254,871 of record NC_064282.1, on the reverse strand, counting down.
GATTCGCCAGAATCATCATAGATGTCGATGTTTCTAAGCGATTACAACTAGAATAATGCTTCTTTATAACAGAGTTATCATCTCCGTAAGTATAAGGAATGTCAGAAGGTGAAAAAACAACGGAGGTAACACGAAAACTTGTCAAGGATTCAAGTTCTTCAGCTTTTCTAAAAAGTCCCTTCTTTCTTTTCGAAAATGTCACCATTCTAGCAGTTTTCTTTGTGATTTTTTCGATCTCTATCTTCTTCTTCCCTGTTCCCATTCTCCTTAATTCGTTTTGTTCTTCAAGAAGTAAGATTTGTTTTGAAATTTGGGATGCTTCTAAGGTTTGGTGGAAATGTTAATTTGTAGGGAGACATTGAAAATCAGATATCTATTAAATTTTTTTTTCTATATTTCGTTTCCAAAATTCTGTGGGCATATATAAAATGTAATTAAATCTTCAGAAGAAATTCTTGACTGATCATTAATTTTATATCCAAGAAGAAAATTATCTGGGCATATATGGAATGTGATTAAAAAATTTCCCTATTCCCATTCTGCTTAAATTCCTTGTTCTTCAAGAAGTAAGATTTGTTTTGAAATTTGGGATACTTTTAAGGTTTGGTGGAAATGCTAATTTATATGGAGAGATTGAAAATCAGATATCTATTGAAATTTTTTCTTTTCTATATTTTGTTTCCAAAATTTTGTGGGCACATATGGTATGTAATTTATTTCTTTAGAAGGAAATCTTGACTGATCATTTATTTTGTGTCAAAGTTTGACTTGTGAATTGTGATTATATAGTAATTGAAATTTGGAAGTAAGCAGTATACCAAAAGGATCTCAAATTAGTTTATGTTTAAAAAATATGAGAAAATATGAATAATGCGTTATTTTGGTTTATAAATATATTTCATTTTATTGAAATGATCCTTATGTGTAATAAAAGGTGTTTGTTTTGGTTTTTAATATATTTCACCTTATTCAAATTGTTCTTAATTATAACAAAAGATGTTCATTCTAGTCCTTTAGCCTAAATCTAATATATTTATAATTTATTTAAAAAGTGTTAAATTTAATTGTAAACCCCATGTAACTAACAAAATTCACTATTGTTGTCTTGTTAATTAACTCCAAAGAAAAACTTCATCAAATCTAACATCATTATCTCTGCTCTTCAAATAAAATTTACTAGTTTCTCTTGCTTAAAATTTACGTAAGACATTTATAAGTAAGATCTATTTTTTGTTTATTTAAGTTTTAAGCTAGATGAGGTCCAACACCAATAAACATTGTGAACTAGTATTTTTTTTTTAAGTTATAAACTTGTTACACAAAAGTGTGAAATTAGATTTTAATGACCGTAAATGTATTTCAAAATAAGATTTACTTTTTGAGAGAATTATAATAATATAATTAGTCATTTAAATTTTGATCCTAACTTGAAAATTGGATTACGATTTTTCCCCTATGATAAATTGAAATGTAATTAAATTTTTAATAAAATATATATATTTTAATATAAAAAATCAAGAACTAATTCAATGTCCATTTTGCAATAAAGAATGCAGAGAGGTGGGAATTTAGATCATATTAATGATGAGTCATAGAATTTATATACACAACCTTTTCATATCCTAACTTTATTAGAGGCTAAAGATATATGTAACTATTATTTATAATATCAAACTTCTCATATTTCATCTTCCAGATGTATAACTGAACTTATTTAATTTCTCCATTAACAATTAATTTAGTCAGCTTATATTTTTTAATACAAAAAGATTACACACTTTAAAAAGTTGTATTAAATAAAAAAATAAAGACTAATTTATAATTATTAGATATATAGAAAGGAAGTCCAAAAATCATCAAAACTGAACTATATAAAAGTTGAGAAAAGTTTTCACTTCCTAAGAATGCTTTAGTAAGGTAGAAATTTTTCATTTTCGTAGTTTTTCTCCTTTGTTTTTATTTATGATTTCCTTTCCTTTCTTTTCTAACATTTTTTTTCGCAGGATACGTTTTTCACTTTATCTATTTCTTTTGTGTTTTAAAATATGTATACTCTCTCACCATCAGTGGGCGGACCCATGTGTCGTTCAGGGGTTCACCCGAATCCCATCGATAGAAAATTACACGGTATATATAAGGTAATTTTTTGGAATTTATGTGGATATATATATATTTTGAACCCTTCAATGAAAAGGTGAAAGAAATAGCCCAGTGGCAGCTCCCTACGAAATTAAGTGTGACATCCAAGGTTCAAATCCTTGGGTTAGTGTTTTATTTTTAACTTTTTTAGTTTCAGTTTTTTTTTTTTTTTTAGTTCCCGTTCCGATTTTCACTATTTTTTTAGTTTTTTTTTTTTTATATAAAACATGCTAAAATGTGGTGTTAAACCCAAAAGAATTCAAGGGTCCCATACTCCCATTCCTAAAGGCTAATAACTTTTTCACTTCCCAAATCCCTAAATCACTTCCTTAGTTCTTCACCAACACTCAAAAGTCAAATATTAAACCCAAAAGAATGAATGATGACTTCTTTAGCGGTTGCATGGTTCCTTTTATGGAGAAGGATGTGTTTAATGATGTTTCAACAGATGATAATATTTGTCTTTTCAAGCAATGAAACCTCGTCGAATAGTATTGTAAACGTGCTTGAGAAGTAATAGCACTGACCTCTTTTTGGAGTTTGTAGTTAGCACTCTAGTCCTAGAGTGAGACATTATGAAGTGCTAATTTTTTTGTTCTAGTTAGCACCATTTTTTGCTCTACTTAGCATCCTAGTTCTAGATTGACATATTGTGAAGGGCTAACTTTTTGTTTCACTGTAATCATTCATGTTAGTTTCGGGTTTCTTGTAACGAAACAAACTTTTTGTACCTATAAACTATATATTACTACTTCCTTGAAATTTTATTTTATTGGCTTATTTACACGTTTATACTTTTATTTTTTGAACCCCTGAACGAAAATTCTGAGTCCGCCACTGCTCACCATATGATATATATATTAAAATTCTTTTTTTCTTGAATTCTTTCCTTCTCCCAATTAATTGTTCTTTAATTTTGTGTGAATCTTTATTATTTGTCTTTAACATGTTTTTAAAGGTAATGATTTTAATGGAATATGTAGGAATGAAAAGCAGTGTGGGAAGTATAGTTGCAGGGCAAATCCACAAAGATTTCAACTCGTTTCACTCCACCCCGCATTAGCTTAAATCCACACTTGCATCGCCCGATAGTTATCCTATGCATAGTTCTTTTTTGTTTGCATTTCTATATATTAGCCTTAACTTGGCATGTCATACCGTTTTTATTCTTTGTATGATTAGTTTGAGTTTGTAATTTTTTTAAAATTTTTATGTTACACATTATTGACATACTGTTTTGTATATATAGATAAACATATATTTAGTATACTATATTTTAGACAAAAAGATTATATTTGAAATTATTTTATTCATTATTAGTTTTTTTAATGCAAATATAAGCTCTATATATAAACACATTAGTCAATATATAAGATCTATCGTATTTATAAAAATAATATGCGATAAATAGCTATCAACATAAAGCCAATAATGTGCAAATTTATAAAGTGGTAGGGGATTCCCAGAGAATAGTATACTACTAAACACAAAACATTCATGTTTGTGAAAATGAATACTTTTGATCCAGGTTAAACTAAACCTATAAATAAGGGAACGATTTAACTGAAGTTGAAAAAGCTTAAACCTTCCATTGATGTGTTAGTAAAGAAAACACAAAAAAGGAAAAAAAAAATCTAAAGCATCTTTGATCAACTCTTGTAATAGTTAGAGCAGATCAAACATCCTTCTTAATTCTGTGGTGAGCTAGAGGTTTTCTAGGCTTTGGATCCGAGGGCGCGATAGACTTGCTTTGTGGTAAGATAGATGGCTTAATACCTAATATCCCCTGCCATGAACGTGATCTTTTATTTGAAGTCCGTAGGTGAGCTTTGAAACGACGATCAAAGCTGTTTAATTGTGAACCAGAAATTTATATAGAGCTCCTAGACCATGATCTCACACTTTTTGGTGTGCTATGGATTTCCTTTTCTGCTGTAATCTCCCTTATTCGACTGGCAACCAACCGTGGAACTCATGAATCGAGGCACCGAGCTAGTGACATTTGTTTTTAGTCCCTTCTCAGAGTTACTGTGATTTCAAGTGGCTGATATTTCGCCTTTTGTTCTCACTCAATAAAAAATCAGCCTTGAGTACCAAGTTCTGTACATCCTTCTTCCTTCATTTGCTCCGCGATCCTCCTTTCTATTTGCTTCTTTGATTACTAAAGGGATGCAAAACAATAAATAAGGATAAGCCGCAAGGTCGTCAGAGACGATACAAAAAAACACAAAAAAGAGAAGATTGCTTCTGAGAGTTCTCTATTGCATTCCGCTGCTCTTGCTCTCTTTGCAAAGGTACAGGAGCATGTTGTCTCTCCAACAACCTCTTCGTATGGGCTAACATGGACTACCATCAAAACTTTTGATTTATCACCTAAAGAAGTAAGTTCAAAGAAATAAGTTATGAACAACTTAACATGTTTAGATGCCTTAAGTACTAAGCCGAACAAGAGAGTTTTTTACATCAACTGCCAACAAGTCGAAATTCTAAGATTCCCTATAACTCCTAACCACTGAGTGGATGCAACGAAATATTGCGCTACTGCTACCATAAAATTATCATTGTCCAAAATGTGAAAATTATAATAGTTCTGACAAGCATACAAGGAAATGGCTTTTCAAGAATGAGAGAATTTACCTAAAGCATCCTTGAGAACTTGTGCCAATTTACTATTTCTGCAATCAAAAGTTGCAACTTCATTATTTAATGGAAGGCACCACTTCCAAATATTTAGACTCATAGCTCCTCAAGCTTTTTCTATTGAGCAGTGTAACAGTGAAACAGAATAAAACTTGAGCAAGAAGAACACTAAGAAAGTGCTACCTAAATGCAGACAAGAAAACCAGATTCCTTTTATGAACTGAGAAACTCGTACATGTTCACCTACCTATAAGGAACGTGGCCTTTCTTTCTTCTAAAAGCTGCAATAACATCACCTAGTGCAGAAAGAGAGAGATTTATCGCCCTTCCCACGTCAAGGGTTTGTCCAGTAGCTCCCGTTTTAAGTAGACGCTCACTCCCTCCAAGGTCAATCATCCACAGTTTGCTTGCTTCTGCTTTACCTCCCAAAGTATCCCCATAGCAATATATACTGATCCTCGTCAAGCTAAATACAAAGAACTAAACAGATAAAGTAACTGTTGAACTAAAGTAATCCAATTAAAGATGGGAAAGACTTTTACACAAACTGGACACCCACCAATGCGATCCGCTGGATGTTTCATTTACATTTGTCCAAGATGTGGATCTAACTCGCCTCCCCTTATGATACCACCATTTTGCCTTCGTAAAATTAGAGATTTCTACCTCAGTTAAACCATCGATTTCAACTAATCATGTTGAATATGTTTGAATATTTAGATTGCTGTAATAGTGTTAGCCAAATTATACCATGAAATTCATTGTGGATCATCATCAAATTACATCCTCCTTTATAAGGAAGGACAAGATATGGTAATGACCATCTCAATGCAGTGTATTTCTGACTGCCCAAATAGACTTCGAGCATGCTAATCGAAAATGTAAATGAACTAGAGCTATCTAAAGAGGAAAGGTTAAAAAGCTCCTGAAGAACACGAGGAATGATCCCTGGAGACTCTGTGATTCCCTCCTAAAGAACACAGGAAAAACACTTAGTTCATATCTATAAGCAAAAACACCTAGTTCATTTCCACAAGCATTCTTCATGACAATGTAACAAATACAAAATAAGTTAAGATAACTAACATAGTATATGTCTTGCCAGTTCCAGTTTGTCCATAAGCTAATATACATACATTGTGCCCATCAAATGCAGATCTGATAATTGGCTCAACCTCAGCAAAAACATAACATCTTCTGCAGAATATTCAAGCATAACAAATGCATTAACTAAATTTCTTTGGAAATACGACTAATCAACTTTTAGCACATAAATATTTTACCAACCTTGGAGTGATTCCTGAGGGAAAACCTTGTTAAATTCAAATTATTTCCTGCTTCCACCAGATCTTACTACAATCTTCTCCCGATTCAACAGAAATCCGCTGATAAGTTCTCTGTTTATCTGTTGGTAAAAATGGTCTAACTCGGGAAAACACCCGAATGCAACCTACATTTGGAAATATTAATGCTCATTCAGAACACATAAATGAAGGAAAGAAAAAAAAATGTATTCAATTTAGAATAACGTAAATATCCAAACAAGAAATCACCTTTAATGTCTAGTATCTTATTCAATGCTTCTCTTCTTTTATCATCCAAAGATCTCTCTTTATGCCTCAAACTAGCTATTTCACCTGCAAAACCATAACAGAAAAACAAAAGGAAGTTCAAATAATGAAAATTTTAAATCTCAGTCAAATGACAAACAAATCCCAAGAAAAAACACCTTCTAAATTCAAAATCCTCAGCTCAAGCTGAAACTTTTCATCTTCTTGAATCAAATTGACATCTGTGAAAGCTGAAGGAATCTGTTGGGAAGACTCATCATCATTGGAATCTGGATTTGATCCTATTGGAGAAGAATTCTCCAAAGCTTTCCCATTTTCCAAAGGCAATGAGCGTGAAAAATAAAGATGATTTTTTGGAGGTACAAATAATCCTAGTTAATTAGAACTTTCTAGAGTTACGTAGAATAATACCTTAAGTACTTGATGTATCTAGGAATTGTGCAGATGTTCTAGAGAAGTAAATATTTATAGTGAATTATAGAAATATCTAGATTCTTATTAGATAGTTAGAAGATAAAGCTATCTCGATTTTCTTGTAGAAGTATCTAGAATAATTTCTAAAAGCAACCCTATACAAGTATAAATAGGGGTGGCATTAGGCATTTGCAACTAACCAAGAACAACCAAATCAAATAGTCTTCTTCTCTAACAAAATTCTTTTATCCAAAATTCTCTTTCTCCCTTCCTAGATTCCTCTTTTTTAGTTGAGTCTTCCAATCGTGATTAACGATTTTTGGCTAGCAGAAGATTCTCCAATTATATTTTTCTTCTGCTATTCATTTTCATCTTCAATAGAAATAAACATTGCTCACGCCCCAAAGGAAGACGAAATAAACATTGCTCAAGCCCCAAAGGAAGACATAAAACAATGGCCTTTTTCCTCAAAAATTTCACAAACTTGTGACAAAAAATAAAAGAGTCCCAGATAATCAAAATTCAATCTTTCTCAAGAAAAGACCAAATTTTTGAGTTTAAAAGAACTCAAAATAATCAAAATCCAATCTTTCTCTAGGCCAAATCTTTGCATTTAAAAGAACCCCAAATGATAAAAATCCAATCTTTCTCAAGAAATAGGTGTCAAATCAAGAAAAAGGCATCAAATTTTTGAGTTTAAAAGAACCCATCAAAATCCAATTTTTCTCTAGAAAAAGACCAAATCTTTGCGTTTAAAAGAACCCCAAATGATCAAAATCCAATCTTTCTCAAGATATAGGTGTCAAATCAAGAAAAAGGCATCAAATTTTTGAGTTTAAAAGAACGATCAAAATCCAATTTTTCTCTAGAAAAAGACCAAATCTTTGAAGTTTAAAAGAATTCAATGATCAAAAACCAATAGAACCCAATGATCAAAATCCAATCTTTCTCAAGAAAAAGGCCAAATCTTTGAGTTTAACAAAAGAACCCAGATGATCGAAATCCATTTTTTCTCTTTTAAGTTTAATTGTTAAATCCATTTTTTCTCTAGAAAAAGACTAAATATTTGAAGTTTAATTGTTATCGTAACATCTCAGTATCATTATCATAACGAGTTCATTATATAATTGGTACTAAAGTGTGTTCATTGCCTGTGTGAAGCTTACGTTTCCAAATTTTCCATTAAACTCAATCAACTCTAGGAATCATTAAAACTTTAAAAAGAAACAAAAATAAATTGATTATACTAAAATATATATATATATAATTAATATATATCACCAAAAGATAATAAATACAGTACAAGTATATAAATAAAATAAGTTTAAAAGGTTTAAACAAACAAAGCTTCAAACGATTCAAGCTCTTCCATGGAAGCAATCTTTTCTCTCGTTCCTTCCAACTGTTGCTTCAACATTAAGAGTTGATTCAAATTTTGATATTGTTCAACATCTATACCCTCCACCCAACAGCGGAGACCATTCCTCTTCGAGGTTGATGATGATTTTGATCCCAAAGATACATCAAAAACAACATCATCGGAATCAGAATCGGAATCATGAGAATTCAGTCCTGAAGTTAATAATTCCATACATCTAGTACTGGCAAAATGCGGTTTTATAGCGAAATTAATGTCTCCACAATCTGAAGTTAATAATTCCCTACATCTAGTAGTAGAAAAATGTTGTTTTATAGCGAAATTAACGTCTCCACAAGTATAAGGCCTTCCGGTTGGTGAAAAAACAACCGAAGCAACTCGAGAACCCGTCATGGATTCAAGTTCTTTAGCTTTTTTAAAAAGCCCTTTACGTCTTTTTGAGAATGTGACCATTCTAGAAGTTTCCTTCATGATTTTCTCGATCTCTATTTTTTTCTTCCCTGTACCCATTATACTAAATTTACTCTTGTGTTTTTTTTTTCTCTCCTGTTCTTCTTCAAGAAGTATATTTTGCTTTGAGATTTAGATTTTGGGGTAAATATATTTTATATTTATAAGCTTTAAAAAGCAGATACCTTTTAGGAAAGGATTTCTAAAGCTATGAAAATTGGTAGTTTCCTATTGAAATTATTTCTCTTTTCTATAATTGATTCCTAATTTTTCTGTCTCTATATATACTCCACCGACTTAAACAATAAGAAATTTCTTATAATTTTTTTTCCTAATTTGTTATTATCTTTCTTTAAACATTGACTGATTTCTTTTAATGTTTTTATTTTTTATTTTTTATTTTTATGTTTATACAAAAAGGATTTTCAGTAAAATTTGATTTATGCTAAAAAAAGTTAGTCGGTAACTTAATTTTAGCATATTTGAATTTTTAAATATTTATTAACATTTTACTCTAATATTTAATTCAAAAAATGGTCAAAACTATCCTTAAACTATTTAAAATAGTTTAAATATAACTTTAAACTATATTTCGGCTCAAAAATACCTTTTTCGTCAAACGGCCGACACCTACCCTTTCAAATTAAACTGAAAGTATCCATGTGTGTTAAATGTCACATGAACGTCACATGTGCATGCCAAACACACCCCACTACCATTTAAACACGAGAATTTGATGAAGATGTATCGAATTCGAAAAGTCTTCAAAGGTGAATATGAATTTCCTCCCTGGTTTTCCCCTGAAGCCAAGAAACTGATTTCAAAGCTTCTTGTAGCTGATCCAGAAAAAAGAATTACAATTTCTGCTGTAACAAAGATCCCTTGGTTTATCAAAGAATTTAGTCGATCGTCTTCTCTTTCTTCAATCGAAGAAAACAACACTGATCAAAAACAGGAAAGCAAAGAACCAAGTTTGGGAAATAGATCAAAATCAGCTCCACCTTTTTACAATGCATTTGAATTCATATCAGCAATGTCTTCAGGGTTCGATTAATCAAGCCTTTTTGAAGGTAAGAGGAAGTCCGGTTCTCTATTCACATCGAAACGATCATGTCAAAACTGGAATCTTTAGCCAAGAAGGTGAATTTTCATATTGTATTTGCTTAGGAATTCAAGGTGAAGATGCAAGGAACATCAAATGGGCGAAAAGGGAAATTGTCAGTAATGGCTGAAGTTATCGAAGTTGCACCAGAAGTGGCGATTGTTCAATTCTCCAAATCTGCCGGAGACACCTTTTTAGAGTATAAGGGGGAATGAGTGAAATTAAGATTTAATTCGTCTATGTGTCGTTGGGGTGTGTTTGGCGTGCATGGCGTCCATATGACATTTAACACACATGGATACTTTCGTTAACAGAAAGGGTAGGTGTGGTCCAATAGTTTGACGGAAAGGATATTTTTGAGCTGAAAATATAATTTAAGGGTATATTTAAGTTATTTTGGATAGTTTTGACTCTTTTCCATATTTAATTTAGTTAAAAAAAATTAATTAGTTTTCATGTCTAATTTTATTTTTATCATATTATATTTTTCCATAACAGTTCATGTCACCTACTGGGAATAACTACTTTTTTTGTGATTATTCTCTAATTTACTTATGTATAGGCAAACCAAAATCGTGTCTTTTCATTATCATTTTTGGTATTAGGGGTAATTTTTTTAATTTATTTGTGTATAATTTATCACCGTCTTAAATAAAAAGATTTGTCTTTAATGAAAATACACATTTTTTTATTTACCATTTTTCCATTGAAAATTTTCAAACTTTTCTGCATATAATTTATTACCTATTCATTAATTTAAACGAGAGAACACGTCTTTTTATTTATCTATTTTCTATTAATTTAAATCGTATAACTTCTTGTTGTGTTAAATAATGAGACGCGTCTTTTTATTTAATTTATTACCAATTCATTATTTTAAACGAGACAACACGTCTTTTTCTTTATCTATTTTCTATTAATTTAAATCATATAACTTCTTGTTGTGTTAAATAATGAGACGCATCTTTTCATTTATCATTTTTTACTATTGGTTTAATTAACTTTCTTTTTAAGGATTGTACAAGGAAGTAAAAGTTGAGTATTACTTTTTTTTTCAATTACAAGTAATATCCTAAAATAATTTGGTTTCTAGAAAGTATTTGGTTAAATTAAGAAAAACAGTAAATATGTTGTTTAATTCAAATTGGATTGTTATATATTTTTCACTAGTCAAACAAGTTTATTTATGGTAAAAATTATACTAGAACTAAATTAACATGTTGACGTTATGAGTTTACAACGGGTCAAGACACAAGGTCCCTTGACAAATCTAGTAATATAAGTGTTCATATCTTTTCATTTGTCTTCTTTTGTAGTAATTTTTTAAATTTATTTATGTATAATTCATCACTATTTTAAACGAAATAACACTTTTTTTTTTCATTTGTCTATTTTCTATTGATTCAAATCACATAACTTCTTGCCTCCTTAAATGAGGAGACGTGTCGTTTCATTTCTATTTGTTTACTATTAATTTAATTAACTTTCTTTTGGAAAAAGTATTTAGTTAAATTAAGAAAAAATAAAATATCTCATTTAATTCAAATTGAATTGTTATAGATTTTTCACAAATTAAACTGGCTTAATTATTTATGGTATTAATATTAGCACTCAATTGAGAGGTCCTAACGTACGTAATTTTAATGTTGATAGCAATGTAGAATTTTTTTAAACAAGTTTTACGAACTTATTTGTTTTTCACTTATTTATTAAAAAATCTCATTAAAATAGAAGAAAAGACATTTTTAATTTACATAATCTGCATAGACGGTACACTTAATTAAAAGTCTTAATTAGTTTTTTTGTGAAGTTTAGAGTTAGAATAATTAAATTGACTTTTCGTTCGTGAGAGTTAAGTTTAGGTTTAAGGTAATCAAATTGAAATATGTGCATGTTTACACATGTAACTGGTATATGGCCTTTTCTCGATAATCCTAATATTCATATCAATGCAGATGAGCGATTCAACAAAATTGGAGGCCTGAAATCAAACTTTAGAGAGAGGTCCTATATTTATTTATTTAGTTAAGAAAATCATCACATTTATTTTTAGGAATGCAACTATTTAAATTATTTAGGAGTTCTTGATTATTGGAAACTATATCACATTTTCACCAACTTCTTCTAGATTTCTTCTTTGACGTCATTCTCATCTAACTCAACTCTATTTGTGACTTGTTTATTTGGAGAATATCCTCCCATATTTTTCGATCTAAGATTTTTATTATTTGTTAAAAATCTATCAAGGGATCTTTTTTGGAATTTGTTTAAATCTTCAAGTTTTTTCTTTTTTTTTTCTCTCTTTTTATAAAATCGGAATCACTTTTTTAGTTAACATATTAATTGAATAAATTTTAATAATAACTAAAACAAGAATATATATATATATATATATATATATATATATATATATATATATCAACAATAAAAAATTTCAAGAAAAAAACCAAAAAATAAAATTAAAATAATAAAACATGGCTCTAGAATTTGATAAATTGACATAATAATATTGAAATAATGTTGTGTTTTTTTAATATAATGATTTTTTGTTTGATTATTGCACTTCTTAAAATTTTGAAGAAGACACCACAAAGCAGATTTTGTTTTTTGTAACTTGTAAGTAAAAAAAACTCAATAAGTCTTAAAGGAGTAAGCTCAATGCTCAAAATTATTGGGAGACAAATAAAGAAGTACAATTTTCCACATAAGAAAACTATTCCCAGAAAATTTCCTTTCCTCTAGAAAAGTGGAAACTAACGACACTTTGATTATTTTTTGGAAAAATTATACAAATTCCACTTTTAGTTTACTTATTACCATTATCTCCTATAAATTTTACAAATTTCTAAAATCTCTCATTTTCGCGCATCAGATTAGTGTATCTCGCGCATCAGATTAATGTATCAGCGGTTATATTATTGTATCTCGCGCATCAGATTAGTGTATCATGTATAAAATGTTATGTATCTTACTTAACGATTAATGTATCTCTCGCATTAGATTAATGTATCAGCGCTTATATTATTATATATGTTTGAGAGATTTCTGTAATTATAAACTTTTAAGGGATAGATTGTAGTTTTACCTTAAAAGTATGTGATTTCTGTAATTGCCCTTGTTTTTTTATTCTTACCCATCTTTTTAAAAAAATTAAGAAGTATTTAATTTATTTTTTAAAAATATGTATAAGCATTTTGGCCCCTAGCAATGGCTTTATGACCTAGGGTTAAGACAGTCTTGTCAACACACATGGATTAATTTTTTAGAATATACGTCAGACATATAACACATTAGTAAACTACTTAAAAGTGAAATTGGTTAATGAAAACAAATGATATTCACAACATCAATTTTGAAAATATAATAACGAAATAGTTGATTTATAAAATTCACTTAATGCTCATTCATATGATAAATCTAAATAATTAAAACATACAATGAAAAAAACTTCTAATAGTCTGCTTCTGATTCAACATTTTAACAAAAGTACAATCGACTTTTTTTTAAAAATAAGCTCATGCTCTATTTTTAAATCACCTATACTATTGAGACATGCTACATAAACCAAGCTTCAAATGATTCAGAATCTTTGGAAACAATCTTATTTCTGGTTCCTTCCAATTGCTCCTTCAACATTAACAGTTGGTTCAAATTTTGATATCCTTCTACATCGATATCCTCCACCCAACTACGGAGACCATTCCCATTTGGGGTCGATGAAGATTTTGACCCCGAAGATTCATCAGAAACATCAAAAGAGGAATGATGAGAATTCATCACTGGTGTTGATATTTTTGGGCAGATACAACTGGGAAAATGCCTCTTTATAACAGAGTTAACATCTCCATAAGTATAAGGCTTGTCAAGAGGTGAAAAAACAATAGAGGTAACACGAGAACTTGACAAGGACTCAAGTTCTTCAGCTTTTCTGAAAAGTCCTTTCCTTCTTTTCGAAAATGTCACCATTCTAGCAGTTTGCTTTGTGATTTTCTCGATCTCTATCTTCTTCTTCCCTGTTCCCATTCTCCTTAATTCCTTGTTCTTCAAGAAGTAAGATTTTTTTTGAAATTTGGGATGCTTCTAAGGTTTGGTGGAAATGTCTATTTATAGGAAGAGATTGAAAATCAGATATCTATTAAAATTGTTTCTTTTCCATATTTGGTTTCCGAAATTCTGTGAGCATATATGGAATCTAGTTTAATTCTTTAGAAGTAAATCTTGACCTTTTATTTATTTTATGTTTAAATTTGACTTGTGAATTGTAATTATATAGTAATTGAAATTTGGAAGTAAGCAATATACCTAAAGGATCTCAAATTAGTTTTTGTTAAAAATATATGAGAAAATAAATCAAAATATGATTAATGCTTTATTTTAGTTTGTAAATATATTTCATTTTATTGAAATGGTCCTTATGTATAATAAAAGGTGCTTATCTTGGTTCTTAATATATTTCACCTGATTCAAATTGTTCTTAATGTATAACAAAAGATGTTCACTCTGCTCATTCAGAGTAAACCTAATAGATTTATAAAATTAAATTTTAAAAAATTAAATTTAATTGTAAACCTCATGTGACTAACAAAATTCACCATTATTGTCTTGTTTCTTAACTCCAAAGAAAAACTTCATGGAATCTGACATCATTGTCTCTACTTTTCGAATAAAATTTACTATTTTCTCTTGCTTAAAATTTACGTATGACATTTATAAGTAGGATATAATTTTGATTTATTTTAGTTTTAAGCTAGAAGAGATCCAAGACCAATAAACATTCATTGTGAAGTAGTGCTATTTTTTTTATTATAAACTTGTTACACAAAAGTGTGAAATGAGGTTTTAATGACTTCAAATGGATTTCAAAATAAGATTTATTTTTGAGAAAAAAAAAAGACTAATTAGTCATCTGAATTTTGATCCTTTTGTATGTAAGAGTACTACTAAACATAAAACATGTTTATGTTTGTGAAAATAAATATTTTTGATACTGAATCTACAAAACTAACATAAATTAGAGTAAAACATAAGGGAACTATTTAACTGAAGTTGAAAAAGTTAAACCTTTTATTAATGAGTTAGTAAAGAACACACAACTAATTTCACGAAATACATATTCCCTTCCGTTTGAAAATAATTTTCAGTAAAATTTATATCTTTGCTTCCTCCCCGTCTTTTCCCCTTTTCACTGAACAAACCAATTCACAGTTTTGTTCAACAATCTTAATGGAACTAGTCATTGCACAAATACATAAAGTAAATGATGGTTTCTACATATTAGACCTGAATGAGAAATTTCTTATTCTTAAAATCTTGAAAGTTAATTAAAATTTTATTTTTATTTAATTAAAAAGGATATATTGAAATTTTCAATTAATATTATACTTTTTTGGAGTGGTTGAAATCTTTAATTGTTATTTTTTCTTCTTTTTACTAACCTTACAAATATATTGTTATCATCTCTTTTTTTCTAATTCTGTAAAATTATATGTAATATAATATGTAAAATATAAAATAATAATTTATAAACGTAAAATAAAACATAACATTTATTATATAAATATAAAAAATAAAATTCTTAAATGAAATTTAACCAAACTTATGAGATATGGCAATTAATTAATAAGAGATTTATTGGTAAATATGTATGTATGAAAGAGAAATTTTAGTCTTGAGAAAAATAATTTTTTGTTTTTTTACTTCTATTTTTTTTTAAGCAGAAATTTTTAGTTTTTTCCCAAAAATAGAAAAACTGTTTCTACTTCTATTTAAAAACACTTTTATTGATTTGCCAAAAACGATTTTTCAAATTTATTTTTTTTCTCAAAATAAGTGTTTTTGGCCTCCGCAAAAAATTCTCCATTGATATCAGCATTAAAATAATGTACTTTAGGACATGTCAATTGAGTGTTAATATAATTTAACCATAAATAATTAAGCCAGTTTGATTTGTGAAAAATCTATAACAATCCAATTTGAATTAAATGACATATTTTACTTTTTCTTAATTTAACTAAATACTTTCTAGAAACTAAATTACTTTAGAAAATTACTCGTAATTAGAAAAACCTTTCACTTTCTTGGTACAATCCTCAACAAGAAAGTTAATTAAATTATTAGTAAACAAATAGAAATGAAAAGACACATCTCCTCGCTTAAGGCGGTAAGAAGTTATGTGATTTGAATCAATATAATATAGACAAATGAAAAAAAATAATATTTTTTCGTTTAAAATCGTGATGAATTATACATAAATAAATTAAAAATTACTAAAAAAAAAAGACATGAAAAATACGTCTTTTCGTTTAAGATGGTACTAATAAGCTATACACAAATAAATTTTAGAAAAATATATTTTTTTAAAAATAGGTTCTTCGTGATGGTTGATATGAAACTGTTATGAAAAAAAGTATAATTAGTATGGTAAAATAAAATAAGACATGAAAACTAATTAACACATATATTACTAGTTTTGTCAAGAAACATGGTCTATTGACCATTGGTAAACTCATACAAGACAACATGTTAACTGTTAATTGAGTGCTAATATAATTATCAGAATAAGTAATTAAGTTGATTTGACTAGTGAAAAATATATAACATCCAATTTGAATTAAACAACATAATTTACTTTTTTTTCTTAATTTAACCAAATACTTTCTTGGAACCAAATTACTTTAGGATATTACTTATAATTAGAAAAAAAACAATACTCAACTTATACTTTCCATGAAAAACCCTTAAAAATAAAGTTAATTAAATCAATAGAAAACAAATATAAATGAAAAAACACGTCTCTTCATTTAAGACATCAAGAAGTTATATGATTTAAATTAATAGAAAATAGACAAAATTAAAAGACGTGTTTTCTCGTTTAAAATAATGAATTGATAATAAATTATATGAAGATAAATTTTTTAAAAATTATAATGCAAAAAAGACAAATAAAAGATGTGTAGTCATTAAAAAATGCATCTTTTCATTTAAGCCGATGATAAATTATATACAAATAAATTAAAAAAATTAACCCCAGTACCAAAAAATTATATGAAAATACACAATTTTCATTAGCTTATACACAAATAAATTAGAAAATAATTATGAAAAAAGTAAGATATTCGCAATAAATGACATGACCTGTTATGGAAAAAAATAATTAATATGATAAAAATAAAACAGGACATGGAAACTAATAATTTTTTTTAACTAAATTAAATATTAGAGTAAAAATTAATGAATATTTTAGAATAAATAGTTAAAATAGTTTGTCTCTATAAAATAATCTTAATATTAAAAATACATTAATAGTTGACCTTTTTCATAATTTGACTCAAAGATCAACTAAACGCAATTTGTTTATAACAAACACTTTTCAGATGAATCAGCCAAACACAAATTGTTTTTTTCGAAAGCACTTTTTTGAAAAGACATTTTTAAAAAAGTGCTTTTAAAGTCGTTTTTAGCAACAACATCAAACATATTATTATTTATTAACAAAATATAATCAAAATAGAAGAAAACACATTTTTAATTTACATAAAGCATATACGCTACAACTTAATTAGAAGTCCTAATTAGTTTTGTTTGTGAGGGTTAATTTTAGAGTTTTAGAATAATTAAATTGACTTTTCTTTCGTGAGAGTTAAGTTAGGGTTAGGGTAATCAAATTGACATATGTGCATGTTTACACATATAACTTGTATAGGGTCTTTTTATCAATAATTCTAATATCTATATCAACACACGTTCATATCAATATACATGGACTAATTTTTCAAGATATACGTCAGACATATAACACATTTCTTTGAAAAGTGAACTACTTAACAGTGAAATTGGTAAGCAAAAACAAATGATATTCACAAACGAAACATCAATATTGAAAATACAATAACAAAATAGTTGATTTATAAAATTCACTCAATCCTCATTCATATGATAAATCTAAATAATTAAAACATATAATGGCAAAAACTTCTAATAGTCTGTTTTTGATTCTGAACTGCATTTTAACAATAGTACAATCGATTTAAAAAAAGAAAAATATGCTCATGCTCTATTTTTAGACCACTAATTCTATTGAGACATGCTATATAAACAATGCTTCAAATGATTCAGAATCATTGGCAACAATCTTCTTTCTGGTTCCTTCCAATTGCTCCTTCAACATAACAGTTGATTCAAATTTTGACATCCTTCCACATCTATATGCTCCACCCAACCACGGAGACCATGCCCCTTTGGGGTCGATGATGATTTTGACCCCGAAGATTCGCCAGAAACATCATAAGAGGAATGATGAGAATTCATCACTGATGTTGATATTTCTGAGCGATTACAGCTAGAAAAATGCTTCTTTATAATAGAGTTAACATCTCCGTAAGTATAAGGAATGTCAGAAGGTGAAAAAACAACGGACGTAACACGAGAAGCTGTCAAGGATTCAAGTGCTTCAGCTTTTCTAAAAAGTCCTTTCTTTCTTTTTGAAAATGTCACCGTTCTAGCCAATTTTTTTGTGATTTTCTCAATTTCTATCTTCTTCTTCCCTGTTCCCATTCTGCTTAAATTCCACATATCTATTTTTTTTCTATATTTTGTTTCCAAAATTTTGTGGGCATATATGGAATGTAATTTAATTCTTTAGAAGGAAATCTTGACTGATCATTTATTTTGGGTCAAAGTTTAACTTGTGAATTGTGATTATATAGTAATTGAAATTTGGAAAGTAAGTAACATACCAAAAGGATCTCAAATTAGTTTATGTTTAAAAAATAGGAGAAAATATGAGTAATGCGCTATTTTGGTTTATAAATATATTTCATTTTATTGAAATGGTCCTTATGTGTAATAAAAGGTGTTTATTTTGATTTCTTAATATATTTCACCTCATTCAAATTGTTCTTAATGTATAACAAAATATGTTCATTCTGATTCTTTAGCCTAAACCTAATATATTTATAAAATAAAATTAAAAAGTGTTAAAATTCAATTGTAAACCCCATGTAACTAACAAAATTCACCATTGTTGTCGTGTTAATTAACTCCAAAGAAAAACTTCATTAAATCTAACATCATTGTCTCTACTTTTCGAACAAAATTTACTATTTTCTCCTTGCTTAAAATTTACGTATGACATTTATAAGTAAGATCTAATTTTTAGTTATTAAAGTTTTAAGCTAGAAGAGGTCCAACACCAATAAACATTCATTGTGAAGTAGTGGTTTTTTTTTGTTATAAACGCGTAACTGTTTTTTCGGAAGCACTTTTTGAAAAGTCATTTTTATAAAAAGTGCTTCTAAAAATAAGTCGTTTTTAGCAGCACCACAAAACATATTATTCTTTATTAACAAAATCTCATCAAAATAGAAGAAAATCGTTTTTAATTTACATAAAGCATATACGATAAAACTTAATTAGAAGTCCTAATTAGTTTTTTTTGTGAGGGTTATTTTAGAGTTAGAATAATTAAATTGACTTTTCTTTTGTGAGAGTTAAGTTAGGGTTAGGGTAATCAAGTTGACATACGTGCATGTTTACACATTTAACTTGTATAAGGTCTTTTTATCAATAATTCTAATATCTATATCAACACACGTTCATATCAACATACATGGACTAATTTTTCAAAATATACGTCAGAATATAACACATTTCTTTGAAAAGTGAACTACTTAACAGTGAAATTGGTAAACTTTACAAATGATATTCACAAACGAAACATCAATATTGAAAATACAATAACAAAATAGTTGATTTGTAAAATTCACTCAATGCTCATTCATATGATAAATCTAAATAATTAAAACATATAATGGAAAAAACTTCTAATAGTCTGCTTTTGATTTTGTACTGCATTTTAACAATAGTACAATCGATTTTTAAAAAAAAAATGCTCATGCTCTATTTTTTGACCACTAATTCTATTGAGACATGCTACATAAACAAAGCTTCAGAAGATTCAGAATCATTGGCAACAATCTTCTTTCTGGTTCCTTTCAATTGCTCCTTCAACATTAACAGTTGATTCAAATTTTGACATTCTTCCACATCTATATGCTCCACCCAACCATGGATACCATTCCCCTTTGAGGTCGATGATGATTTTGACCCCGAAGATTCGCCAGAAACATCATAAGAGGAATGATGAGAATTCATCACTGATGTTGATATTTCTGAGCGATTACAGCTAGAAAAATGCTTCTTTATAACAGAGTTAACATCTCCATAAGTATAAGGAATGCCAGAAGGTGAAAAAACAACAGAGGTAACACGAGAACTTGTCAAGGATTCAAGTTCTTCAGCTTTTCTGAAA
Organism: Solanum stenotomum; assembly: GCF_019186545.1. Lineage (NCBI taxonomy): Eukaryota > Viridiplantae > Streptophyta > Magnoliopsida > Solanales > Solanaceae > Solanum > Solanum stenotomum. Next base: position 12,234,868 of record NC_064282.1, on the reverse strand, counting down.
AGTCCTTTCTTTCTTTTGGAAAATGTCGCCAGTCTAGCCAATTTTTTTGTGATTTTCTCAATTTCTATCTTCTTCTTCCCTGTTCCCATTATGCTTAAATTCCTTGTTCTTCAAGAAGTATGATTTGTTTTGAAATTTGGGATACTTTTTAGGTTTGGTGAAATGTTAATTTATAGGGAGAGATTGAAAATCACATATCTATGAAAAAAATCTTTTCTATATTTTGTTTCCAAAATTTTGTGGGCATATATGGAATGTAATTTAATTCTTTAGAAGGAAATCTTGACTGATCATTCATTTTGTGTCAAAATTTGACTTGTGAATTGTGATTATATAGTAATTGAAATTTGGAAGTAAGCAACATACCAAAAGGATCTCAAAGTAGTTTATGTTTAAAAAATAGGAGAAAATATGAATAATGCGTTATTTTGGTTTATAAATATATTTCATTTTATTGAAATGGTCCTTATGTGTAATAAAAGGAGTTTATTTCTGTTTCTTAATATATTTCACCTGATTCAAATTGTTCTTAATGTATAACAAATATGTTCATTCTGGTCCTTTAGCCTAAACCTAATATATTTATAAAATAAAATTAAAAAGTGTTAAAATTCAATTGTAAACCCCATGTGACTAACAAAATTCACCATTGTTGTCATGTTAATTAACTCCAAAGAAAAACTTCATTAAATCCAACATCATTGTCTCTACTTTTCGAACAAAATTTACTATTTTCTCTTGCTTAAAATTACGTATGACATTTATAAGTAAGATCTAATTTTTGTTTATTTAAGTTTTAAGCTAGAAGAGTTCCAAGACCAATAAACATTCATTGTGAAGTAGTGGTTTTTTTTTGTTATAAACGCGTAACTGTTTCTTCGGAAGCACTTTTTTGAAAAGTCATTTTTATAAAAAGTGCTTCTAAAAATAAGTCGTTTTTAGCAGCACCACAAAACATATTATTATTTATTAATAAAATCTCATCTAAATAGAAGAAAAAACATTTTTAATTTACAAAAAGCATATACGATAAAACTTAATTAGAAGTCCTAATTAGTTTTTTTTGTGAGGGTTATTTTATAGTTAGAATAATTAAATTGACTTTTTTTTCGTGAGAGTTAAGTTAGGGTTAGGGTAATCAAATTGACATATGTGCATGTTTACACATATAACTTGTATAAGGTCTTTTTTTCAATAATTCTAATATCTATATCAACACATGTTCATATCAACATACATGTACTAATTTTACAAGATATAAGTCAGAATATAACACATTTCTTTGAAAAATGAACTACTTAACAGAGAAATTGATAAGCAAAAACAAATGATATTCACAAACGAAACATCAATATTGAAAATACAATAACGAAATAGTTGATTTATAAAATTCACTCAATGCTCATTCATATGATAAATCTAAATAATTAAAACATATAATGGAAAAGACTTCTAATAGTCTGCTTTTGATTTTGAAATGCATTTTAACAATAGTACAATCGATTTAAAAAAAAAAATATGTTCATGCTCTATTTTTAGACCACTTATTCTATTGAGACATGCTACATAAACAAAGCTTCAAATGATTTAGAATCATTGGCAACAATCTTCTTTCTGGTTCTTTCCAATTGCTCCTTCAACATTAACAGTTGATTCAAATTTTGACATCCCTCCACATCTATATGCTCCACCCAACCACGGAGACCATTCCCCTTTAGGGTCGATGATGATTTTGACCCCGAAGATTCGCCAGAAACATCATAAGAGGAATGATGAGAATTCATCATTGATGTTGATATTTCTGATCGATTACAGCTAGAAAAATGCTTCTTTATAACAGAGTTAACATCTCCGTAAGTATAAGGAATGCCAGAAGGTGAAAAAACAACGGAGGTAACACGAGAACTTGTCAAGGATTCAAGTTCTTCAGCTTTTCTGAAAAGTCCTTTCTTTCTTTTTGAAAATGTCGCCATTCTAACCAATTTTTTTGTGATTTTCTCAATTTCTATCTTCTTCTTCCCTATTCCCATTTTGCTTAAATTCCTGGCTCTTCAAGAAGTATGATTTGTTTTGAAATTTGGGATACTTTTAAGGTTTAGTGAAATGTTAATTTATAGGGAGAGATTGAAAATCACATATCTATTAAAAAAATCTTTTCTATATTTTGTTTCCAAAATTTTGGAGGCATATATGGAATGTAATTTAATTCTTTAGAAGGAAGTCTTGACTGATCATTTATTTTGTGTCAAAGTTTGACTTGTGAATTGTGATTATATAGTAATTGAAATTTGGAAGTAAGCAACATACCAAAAGGATCTCCAATTAGTTTATGTTTAAAAAATAAGAGAAAATATGAATAATGCGTTATTTTGGTTTATAAATATATTTCATTTTATTGAAATGGTCCTTATGCGTAATAAAAGGTGTTTATTTTGATTTCTTAATATATTTCACATGATTCAAATTGTTCTTAATGTATAACAAAATATGTTCATTCTGGTTCTTTAGCCTAAACCTATATATTTATAAAATAAAATTAAAAAGTGTTAAAATTCAATTGTAAACCCCCTGTAACTAGCAAAATTCACAATTGTTGTCTTGTTACTTATCTCCAAAGAAAAATTTCATTAAATTTAACATCATTGTCTCTACTTTTCGAATAAAATTTACTATTTTCTCCTGCTTAAATTTACGTATGACATTTATAAGTAAGATTTAATTTTTGTTTATTTAAGTTTTAAGCTAGAAGAGGTCCAAGACCAATAAACATTCATTGTGAAGTAGTGGGTTTTTTTTTTGTTATAAACTTGTTACACAAAAGTGTGAAATGTGGTTTTAACGACTATAAATGTATTTCAAAGAAGATTTAATTTTTGAGAAAATTAGAATAATATAATTAGTCATCTGAAAGTTTAGTATCGCAACAGCAAATTCGATCAAAGTTGGGATATTTTTCAGACCCTTATTCCTTGAATTTATTTCAAATTTTTAAAAAGACACTTTAACTTTGTGGGCATCTTATTACCTCACAAAAGTATTAATTACATTTGTAAATAGGTCATTTTGACCCATTTTAGCATCTATGAAGGTGTGCGTGATGTTCACCCCTCCTCCCCCCTCCCTTTGACCCATTTTAATTAAATTAAAGTATTATTAAAAGTGATCTTGTTGAAGAAATCACAAATACTACATCTACGATCACATTTCAAAGCGAGTTTCGTTACCGAATCAAACCTAGAAAAAATCAAAGGAACAACCGCCACAAGTTTTGATTCCGCATTAAGCGAGAAACTGCTCTGCCCTTCGAAACGATGCCAACAACGACAGATGAACGAAGAACTTTTCCGGTCACCTGAGCTAAGAAAATGGAAGCTAAACACTCATCTAGAATATGAGAAGAATAATCAAACTCTCTGACATTGAATACATCGACAACATCGCTTGTTTTCTTCATGGAAGAAACACCAGCGAAGATATGAATTTTATACGATTTTGAGTTCCAGCGACGGTTGAAGCCGATAGACCCATCCACCATTAGAAAAATAAAGATAGGTCAGGGTCACTATATCCTTTTGTCTTTGACTTTTCCGGATGAAGTTGCCATTTGTAGATGAATTTGATAGCAGACATGAAAATAAACTCAAAAAATTGGGGAAGAAGGTGTATTTTATAATTTAATTAATTAATAGAAAAATTAACTGAAACGTGGCATTATTTAATTGGTTTTGGGAAGTAAATTGTTATATTCACGCGCGTCATTTGCGTGTTCATAAAACATTAAGAGAAAATGGGTCAAAATGGTCCATTTCCAAAGATATTTAAGACTTTTGTGGGGTAATAGACCCTCGCAAAGTTAAGATGTTTTTGAAAATTTGAAATAACTTCAGTGATGACTTATGTCTTTTCTCTTTATTTTATTGAAAAATGGTCCTTAATGTATAATAAAATGTGTTTACTTTAGTTCTTAATATATTTCACCAGATCCAAATTGTTCTTAAGGTATAACAAAATATTTTCATTCTGGTCCTTTAGTCTAAACCTAATAATTTATAAAATAAAATTAAAAATTGCTAAGTTTAGATGTAAACTCCATATGACTAACAAAATTCACCATTGTGATCTTGTTTATTAACTCCAAAGAAAAACTTCATGAAACCTAACATCATTATCTCTACTTTTCGAATAAAATTTACTATTTTCTCTTGCTTAAAATTTACGTATGGCATTTATAAGTAAAATATAATTTTGGTTTATTTTAATTTTAAGCTAGAAAAAGTCCAATACTAATAAACATTCATTGTGAAGTAGTGTTATTTTTTGGTAATAAACTTGTTACACAAAAGTGTGAAATGAGGTTTTAATGACTTCAAATAGATTTCAAAATAAGATTTATTTTTGAGAAAAAAAAAACTAATTAGTCATCTGAATTATGATCCTTTTTTATGTACTACTAAACATAAAACATGTTTATTTTTGTGAAAATGAATACTTTTGGTCCAAGTTAAACTGAATCTACAAAACTAACATATCTAGAGTAAAAAAAACAAGGGAACTATATAACTGAAGTTGAAAAAGTTAAACCTTCCATTAATTCAGAATTAGTAAAGAACACACAACTAATTTCTCGAAATACTTGTTACCTTCCCACCCACACATGTATGAATAACTCGGACATATAGGACTTCTCTTTGAATTGGTTAATGAAACCAAATGATATTCACAAATCACAAAGGCAATAATATGGTAAATTTAAACTAATACAATTAATAGAAGAGGAGGAGCAAACTTCAAATAGTCAGTTTTTGTTAATACATTCTGAACTGTATGGTTACAACATGAATTGAAAAAGCTTTTTCCATGCACTTGCTTCACACTGTCAAAACAACATGACATTTGATGTAAACACACAAGCCTAAAGAAACCATTCTTTTTGCAAAGTATAAAGTTAATCCTACCCCAAGAAATGTCACACCTATAACACATGAACCCCCAAATGAATTTCTCTCGTAGTTGATCTTAAATCACTTCCAGACCAGAAAGAAAAATAAAAACAATGGCAGTAGGAGCAGCAACACCAAACAAAAGTCAAAACACCCAAAAGGAAAAAAAAAAAGCTAAAGCACCTTTGATCAACTCTTGTAATAGTTAGAGCAGATCAGACATCCTTCTTCTGTGGTGAGCTAGTGGTTTTCTAGGCTTTGGATCCGAGGGCGCGATAGTCTTGCTTTGTGGTAAGACAGATGGCTTAATATCTGAATCATCACCATACTTAATATCCCCACCCATATTATTAGTTTCACTATAACGTGATCTTTTATTTGAAGTCCGTAGGTGAGCTTTGAAACGACGATCAAAGCTGTTTGATTGTGAACCAGAAATTTGCATAGAGCTCCTAGCCCATGATCTCACACTTTTTGGTCTGCTATGGATTTCCTTTTCTGCTGTAGTCTCTCTTATTCGACTGGCAACCGTGGAACTCATGAATCGAGGCACCGAGCTAGTGACATTTGTTTTTAGTCCCTTCTCAGAGTTTCTTGGAGTTACTGTGATTTCAGGGACGTTTTCCTTTGGGGTTATAGGAAAGGGTTCTTCATCTTCAAGTGGCTGATATTTCTTCATGAAAAGCCTTTTGTTTTCACTCAATAAAAAATCAGCCTTCTGTATTTGAGTACTAAGATCTGTACATCCTTCTTCAGCTTCCTTCATTTGCTCCTCAAGCTCCGCGATCCTCTTTTCTCTTTGCTTCTTTGATTCCTAAAGGGATGCAAAACAATAAATAAGGTTAAGTCGCAAGGTCATCAGAGACAATACAAAAAAACTGGTAAAAGAGAGGATTACTTCTGAGAGCTCTCTATTGCATTCCGCTGCTCTTGCTCTCTTTGCAAAGGTACAGGAGCATGTTGTCTCTCCAACATCATCTTCGTATGGGCTAACATGGACTACCATCAAAACTTTTGATTTATCACCTAAAGCAGTCAGTTCAAAGAAATAAGTTATGAACAACTTAACATATTTAGATGTCTAAGTACCATGGCGAACAAGAGAGTTTTTTACATCAACTGCCAACAAGTCAAAATTTCCAAGATTCCTTATAACTCCTAAACACTAAGTGGATGCAACAAAATATTGTGCTACTGCTACCACACAATTATCATTGTCCAAAATGTGAAAATTATAATAGTTCTGACATGCATACAAGGAAATGGCTTTTCAGGAATGAGAGAATTTACCTAAAGAATCCTTGAGAACTTGTGTCAATTTGCTATTTCTGCAATCAAAAGTTGCAACTTCATTAGTTAACGGAAAGCACCACTTCCAAATATTTAGACACATAGCTCCTCAAGCTTTTTCTATTGAGCAGTGTAATAGTGGAACAGAATAAAACTCGAGCAAGCAGAACACTAAGAAAGTGCTACCTAAATGCAGACAAGAAAACCAGATTCCTTTTATGAACTGAGAAACTCGTACATTTCACCTACCTATAAGGAACGTGGCCTTTCTTTCTTCTAAGAGCTGCAATAACATCACCTAGTGCAGAAAGAGAGAGATTTATCGCCCTCCCCTCGTCAAGAGTTTGTCCAGTAGCTCCCGTTTTAAGTAGGCGCTCACTCCCTCCAAGATCAACCATCCACAGTTTGGTTGCTTCTGGTTTACCTCCCAAAGTATCCCCATAGCGATATATACTGATCCTCGTCAAGCTAAATACAAAGAAATAAACAGATGAAGTAACTGTTGAACCAAAGTAAACCAATTAAAGATGGGAAAGACTTTTACACAAACTGGACCCACCAATGCGATCTGCTGGATGTTTCATTTACATTCGTCCATGATGTGGATCTAACTCGCCTCCCCTTATGATACCACCATTTTGCTTTAGTAAAATTAGAGATTTCTACCTCAGTTAAACCATCGATTTCAACTGATCCTTTTGAATCTGTTTGAATATTTAGATTGCTGTAATAGTGTTAGCCAAACTATAGCAGGAAATTCATAGTGGAACATCAAATTACATCCTCCTTTATAAGGAAGGACAAGATATTGGTAATTACCATCTCGATGCAGTGTATTTACGACTGGAAGGTCTTGGAGCAAGCAAATCCCTTATACTGCCCAAATAGACTTCGAGCATGCTAATCGAAAATGTAAATGAAATTGAGCTATCTAAAGAGGAAAGGTTAAAAAGCTCCTGAAGAACACAAGGAATGATCCCTGGAGACTCTGTGATTCCCTCCTAAAGAACACAAGTGAAACACCTAGTTCATTTCTATAAGCATTCTTCATGACAATGTAACAAATACAAAATAAATTAAGATAACTAACCATAGTATATGTCTTGCCAGTTCCAGTTTGTCCATAAGCTAATATACATACATTGTGCCCATCAAGTGCAGATCTGATAATTGGCTCAACCTCAGCAAAAACATCTTCTACAGAATATTCAAGCATAACAAATGCATTAACTAAATTTCTTAGGAAACAAGATTAGTCAACTTTTAGCACATAAATATTACCAACCTTGGAGTGATTCCTGAGGGAAAACCTTGTCAAATTCAAATTCTTTCCTGCTTCCACCAGATCTTACTACAATCTTCTCCGATTCAACAGAAATCGGCTGATGAGTTCTCTGTTTATCTGTTGGTGAAAATGGTCTAACTCGGGAAAACACCCGAATGCAACCTACATTTGGAAATATTAATGTCTCTCATTCAGAACACATAATTGAAGGAGGACAAAAATGTATTCAATTTAGAAGATCTCAAATAAAGTAAATATCCAAACAAGAAATCACCTTTAATGTCTAGTATCTTATTCAATGCCTCTCTTCTTTTTTCATCCAAAGATCTCTCTTTATGCCTCAAACTCTCAATTTCACCTGCAAAACCATAAGAGAAAAACAAAAGAAAGTTCAAATCATGAAAATTTTAAATCTCAGTCAAATGACAAACAAATCCCAAGAAAAAACACCTTCTAAATTCAAAATCCTCTGCTCAAGCTGAAACTTTTCATCTTCTTGAACCACATTGACATCTGTGAAAGTTGAAGGAATCTCTTGGGAAGGCTCATCATCATTGGAATCTGGATTTGATCCTACTGGAGAAGACTTCTCCAAAGCTTTCCCGTTTTCCAAAGGCAATGGCATATTTTCATCTTCAGTAGAAATAAACATTGCTCTCAAGCCCTTGAAGAATACATAAAAGAATGGCCTTCTTTCTCAAGAAATTTATGCAAAATTTGAGATAAAATTCCAATCTTTCTCAAGAAAAAGGCCAAATCTTTGAGTTTAAAAAGAAAACCAAATGATCAAAATCCAATACTTATCAAGAAAAAGACCAAATCTTTGAGTTTAAAATAACGCAGATGATCAAAATCCAATCTTTCTCAAGAAAAAAGGCCAAATCTTTTGAGTTAAAAAGAACCCAGATGATCAAAATCCAATCTTTCTCAAGAAAAAGACCAAATCTTTGAAGTTTAAAGAACCCAGATAATAAAATCCAATCTTTATCAAGAGAAAAGGCCAAATCTTTGGGGTCAAAAGAACCCAGGTAGTGAAAAATTCTTCAACACAAATTTGGATTCTTGCTCAAATGACACTACAGCAGAAACTGAGCTGACCCACAAGAAGATGCTGCTAGATCGACCAACCAAAGAACCCCTTTAACAATAAAATATAAACGATGGTTCAGATCCTATAAATAGTAAAATATATAAAGAAGTAAGATTGAAGCTACATCTGTTAAATAACCCAAAAAAGAAAAGGAATCCAAAGAATAAATGCAGGAAGAAAACAAGAAAATGGGGCTAGTTTTTTCCAGACATCCTAGAAGTTGGAACCATACAAGTCCAAGAATTAGACTAAAAAAATCCTAATATCTCTCTCTAAATATATGTAATTATGTGATTTCTCACGGCAGCAAAACATCATGAAGAGAAAAAAAAATACTCTATTAAAAGAACATTTTTCCTTGATCTATGGGTTATCAATTTTCTTTTAAAAAAAAAAACTTTTTTTCTCTTTTTTCAATTTTTCAATGATTGATCACTCCATGAAAACTCTGATAAAGGTGATGTAAAGCTTTTTAGACAGTTAGGCAGTTAATTTGACTAAAATGAAGCATTTGGAAAAGAACAAAAAATTATATGTGAAAGAACCTGAAGAAAAAAGAGTGGTTTTAGAGAAGAGGAACGTGAGGAGCGGAGGGAACATTTAAAAGTAGGCATTGAGAAAAAGTTGTACTTTTTTAAAAATTTTATATATTTTAGTATGTGATGAGATATTATCCTAAACTTTGAATTATTGAATTTTGACAAAACTCCAGTGGTGGTGAAGACGTGAAGTGTTCTCCACATAGGGAGCGTTTCCATCGAACAGGGTCTTTATCTGCTATGTAAATTTAGAATAATTGAATTTTAATATGAATATTAAATTTTATGTGAGAAATTCTTTCATATTTTTTTCATATAAAAAGTAGCACCCACTTTCCTAAAATTAGGAAAATAAAAATAGTTTTATTCAAACTTTTTAGCTTAATCATATATATATATATATATATATATATATATATATATATATATAAAAGAATCTTAGGCTTGTCTACGTGGCGCCATCACAAATTATAATTCTCTTTTAATTTATTTATTTTCAAAACTAGCCTTCTTCTTTAATGAAAAGTTGTGACTTTTTTGAAGAATTGCGACTTTTATGAAAAATTGTGACTTTTATAAAAGATTGTGACCTTTCCGAAGGGTTGCAACTTTTTCAAATAGGTGTAACATTTTCGATAAGGCACAATAAACATTTGTTCACACTATCTTTTGTTGTCTATAAATAGAAAGATTTCCTCTCATTTTAAAACAACGAAAACTCTGAACGTCTCTTCCTCCTCCTCATGTTGCTCCTTCTTCTTCTTCACAATTAAATATTTATGTACTTTGCTCCCATTGAGTGACGCACTGACACCATTGCTTATGTTACAGATCCTGATATGTATTTTTACAATCATTAAATTATGCTTATGTTATTAAGGATAAACGATAAGATGTAGTAATTTTCATTTTCTTTTACATTATTAATGTTTGTTACTACGTAATATTGTATGTAAGATAATATAATGTTTTAGTTTTAATAACCGATAGATTTTAAGTATTATTTTATAAATTTCGTGATATTAAACTCCCGCACGAAGTGCGAGTAATTTTACTCAGAAATATTAGAAACACAATGTTTAAAATCTTCTCCTTATTAAATACAGAGCAAGACAAAAGTGTAACGGAAATCTGACTATTAAAAGACCTAATTAAAGGAAATGACAAAAATGGCTCCTTAAGTTTGATAGTGAGTTCAAAATAGTTTTTTGAGTATGTACAGACTAATTTTGATTGAAATTTATCAATTTTTGTATATTATATTTTAAGGGAATTATGAGAAAAAAAATAGTGAAAAATTATATTTAGTGATACAATATTTATAGTTTTTTGTTATTTTATTATTATTACTATTAGAGCTTCGTGAAACTTTTGAAGGTGTAATTTCTAATATTTCTATATCTTTTTAATGTCTAGTACAGGAACTTGTGTTGCATATTAAGGATTTGATGAGAATTTTTTTATATTTATAATTAAAACATTTTTTTCATAATTTTAGTCTAATCCAACAAATAAAGTTTGATAAATAATTGTTACTTTAGATAAATTTAAAAGATCAAAATTATTCGGTGTATCCTTAAAAAACTATTTTGTACCTATTCTAGGCGTACGTCTAGACCATTTTGTGAATTTTTTTCAACCCAATTGAGACGTTAAATATTTATTCACCCAATGTTTATGTCTCCTAATTTGTTCACTAATCCCCCATATTTGTATTGCTTTATTATATTTTCTTGTAGTTTACTATTTCCTCTGTCCCTAATTACTTGTCCATTTTTTCTTTTATAGTTATCCTTAATTATTTGATTAATTTGACAGATCAAGAAAAAACAATTTTTTTACTTATTATACCCTCAATTAAATGATTAATTACTTTGAAAAATATAGAACTTTTCATCCACTTCATAATTAATAGGGGTAAAATGATAAAATCAATATGTCATTAATTATTTTCTTAATAGGTGTGTCAATTCAAAAGTGGACAAATAATTAAGGACAGAGGGAGTAGTAATCACTTTTAACCCTCATCGTCCGCTTTTACTTATTTTTCTTCTAAATGTACTTGTAATCAGTTCAACCCCATTGTCCACTTTTACTTATTTGTTATATTAAATATTAAAAATAAATATGTATTTTTATTTATTTAATTTAAAAGTTTAAGAAACAATTTATTATTTATCGATGATAAAGATGGAGTAACATGTTTTTTTTCATACTCTCTTTGTTCCTAATTACTTGTCCAAATTTTCTTTTCTAGTTGTTCCTTTTACTTGTCCATTTTGAAAATCAAGAAAGGACAATTTTTTTATTTATTATACCCTCAATTAATTACTTTGAGAAACATTGAACTTCTTGAAAATCTTAAATTTTTAATTCATCAACTTCATAATTAATAGAGGTAAAATGATAAATTCACCATGTCGATCATTATTTTCTTAATAAGTGTACCAATTTAAAAATGAAAAGGTAATAAGAGAAAAGACAATGAACTTTTTCTCACTAAATTACCGGCCCATCGCCCCATCCTAACCTAGATTCCATAAAGGCCAAACACATATACAACCCCTCAAACTTGCCCTCATTTTTCATTTTGGCACTCCAACTTAGCCTTGTTCTATTTTAACCCTTAAACTCCATTTTTTTTTGTACCATTTAAACACTTATACTAATTTTTATGATTTGTTTTTATTTATGTTCTTCAATTGCAATTTCTTATTTTAAAAAAATAGACGTGTGCCTGTTAATTAAAAAAATTAAACATTCGCGAACGAACATAAAAATTTTCAAACAATAATATTATTTTTTGATATTTCTCTGTATTTTTGCATGAAAATAAATTGACGAAAGTTATTTGATTTTCTTTCTTAAACATTCAATTAAATTAAATAACATTACTTATTTATTTTTTCTTATCATCTAGGCTATCTAAATTTAACGCAAATACTCACTTTTAATTTTTAATATAAATCAATACGAATAAAAAAACTCATCTTCAAAAAGACTCGACTGACTTTGTTAGTAACACTACTAAAAAAAGACTCTTGTTCATTGCTAATAACACTACTAAACAATGTTAAAACTCGACTGACTTTGTTAGGTTGTCGATGATTTTAAAGAAAGAAAACCAACACAATTTCATCGGTTATTTTTCACACAAAAATATATAACACTCTTAACAAAAATTATTATTTTTTAAAAAGAATTATTTTTTGTTAATTTTTAATTTTTTAACTAAAATTAAATGACACATATCAATTTAAAATAAGAAGTTGCAATTGAAGAATATATATAAAAATAAATAAATCATAAAAATAGTATTTCGTGTTAAAATGGAACATAAAAAATGGAGTTCGAGGGTTAAAATGGAACAAGGCTAAGATAAAGTGCCAAAATGAAAAGTGTGAACAAGTTAGAGGGGATGTATATGTGTTTGGCCTTCCATAAACCTTCGAAAGTTAGGTTAGGCATAATTGGGTTGGACTAACTATTTTAACAACTCTAATTAAAGATCTCCTAAACATTGATGTAGCAGTAGCCTCTTTTTGCTATGACACAATTCATAAATATTTCTTTTGTTATTTTGAATACTATCTACAATCTTTTAAATTTATCAGTAACTTTTATAATGAATCGAAAGTGTTTAAAAAATACTTATCATGTGTTCATATACTTAACCAAAACATTTTAAAAATTGAATGTTTAAATAAAATTTATTAAAAATTTAAAAACTTTGTCAATGTATTCTATCATATTTTTTTATTTTTTTTTAAATATGAAACTTGGACATTTTCCAACCCCTATCTCAAGTGGTGCTGAACATGATAAGGTATTCTAAGTTGTTGGTAAAATTTGATTTCAAAGTAAAATTTGAGAGGAATGACTTTTACCCTTTTCTAATAACAGTAATTATACTTTTTTATTTGTTAGATACATTTATTTTAGGCTGAAAATCATTTATATCTCTCAACAATAGTTTTAAAAATCAACACCCTCTCCTCCCACAAGTTCGAAAAATAGATATTATCTCCCCTTGTTTTATATAATATATATTTTATTTTTGACATTTTCAATCCTTCATTTACAAAATGTCGTTTTAATCCTTTTATGAATGAATTGCAAAATCTGATGCTATTGTTTATGATTATATATATATATATATAAAGTTTTAGTTGTTCTATTGTTTTATGTTGCCTTGATATATAGAGAGATAAATAATTTTTTACGTATCATTAATGGAATGTTTTTTCTATATTAAAATTTATTTATGTTTACAATTATAAATTAATTCTCTCAAGAGTCTAATAGAATATACCTCCCTTTCTATTAATTATTTTTATACTACATACATTGAAATATATTTATAAAGTTATTGCATTAAAGTTTTCATCATTATTAATATATATATATTTAATTTATTTCATTATAAAACATTATAGCTTACATGCTTGATCGATATTTTTTACATTTCTTTCCTGTCTCAAAAATAATATTTGGTTTCTAAAAAAAATTGTTACATAGATTAAAAAAATATATAGATAAATATAAAGGTTGATAATGCAATAGTGAAACATACATTAAAAAAAGACAATTATGAGAAACATGGGTTAATATCTACTATTCAAAATGGAGAGAAAAAATATTTTTTTAAAGTAATCGTAAATGATTTTCGCCCTTTATTTATTATAGGATATATGAATTGACTTAATTGTAAAATCATTTAAATGTCTTGATTCAAATGTTTAGTTTCTTGTTTAAATAATAATAATAGCAACCTCTTTTTAAAGTCAAATGGTTATATTATATTTCAATAATGAGCAGTTTTAAAGTTTTAACAAGTCAGAATAATTTATAGCTTTATTAAAAAAATTAAAAACAAGAAAACGATAATTGATATTATCCTCTTATCATTTGAATTTAATATCCAAGAGTCACTAAAACTATAAAAATAAATAAATAAATAAATCTTGAACACGACACTCGTTGTGGTGCCCCCTCTAAAGTTGAAAGAATAATGTTACATACTCCAATGGTCTCAAAATAATAAGTGGTCAAATGACCCAAAACTAAGGGGGTGTTTGGTACAAAGGAATATTTCTCAATATGTATTTTCTAAAATTCAATTTTTAATTGATCAAAATATTTTCTTTGAGAATATAAATATTATTAAAATCAAATAAAATTCCTTACATAGCAAAAGTAGGGTAAAAAATTCATAAATAACTCTCGATACTAGTCTTCTAATATCCACCTTCCAACACACCTTACCCCATAACTTCATCCCAATAGGCTATCACCCATATCAAGCAGAGTTAAATTCTTTTACTACAAACTGAAAAATTATGAAAAATGAAACAAACAAGCGGACAAAGTCAAAGTGATTCAATATATATTATCTGTAATTTTATTTTGCCAAATAAGATTCAAATGAACATTTGTTCAATATAGGGGATGCCAACTTAGGGTTATGGATTTATCCAATCCCATTCGACAATAAATTACACTATTGCTTTAATGAAGTGTACCCTAGTGTAAGGTTGGGCATCGGACCGGAATGAACCGGTACCGGATCGGAACGGGATGGTTTGACCGGGTTGTTGATCGGTATCGGGATGAATCGGATCGAAACTACCGGGATGGAGGCTCAGTTTCGTCCCGTCCCACTATATACTGGGATAGAACCGGGACGGACCGGAACGAAACGGGATGGGATAAACGGGACGGCACATATAGCTATTTCAAAAAATAATTATTTTTTTTGAGTTATTTTGAATTACGAAAATACGAATGTTTTTTTTATTTTTCTAAGTTATATTAGTTTATAGTATTTAAGTTTTAAATTTTTTAATAATTTTGCTTAAGTTTATTTTAAAGATATTTTTACGTATATAAGTTTGTAAGTTAAGTTTAATAAAGTTTTTTTTTTAAGTTTTTGAGCTTATGTAGTTATGTTATAAGTTTTAAAGATTTTAATCTTTTGAAGTTTATAAGTTATTAAGTTATACTTATAACTTGTAAGTTAAATAACTTAAGTTTGTAATTTAAAAAATTTAAATAAACAAAAAAGAAATGCTAATAAAAGTAAATAATGACAAAAATATTATTTTTTATTTTAATTAAAAATGATTTATCGGGATCGGACCAGTACCGGACCGGACCGGAATGAATCGGGCTGAACCGGTACCGGTACCAAATCATGATACCGTTCCGTTCCGTGTACCGGTTCAATGTATCCCATCCCATCCCGAATACTATCGGACCGGAACGGTATCAATACAACCCGTTCCGGTGCCCAGCCTTACCTTAGTGGTCAATGAAGTGGTTGGAAATTCTAAGTTCTCAGGTTTAAAATTCAGTGGAGACAAAAAATACTAAGTGATTCTTCTATCTGTTCTAGCTTTGATGGACATAGTAACCCAGTGGCTAGTACTCATTGTTGGTGGAAGATGACAGATACCACGTGGAATTAGTCAAGGTGCGCAGAAACTAGCACAGATATTGTGGTCATAAAAAAGAAATTACACTAGTCATATATGGTTAAATTTTTTATTTTTATATATATATAGTTGATATTAAAACCATTCAACTACTTTATGTGTTTACATTTTTTCGGATTTTAACCTCTTTTAATAATAATCCTTAATCCACCACTGATCTCACGTGGTTATGCCCCTACTCACACCTCTAGCTCCCTATGTCAACACCCTACCCTAACAATACTTATCTAGATTTTACATAAAATATTTATAAGATAATACATTCGATTTATTTTATCAATTAATAAATAAGATCGTAAAAACATTTTTAGCAAAAAAACATTTTCTTTCTTATCGAAGGCACCCATAAATAAGAGTTGTGTTTTGTTAGGATATAGAAAGGAAAAAAAAGAAATAGGAAGCTCCAAAGGAAACTCGATCAGTTCATCCCAAAGCATTGAAAAACACCAAACAAACACCTCTCTTTCTCTCTCGCGAACTCGATAGAGACTACGGTTTTACACCGATACTTATAGTCTTCTTTCACTCTCAAGAATCGCTGAATCTCTACAGCGAGCAGAAGAAGGGTAATCGCTAATTGAAATCCTATAAACCCAATTGAGGCGAAAATAAGGGTTGGTTTTTCTCATGGAAACCTTCAGTTTTTTCTGCAGATTTTAATGAAGTAGGTTGATAATTCTATCCTATAATCTTCGCCTATTTGGCTTTTTAAACCAAATCGAATAGTGGCCAACACGTTTTTCTTTTTTTGGTATCTGAAATTAGATTATTTTTTACATTTGATTTTTTAGTCTTTGACTTGTCTATAAATGGAAAATTTCCTGTTATTTGATCCGATTATGTTCTATTTCATATTCAGTAAACTATTGTTTTCTTGGTTGATCGTGATGTTTCTTGAATTGGGTTTTCTTTGTAATGAGTTGTGAGTTAGTTCATGGTGATTTTTTTTTTTGGTTTTGTTATGGGTGTTGATGGAAACTGATAGAAGTTTTTTTTTTTTTTTTTTTCATGGAGTTGAAAGAAGTTGAGGTTGAGCTTAAATGCTAAGGCTAGAATCTGCTCAGAATAGAGTTGTTGTGAGTTGTTGGTTAGTTCGTGATGAGAATCTTGGATATTTGTACTGTCTGAATTAAAGATTTCCTTTATGGGTTTGAGAGTGATTGGAGATTTCTCCCACTCAAACTGAATATTGATGTGTCCACATTTTTCTTGGTTAGGGATTTCTGCAATGCACCGTGTAGCAAGTGCAGGGAATACGTCCAATTCGGTTCGGCCTAGGAAGGAGAAGAGGTTGACTTATGTTTTGAATGATGCAGATGACACTAAGGTGTGACTTCTGGAAAGCTGTACTCTTTTGTGTATAAACTAGTGTGATGAACTTTAAACTGTCATTGATGGCTCGCCTTAGTGTATTCTTCCCCCTGTTGCCTTACTTTTGTTCCTCTCTTTATATGTGCATTACCTTTTATTATCTGTTCTCAATATACAGATTGCTGAACCTAGCTGAGTGGAAATTATGATTGCTTTTTTTTTTTTGGTTCATGCAGCACCATGTGATATTTGTTACATTCAGCTACTTTTCTCTTTGAAGTCTGAGTGTTGTTTCCTATAGACTTTTCTGAACGCATCCCTGAGTTATTTCCTGAACTCTGTGGATCTTTTGTTGCTCTGAATATGATGAGTGTGACAGTAGCAAAGAGAATAATTTTGTTGAAATATCTTGTGCCAAAAATACTGTCCTCAAAGAACTAATTGCTTGTTTCACAGTGATCATGGAAAAATAATTACAACACTAAGAAGCCATTTTTAGAAAAGAAGAGAAAGTGCATAAGATTAATTTATTTTAATAGAAAGAAGCGGAAACTTGTGAAGCCAGGTCACGTTTAGCTTAAGTTAAAGAAGTACTAATAAGTAGCGTTTTCAGACCTTGTTGGTGGTCTTGAAATTTATGCTGCTCTTTACAAGTCTTCTGAATTAGGCTTGCTTTCTCAAATTTAAACTTAACTTATATGGCAGAGTTTGATATTGGACTTCACTAGATGTGTATTTTGTATCTAATGGTATGTTTGGGCAAGGTTAATAAGTACAAAGTAAGTTAAAGTCAGTTGTGTTCTGGACTGACAATTCTCTCCTTTTGTAATCTGTGCATCCAGTGGGTGCTTTTTTAATGATAACTCCCTTCATCAAAAAAATGATCAGGTAAGTTGTGGCTTTTTCCCCCTTGAATTGAAGTTTTTCACTATTTGTGCTCCCTCTGTTTTGCTCTACCAGTAAAAGAAATTCGTCTTGACCCTTTAGATGTTTTGTTGCATTTTTTCTTTAGGATTCCCCTCAAGAACAACTGGCGTGAGGCTTACATTTCACCCTTTGCTTTCTCTTCCGACACTATATTTCTCGCCCTACTTCTTGTTAGAATTTATGTACTGATAACAAAATAAATTGTATTCCTGATTGTTCATCCTTCCACTGCATGTTTGTAAAGGTCTCAGTTATGTGCACTCCTGGCCTCTGCACTACTCCGGTTATTTCAATCCTAAATCAAAAGCACTTTAACAAGTAACATTGGAAAAGAAAATACAGAGTATAAAGTTGGGGACATTGCAAGGATGATAGGAACGAATTTAAACTTCTGCCTAGTGGATCTATGAAAAGGATATAGTTTAAGTTAAGAAGATCGATAGAAATTTGTAAGAAAGTCTAGATTAATGTCCATATAATATTCATTTGCTTATGACAAAGCATATGATCGAGTGCCAAGAAAAGTGGAAAGCCTAGATATATGTCCATATAATATTCCTTTGCTTATGATAAATATGATAGAGTGCCAAAAAAAATCTTTTGGTGGGTGCTTGAAAAGTAATGAATTCATATAAACATGTTGATGTAATAAATAGTATGTATGAAGGAACAATTGCAAGTGTAAGAACATATAAGGATACCCAAAAGGAATTTACCCAATTAGTTTTGAGTAAGCAATAATAAGCATAGGATGAGGTCCTATGGTGCATCCAATGATGTTTTGTTAATTTATGAAATTTGTGAGGGAATCAACCAAAAGATACAACTATGAAAACGTTCTTCATAAAAAAGAAATACAGATATGAAGAAGCTCCCCCAAGAGCAAGGGTTTTACGATAATTAGAAGTAGGACTAGAGTATGCGTTGCACATGCAACCCTCACGAAAAATGAAGGTGAAATGTGAGTAGATGGGATTGTAGTGCCTAACGACAAATAAATTTAAATATTTGGGTTTACTCTTGAAGATTTGGTGCATATTTTATATAGGTGGTTGAAATAGAGGGGTTTCATGGGAATGCTATGTGAAGAAAGTTACCTTTTAAAGTGAAAACCGAGTTCTTAGAATAGTTGTAAGAGTAGCAATACTATAGGAGATTTAATGTCGTAGAGATGTGATTGTTAAGATAGATGTGCAGTCATACAAGGTTGGACAAGATTAGAGACCACATGTCACAGAGGTTAAATTAGCACATAAAGAGGATGAAGTGAGATCATGTTGCCTGAGATGGTTTGTTGAATGTCCGGCATAGGTCACCTGAACGATAATTATTCTTGGAGCTGATTTACATGGTGATATATCCTGAAACAAAAGCTTTCCCTTAGCTATGCAGGGATCATAAAGTATAACATTTGCTTATATTACCATATTAAAAATAATTATATATATTTGCTCTTAAAGCATCTGTGGTTGCTTTCCAACCAAACTTTTCAGAGTATGCCCATTGACTCTGTTCTCCAGAAAGCTTTGAGCTATTTTATCTCTGCATTAACTCTTTCCCAGCTGAGTAAATTCTTCTTCAGTGTCTATGTCATCACCCAATGTACTCCAAACAGTTTGAGATAGAAACACTACATCTGATGTTTTGTCATAGTGCAGCGGAGATGATTAGGGGATTCAGGTGCCTATTCTCACATTCATCTTCTGTGATCTGTCACATAACATAAGCAATTTTCTCTTATATGGAGGTTATCTTGAGTCAACAAGGTTCTTTAGTTGTTGTCCATCCAAAGCAAGCTACTTTAGTCTGTTTTTTATTTCCAAATCATCTTGGCCACTGTCCACTTCTACTCCCAGTAGCCATAAGTACATTGTAGCATGAATTCTCTGTAGACATCTCATCCTTTCTAGCCTTCTAGTGCAGGACATCCTTTCTCTTACAATTTTGTTGTGGCTTTTGTCTCTATCGGACACAGGTAAAGTGAATATGTGATTCCCACGATGTCTTATTGTTTTACTACTTTAAGTCTTTAATATTACAAGTTATAACGTAGTAATTGGAGAGAGAAATAGAAGAGGTACACTTGAGGGGTAGCTATGTTTCCCTTATCTCTTTTTGGTGCACCCATGAGATTCCTATACATATGGTAGAGTTGGTATCTTTGTAGAAAATCATATCTTCTTGAAAGTTTTTTTACTTTTTGTAACACTTCTTGTATACTGGTATTTTTGCCCCTCCATAAACAAAAAATTGTTACTTCATCAAAAGAAGTTACTCCCTCCGTCCCAAGGCATGGAATTTAAGACAAAAGAAACATTTTTGAAACTTGTGGTCTAAAATAAGCCACAATTTTTGTGGTTATAAATCATCTCATTAAGGGTAAAATGAGATTTATTTTTATTTTTTTTGAAACTGGTAACTTTAGAGAAGTTTAAAGTTAAATTATTACTAATATAGAAAGATGTTATTCTTTTTAGAATTGACCAAAAAGGAAAAAATGTCACATAAATTAGAACGGAGGGAGAACAAAGGGAGTATAACATAGTAATAATAATTTTATTTTTTGGAAAAATTAGTTATCAAAAAATAATACTTCAACAAGGTTTCTAAAATATTTTGTCTCGTGATATGAGGAAGCCTATGTAGTGTATAACATTTTTTGTTAGGTCGCAAATTGCAGGTTCATTCCCATTTACCATTCAAAGCAATGTAGCATTCTCAAAAGTTTTTATGCACAACTCCAGCTTAATTCCTGTGATTGAGTCATTAATATTTTTCCCTTTTTATTTCTAAATCCTTGTAAGGTTATTATTATAATGTACATCTCCTGATTCCATTTTCTCTCTCTACCTTTTGTTGTTTGTTACTATAAATTGTTATTGACGGCATTCTTCTCACCTCCTTTTCTGGCAACCAAGAAAGAATTGAACTTCTTGATGTAAATTTATCTTAATTTAATTTAAGTTATATTCTAAGGTGGTTATCTTGAAGATTTTTCACCTTCCTTTTTTATTTCTTGTTAGTACACCATAATAGTATATATTAGGAAACTGCATCAGTTTTTAACATAGACCTTTTATTTATTTGCAATTAAACAAATTCCGTTCAGTTACTCTGTTTTTGCGTCTCTGCTAAATGATCTCTAACCCTTGGTTCATTACATTTTTCTCTTTACAGCATTGTGCAGGTGTAAATTCTTTGGCTGTATTGAAGTCACCAGCAACCGATGGATGTGAATACCTATTTACTGGGAGTAGAGATGGCACATTAAAGAGATGGGCATTGGCTGAAGATGGTGCCACCTGCTCTGCCACATTTGAGTCACATGTCGATTGGGTACTGCTCCTGTCTGCCTTGCTAATTGCATTTCTGTAGGCTCCCGCTGAAGCCCAATTAAATTCAGCTTTCTAATATATTTACTCAAGAAAGAATATTTGTATTCGCCAAATTTATTCTTCTTTAGGTAAGGTCAACAAGTATTAGTTCCTAGTGTCTGCTGTTGCTCTATTTTGGTATGGAATTCTATGGTTTAGATGAGAACTCTCCAACCTGGTGCACATTACCAGGATGTGTTGTTGACTTGTCCTTTAAATGCTTAAATTAGTTCCAACCTGGTGTACATACCAGGATGTGTTGTTGGGTCGTCCTTTTAATGCTTAAATTAATACTTGGTGATTCAACTAAACCCTTTATATTAACCCTCAGGGGTTGGCCTGCTGGCAATTGACTTGAGCCTTGGGGTTTGCTCCCTTTCAAGGTCTCAAGTTCGAAACCCACTGGGTGCAAACAATTTCTGAGGGCCATTGGACTGGGTAAAACCTGAATTAACCGTGGTGCACTTGCGGGAAACTCCTTGCCGAGGGCCTGTGCACCCCCGGGATTAGTCGGGGCTCAAAGAGACTCGGACACCCGGTGCAAATCAAAAAAAAAAAAAACAAAAAAAAAACTAAACCCTTTATATTACGTCTATTATGAATATCACTAGCGTTGAATTGTTTTTGGGGCTCAATCATTCTGCAGGTTAATGATGCAGTTCTTACAGGTAGTAACACATTAGTATCATGCTCCTCAGACACCACTGTCAAGGTTTTACTTCTTTTCTGAATCTTTTATTGTATAAAGTGCAACTTTTACAGTTTCTGTATAGAAGTAATTTGGAAGTTTCTTTTATTTGGAAAAACTTGTGTGGATCATTAGGTGTGGAATGGCTTATCTGAGGGATCTTGTATTAAGACACTCCGGCAGCACTCCGATTACGTCACCAGCCTTGCTTCAGCAGAAAAAAATGTATCACTTCTCTGCAAAAGCTTTTAGTACTTTTAAATTGTTTGATGAGTCAATCTTATGGCTGAAATTGTGGTTGAGTCTTTTGGCTTTAATGTGAGTGTAATTGCCTTTTTTTTTCTGATTTTGTTGTTACCATAATGACAGAGCAATGTTATTGCATCTGCTGGTCTTGGTGGTGAGGTTTTCATATGGGATCTTGAAGCTGCACTTACTCCGACATCTAAGTCCGGTGATGCCACCGAAGAAGACTGTTCAAATGGTATCAATGGTTCAGGAAGTTCATTGCCCATGACAAGCATCCGTCCTATCAGTTCGGGCAATAACATTTCCTTGCAGACCCACTCTCAAGCATATATTCCTGTGACTGCAAAAGGCCATAAGGAGTCAGTATATGCATTGGCAATGAATGAGAGTGGATCCCTTCTTGTTTCTGGTGGTACTGAGAAGGTATATTTCTGTTTGTTAGGTTAGTTTGGAATATTTTGATACGCAAGTTAGCCTACTAGCAAAGAAACTTTGTATGACTATGTTCTGATTTTCTTCTAGGTTGTGCGCGTTTGGGACCCAAGAACTGGTTCCAAGACCATGAAGCTTAAAGGTCATACAGATAATATTAGGGCTCTTCTGATAGACTCCACTGGCAGGTATGTTGAATAAACAATGATGCTATGAAGGCGTTTTGACTAGGTTATTATCTCAAGTTCATCTTCTTTGTTCATCTAAAATGTCATTGCTTCCAGCCGATCTGAAACTAATAAACTTTGGTTAAGCATTGCTGAAGACAGATTATCATAAACGTTTTGAAAAGGTGGAGGATGTTTTACCTATCATGGGTAGGGTATCATCCCCACACAGTTTTAGTAATTAAAAATTAAAATATGTTAAAAATAAATATAACATTTAAGTACAATAGATAGAAAAAAATGTGCAGCAGCTGATTTAATTGTCTAGGCATAATAAATATATGCACATAATAATCACAAATCGTTAATCATAAAGCAAGATACTATGTAACTTATAATCAAATACTTGAAATAAAATTTAAAATAAGTTTTTCTAAGGCATATAGGATGGACAATCTAAGTGAAAGCACATACAAGGTGCATTTAGGGCATTCTTGGTGAATTCTCTGAGGCATAAAGCGATAAGGGGCAAAATCCGAAGGATACTGCACGAGTGAAAACATTAATTTTTTTAGCAGAGTAATTTATTTTGTCCCATCACTTCAGTGCCTTTTCTTGGGTCACAAGCCCACACTACTGATTATAATAGATAGTTTAACCTAGCATCAGTTCAGTAAATTAGTTGAAAACCTGAGAACAGAAAATTAGTTACATTATTGGTCGATGATCTATGCAACTGTAGATAAATACTTTTGTATCCATATCTAGATGTTCTGTTTTTGGCTTGCGTTCCTATACTGGTTGGGGGGGTCTTTAATGCCTTCAGTGTATGGTTAGTGTAACTTATTGAATTCTTTTGAATAATGGTCTTATCCTCCACTTTTATGATTCTTTTGAATAACGGTCCAATCCTCCATTTTTGTAGGTTCTGCATTTCTGGATCCTCTGATTCCATGATTAGGTAAGTATTGATAATTCCATTACTTAGTTTCCACAGACACCGACTTCCTTGGCGTGGTAGTTGGTTTGGGGTTGAATCATTAGAATCTATCAAGTTCATGTCAGTTTTTTAAACAGCTTGGTTCCACTGTTTGCATTGTTTTATGATAACCAGTTATACATTTTCTCCAAATAACATCTTGTGGTCACACTTGTTTGGTCTTTTTTCATCTGATTAGAAACTTCACTTTACCTCCAACATTTGGTTTATAACAAAAAACTATACCTCCAACATTTCAGACTATGGGATCTAGGTCAGCAGCGTTGTGTGCATTCTTATGCTGTGCATACGGATTCTGTATGGTCACTTGCTAGCACTCCTACGTTTAGTCATGTTTATAGTGGTGGAAGAGACCTATCTGTAAGTGAGCTTAATACAACTTATCCAATATAGTTCTCTCTCTCTCTCTCTTACCCCCATCCGCGGATTTCTATTCTCTCAGTCATTGTTTCCTTGCTAAATTTTGCTTGCACTTGCAGTTATACTTGACAGATTTGGCAACAAGGGAGAGTGTATTGATGTGCACAAAGGAACACCCCATTTTGCAGTTAGCATTGCATGATGATGGCATTTGGGTGGCCACAACTGATTCATCTGTACATAGGTGGGCTGCAGAAGTGTGTAATCCCCAGAAAGTTTTCCAAAGAGGGGGCTCATTCTTGGCTGGAAACTTGTCCTTTTCCCGGGCAAGGGTTTCTCTAGAAGGATCTACACCTGTGAGTTTCAACCCCTTTAAATCTTTTTTTTTTTAAACCCCTCCCTAGGAACTCCCACCCTTTTTGCTCCCTTGGTGACTCGAACCCACAAACTTAGGGTTGAAGCTGAGGGGTCCCTGACCATCTGGGCAACTCCCTGTCACCCCTTTATATCCTTTGTTGATGTTATCGCTAAGATTATTGGAACATATTTCTAATTGATGTATGGGGTTCCAACATAGCTGCTATTTCTGGATTCTTCTTGAAAAAGGATGCATTTTAAAGATGAGCTGCTAATCAGAACTGGAAACTGGTGTTGTTTAACGAGTGAGCACATGAAGGATATGTCTCAATTTTGAGTTTTTATCAGTTTTTATTGTTTCATGCGGAGTTCACTATGTTTCCACATAAAATATGTACTCTTTTTATATTCTTTCTACTTCAAAATTTTCCGGGTCTTAACTTAACCAACAGAGTTAGAAGAAAGTCTTATCAAATTCAAGTGGTTATTGACGTGCTAACATAGGTTGCAATATGGAAGGCTCTGTTCAGGAACTTATTGAAGAGGAGTGAATTAGGACTGGTTATTTTTTGTGAGCTCTCCATGATCATCGTTTTTTTTGGTCAAAATCTTTTAATCCTTTATGTGGCCATATGATTGTACTTTATTCGTGTTTGCTTTCAATTGCTTCTTGTGCGGACATCAATAATGGGAAATGTTTTGAATCCTTAAGATTGTGTAATTTGGAATTGGAATTACTTTCTTTTCCTTTTTAGGATTACTTATAAGCAGTATTTGAAGGACAATGCAAAAAAAGATGTTTTGATTCAGATTCTCCTCCACATAGAAAGCATTTGCTGACTAGTTGTGTGCCCCTCTTTTGCAAGTTGTCTTGAGTTAGCCAAGCATCTTCGATAACTAGCCATGTAAAGCACATTACTTTCACTGGTACCCTAGAGTTCCAAACCTTCTTCTGTGACCTATAAGTTTCTTGGTTGGCATCTTTTACTAACATTGCAGTAATATGATAGGAATATATCTGCCCCTTCCAAATTAAA
The DNA here is from genome assembly GCF_019186545.1 of Solanum stenotomum. Taxonomy (NCBI): domain Eukaryota; kingdom Viridiplantae; phylum Streptophyta; class Magnoliopsida; order Solanales; family Solanaceae; genus Solanum; species Solanum stenotomum. Next base: position 12,209,328 of record NC_064282.1, on the reverse strand, counting down.
TTAGCTTCTCTTACTTCCGCTTACATCTTTAAATATTGAAAAACTCACAATTGGTCAATAATGTAGGTTCCTGTTTATAAAGAACCATCTCTTAGCATTCCTGGAACTCCAGGAATAGTGCAGCATGAGATTTTGAACAACAGAAAACATGTCCTGACTAAGGTAAGTTTGTTTTGCATTTATACCCATGTGGCTTATGGCTTTATTGTTCTTAATGAGGTTAAACTGTCTTTTAAAAATATGATTTTGTAACCTGATAATGGCTTTTGTCTTTAAAGGATACTGCTGGTACAGTGAAGTTGTGGGAGATCACTAGAGGCACTGTGATTCACAACTATGGAGAGGTTAGATTGTAATGTTTCAAGTGGCATGCTAAGTTACAATGGCCTGTTTTGAGCAAACTCTTTTGTTTAATTTTCTTTGAATTATGACAACTGTCGCCTTCTGCCTCTTAACGTTTTTTTTTCTTATTGTGTCCTTTTAACTTCTTTTCACCGTATTTTTGTCCAAATGTAGGTTTCATTTGAGAAGAAGAAAGAAGAACTTTTTGAGATGGTAAATATCTTTGTAGAATTATCCAACTTTCACATATAATTTTTCTTCTGATATGATTTGCTTCTTCAGGTGAGCATCCCTGCATGGTTCACTGTGGACACTAGGCTTGGAAGCTTGGCTGTACATCTGGATACGCCACAATGCTTTTCTGCTGAGATGTACTCTGCTGATCTCCACATTCCAGGGAAGCCTGAAGATGACAAGGTATTTACAAGGGTTGTTGTATCTTCAATTGTCTGCTTGGTTCCTAAATCCATTTTCATTTATTCCCGTTACTGCCTTCCTATTCTTGAATTATAGTCTCTTGGCCTCTGTTTTTCTTAGTTTTTTTTTTCAAGATTGAAAGCCAGAAAAAATAGTTTTACGGGAACTAGTTCCGGTGTTTTCTAGGACTCCTATTAGTTTTGTCAGCAAGTTCCATGTGATTGGGGGGACAAATGTGAGAATTAGGGAATATATAGTTTCAGAGAATTCCTAATCTGTCTCCAGACAAATCTATTTGAAGGAAGTGGGTCCAAATGGAGCAGAGTGGGTATAGAAGATTGATAAATTCAACCTAAATAGTTTTGGATAAGGCATAATACTTATTGTTGTTGTAAGAAAGTACATGGATGGTTTAGCAGAATGTATCTCAGTCCTCAGACATGACTTTTTCAGTTGTGATCTTTTAACTAGTTCTGGGAGTTGTACTATAGCAGATGGTGTGCTTTGTAGTAATATAAAAGGAGACTGAAGACACACCCAATTCCTGGAAATGGTTCTTCTTATTAATTAATTAATCAATTAAATTCTTTTAATAACTTCCTGATTTATCATTCACATGATAAATTTATGTATATTTCTGCTAGAGATGAACTGAAATTGTGATTGTCTTTCTGATACTAGGTTAATTTGGCACGAGAAACCCTTAAAGGGCTGTTGGCTCATTGGTTAGCCAAAAGAAAACAGAGATTTGGATCTCAAGCTTTAGCCAATGGGGAAGCCCCAGCTGGAAAGGATGTACCTACAAGGAATCTGACTGCGTCAAAAATTGAAGTGGACGGTAGTGCTGACAATGATGCTGCAGTATATCCTCCCTTTGAATTTTCAGCAGCATGCCCTCCATCAATTATTACTGAGGGTTCTCAAAGTGGTCCATGGAGGAAAAAGATCACCGACTTAGATGGAACAGAAGATGAAAAGGACATGCCATGGTGGGTAGTGGATTGTGTGATGAACAATCGGTTGCCTCCCAGGGAAAATACCAAGTAATATTCCAATATAACTGTATTCTACTTTCTTCATAGTGCTCGACTTGCATGTTGAACTTACAGAGAACTTGTTTAGAATTAAAAGGAAGTCTTTCTGGAGGCACTTAACATTTATATCAACTCTCTGAGTTGCAGCAATGCTTACAAAACACATTTTGATCTTCCATCTTTATGTGCAAAGTCACTTTTTCATGACCATTTTCTCCCCTCTTCTTAATGGGTTTGCAGATGTAGCTTCTACTTACATCCATGTGAGGGTTCTACTGTTCAGATCCTTACCCAGGGGAAGCTGAGTGCGCCTCGCATATTAAGAATTCACAAAGTAAGCATCTTTTCCTTGAATCTTGTGGTGGAGTCAGTATTGTGGTGATCTACATTGGCCTTTGTTGGTTTACTAAGTCACTTGCTGTATGCATATTACCAGGATACTTGAAGTTTTGAACGATTCTCTTTTCCTGACCCATTATGTCTTGTGTCCCATGCATTTACATAGTAAAGAAACTCAAAGATATAACAATAACATACCCAGTGAAATCCTACAAGTGGGATCTAGGGAGAGTTGAGCGTATGCAGACCTTACCCTACTTCGTGGAGGTAGAGAGGCTGTTTCTGAAGGATCCTTGTCTCAATTGAAAGAAACTCAAAAGATATACTGGAGGAATATGCCAATGAACTATCTGAAGCATTTATATAGGTTGGTAACACCTGTGTTCTTGAGAGAAAAATGGTGAGGATTATCTGCCTTGAAGCGTTGTCAATAATAATGGAAGTCATACTCCCGCACAACTATTTTGTTGTGTGATTATACAACCTATTGTTCTAATGAAACAATACTGATCTGCTGGTTATTCAGAAAATTTGAATATGGTTGTTAATGCAATTGTTATAGGTATGGTCCAAACCTTGTCATAATGGAAGTCTAAGAAATAGCCTAAATACTTCAGACCATTCATGGTAGACCACATGATCACTCACTTATTACTTGACATGTGATAGAGCTTCAGGTGGTGGATTACTCGTCTCCTTGTAAAAAGTCCTATTCATCAAGAAATTGTTTCTGTTGGAGATGGTGTGTTCTGATATGACTTAATATCCCTCAACTATAGCCCTAATGTTTGTGGGTGAATAATTGCAGTGAGCAGTCTACAAGCTTTAATCTTAATATAAATAAAAATTACATTATCTCTACAAGCAATCGTTTGTCGTTGTGAATGCCTGTAGACATATTTCCAGTGCTGAGAACTTGCACATCTACTAATTGGCCTTCATGGTCCACATATACTTCATCGAGAAACACTCATCGTGTTTCTTTTCTCTGCCTGAATTATTGATTTAGTTGGGGTGGTTGCGTTGTCAGTTTTATGTTAAGCGTCAGTGATCAAGGAGAATTGGTGCTCTTACAAACAGATTTATTACTGAAAAACCTCCATTTTGTAGAGGATGAATATGACAAAGTTGCACTGAATTGTTTGTCAGGTCGTCAACTATGTTATAGAAAAGATGGTTCTTGATAAGCCACTGGATAGCCTAAACTCAGATGGAGCTGCTGGAATGTCTGGTGGACAGGTGACACACCCAGCTAATGGAGGAGATGGCATATTTCGGACTGGGCTGAAGCCTTGGCAAAAGCTTAAACCATCCATAGAGATCTTGTGCAGTAACCAGGTAAGTTTAGATTTCTGTTTGTGTTGTGTGGGATGCATAGCTGGTTAATCTTTAATTTCAAGCACTGTTTGTTTTTTCATTCCATTTCTTCGTGACGTATGGAAGTATGGATGTCAAATTTTAGCATTAGAACACCCCCGGGATTAGTCGGGGCTCAAAGAGACTCGGACACCCGGTGCAAATCAAAAAAAAAAAATAAAAAAAAAAATAATTGTCGATTTTAATATGTAGGTTCTTACTCTAGTTCCTGGTTAATGAACTCATTTTTGTACTTTTACCAGGTTTTATCCCCTGATATGAGCTTAGCGACTGTCCGTGCGTATATATGGAAGAAACCTGAAGACCTTGTCCTCAACTACCGGGTGTTGACGAGCAAGGGATAGGATTCTATTTGTCAGGTACATTCATTATTCTTTAGGCATATTTTATGTTCTGTATTTGGCATTCAGCTTTGTACACTATCCACAACCCCACACCACTACTCTTTGTACAATTCAAATGTTTCTTTCGAACGGAGATTTTCCATTGGGTTGGTTGTGATTTGGAGTTGGTTAGTCATTGAGTGACAGATTGTTGAAAAGCAGGCAGTTTTGGGGTGATGCAGATCAAATACTCATGCCATGTGATGACCAATTTTAGTCTTTAGCTTTATTTGGTTTAGTATGATTTGAGTGTTCTACTTGTTTTTCTTGGTTACATAACCAAAAATTTGATAATATCACCTCCAGCTCTGCGTTTGTAACAAAACTCAGGAGCACTATTCTATGTATCTCAGAGATGCAATCATCTTTCCTACTCCTACCTACGCTTTGATTGACCTCCAGTTGGCTAACTAACACTTGTCTGCTTTTGCTTTGATGGGTTGCTGCATTGACTAAAACATTGAGAATTTTCGTCTCTTTCTTGCAAATGGACATTGCTATATGCTTCCTGCTACCCTTCAAATTCAAATGCATTGAAATCCCTGCCCTGGACTTTGAAAGTATCTGCTGACCAGCTCTTTCTCTCCTTCCATTTCTGATTATTGACTATTTGATTACTTTTATAAGGTGGCATTGCCTCAACTTACATTAGAGAATCTTTCCTTTTTCCTGCACCCCCCTCCCTCTGTGCACATGTAGTGTTCTTGCCGAAACCTAAAAAACTGGAGAACACTTTAGATTTTGTTTGTTCCTTGTTTTCGCAAATTGGGGTTGGTTGTAAAATTAGGAAAAGTTGGATTCTTCTGTAGTCAATTAACCAAGCAAATTGTTGTATGTAATGTAGTTTTGAGGTATACCGTATATGTGCCTTGTTATTTTTTTTATCTAAGATGATGTATGAGTAAATGTTTTCTGTAGATAAAAATAACCACATGGTCATTTTTGTTTGCATATAGAGGAAGGCTTGGTTGAGCAATTCTTCTGTCCACTCCCCTTGCCCCTTCTTTCTTGTAGGTCCAGAGTAGCTTGAGGTGATTGAGCTGCTCCTCAAAAATAATTGGAAGGTTTAGCATTCAACTGGCTGCTTGCTGCTGTGTCCTGAGTAATTGCTTCCTTGTAGATCTGGGATCCAAGTGGTTGGATTAATTAGGAAAATTTACACATTTGGACCATTTTGCTGTTTGCACGTCGAAAGGTGGTGATTATTGAGTTTTGGTTTTTTGGTGCATTTAGAAGAAAATAGAAAGAAGGTTTGCATTAGCTAAAGAAAGGATTTTTGGTTTTGAGGGGACATGAGACTGAATGTTTCAAGAGAAAGAGCTCGTGATGATGTCGGGAGCCTGTAGATTTATATATAACTCTATATGCAAAGGCAGGGGTTTGGATGTCTCGATATAGTCTTTCAAGAACCACACTGTTGGGCAGGTGAATAATATCTCCAGAACAAAAAATTACCTTTTTCTGGTCAAACTAATTTATATGTTTACCTTCTTTCTGGTATAATTTAATCTGTAAATCTTCTTTGTTATTAGTATTCCTCAATTTTAGTGAGGGAAGATTTGGTGATAGGCCATTTATAACGCCAAGCAGATTGTTCTTATATAGTTCTTACCGACTGTGCGATGATGTTGCTCCGAATGGTGAAGTTTTGTGCTCATGTATTTGGAACTATTTCTTTTAAGTATTCAAGTTTTGAATGAAATATTCTGGAGATAATGACGAAAACAGCAATGCAACAATAACAAATCCAATATAGTCCCACTAGTGTGGTTTGGCAAGTGAGATGTATGCAACCTTACCTCACCCACAAACCTTTGTGGGTACAGAGATAGTTTCCACTAGACTCTCGGCTCGATAGCTTGACCCAACATATTGCATCAAAATATACGATTTGAAGCGTTATCAGTTAAATAATGGTATTTCGTATATAGACAAAGGAGTCGTATCAGGTCCTTGAGAACGTTTTGACTAAGAAAGAGGTCACAAACTCAAAATCCATTTACCAAAACTATTCAATTTTGTTCAAACGTTGCAGCATCTTCACTACAACATGCAAATTTGACAATTCATATTTTAAAGTTCCACAATTTGTTTAGTAACTTAATAAATTCAAAAAAAAAAATCGTTGATGATTTTACTAAAAACCTTAACTACTATTGTGTAAGAAGGCAATACTAAGTCTTGCAAGTATTGAGTAACTTTCTATCAAGTAAAATGGATTACGAAGTGGATATATCTGCTTCAGACCTATTTGGAAGGAGGCAAATCAGTGTGTCAATTTTCTAACAAATGAAGGATAAAATTATGAAGAGGCTTTGAAATATTATATATACATGGATTAATGTATTTACGTAATTATCTAAGACAGGAGATGCGTATTTCATTTTTTTATATTTTCGCAAATTATTAGCTTCATTTTTTTCTAAAAAACAAAGGCATACTCTTCAGGTCAGTTACATGGGCCTTAACTCATTTAAGGCCCAAATGATCCCAAAACCCTCAGCCCATGCAGTATAAGAAGACCAAGAAAAGCTGCAGGGTTTTAGGGTTTATCAAACTGAAGCAAAAATGCGACCGCTAGATGAGCAAGAAACCACACAGGTGTTCAAAAAGCTACACAAATTCGTCGGAAACAATCTGAAGAACATAGTCGAAAACCCATCTCACGAAGGCACCGACAACACTCCAGGCCGTTACTGCTTTCGTCTCCAGAGAAACAGAGTTTACTACGTATCAGAATCTCTGGTCAAGCGAGCAACAAACGTAAAGCGAGATAACTTAGTTTCGCTGGGAACCCAGTTAGGAAAATTCACCAAAGGAGGTAAGTTTCACCTCACAGTTCAATGCTTGGGTATCTTAGCAGCACACGCGAAACACAAAGTGTGGCTGAAACCCACATCTGAGATGAGTTTTCTGTATGGAAATAATGTATTGAAAGGTGGAGTTGGAAGGATTACTGAGAGTATTAGTGAGCATGATGGGGTGGTTGTGTTTTCGATGTCGGATGTGCCGTTGGGATTTGGGGTTGCAGCGAAGAGTACTCAGGATTGCCGGAAAATGGATCCGAATGGAATTGTAGTGCTTCATCAAGCTGATATTGGAGAGTATTTGAGGATGGAAGATGATCTCTAAGTTCAATTTAATTTTTGGGATAAAAGGTAATTGAAATTTTGAGTGATTGCTAAGCTTTTGTGTTTTGGGAATTTAGGATTTTCTGGGATTTTAAATTTGTGTAATGTAATTGTGGTTAACTCTACATTCTACATACTGTTATACAATTACAATTAGTGTTATCGTAATTGAGTTGTTACCTTATTTTTCTCTTTTATCATTTTATCTTTGCTTATTGTCTATTAATAGTTTTATGCCCAAAATCATTAGTTGTTGGCACACCCCACACATCCAATCCGAACTTTGTGAGTTTGAACTGAAAGTGGTAAGTTCAAGTCACCAAAACTTCCTTCGTTGTGAGTTTGAACTGAAAGTTGTAAGTTGTGTATCCCTCGAACACGAATCTTTTAGTTAAGGATGGAGAGTTACTTATATGGAGAGGTAGTAGTGTAAAAAAACCGAAAATATGTTCGTTATCTATTCAAATGTGCTATTCATTTGGCTGGCTTAGAGGCAAGTGTAGAGCCAGGGAAAATTTGGTTACAAATTGCAAATATCTGATCAAGTGATGTTGAATTAATTAATTCATCCAAAAAAATGTTTTGATTTACCTCCCTACTTAATGCAATGATGAGTCTTCAATCAAAGTTTTAGGTGGGGATTAAACCAACTTTATTTTTATATTTATATTTTATGTAAATATCACTGTCACTGACTATGTGATGCATCATGCAATGCCCTACAACGCCAGTGTAACGATCTTTTTTAAATTCATTATTGATCAATAATGACAACTACTCAACACAAATTGTGAAATAAATATTTCATAGGGATAGAAAAAGGAACGTCATCCTTCAAATTACTTAAAAGAAAAGGAGAATCTAAAATTTGATCATTTTTCTAATTTCAAATACTTATTTCTAAGTTTAGTTGAATTAATGAAGACAACTTGATATGAGTACGACGTAACATTTTTTTGCTGAAAAAAATTGATTTCTCTGTCATTTTTTAAATTTGTTAAAATGTGTAACATAAGTATGAAGGGTCACGTTAAGATTTGATCAAAGCTTATTATAAAGTTGTTTTGATGCAAATTTTACTTGTAAAATATCAACTATAATACCATCAATTTGGTCTTCTTTGGCCAACTACATATATGTAAAGCTCCAAGTGTCATCATTTTCTCTTGATTTAAATTAATTAATATTATAACAACATAAACATATCACAAGACTCTACGTAGAGCTTGTTTTATTTAACTTCTATTCTTGTCACAACATGAGGGGTGATTTAAGTTTTGCCTTTTTCTTGTGTATCACAACACTTTAGATATAAAACGATAAAAATCTCTATAAAGTTAGGCTACGTGGTCATTTTCTGATTTTTGAATGTAAAAATAAAAACTTGGTAATACCATTACATATATTTATTCATATACAAATATTTACGTTAAATCACACTAATTTACTGTGATTAACTGATCACTACAAGTGCAAGAAAGTGCATGCATGCTATCTATTCGATAAATTAATACGTACAAAATATTGAGTGTGATTAAATTTTATTAAAGCAGTTCTCATTAAAAGATTGATAATTGACACGTAAAGTGCAAAAATTATATATTCTCACGATTTCAATTTGTTAGTCTGATTTGAGTGAACACAAAGTTTAAGAAAGTAAAAAGACATTTGAATCTTGTGATGTTAAACAAAAAATATGCAAAATATGTAATTTTTTAAAATTTTTTAACTTTTTTACAACAACAATAACATATTCACTGAAATCTTACAAAGTAAGATACGATGAGGATAAAGTGTAGGCAGATCTTATTCCTTAATTCAAAAAAAATAATACTCCCTCTGTCCACTTTTATTTATCATGTTGCGCTTTTCGAAAGTCAATTTGACTAATTTTAAAAGTTAAATTAGATTACGTTAATTCGATATTTTTTTTAAAAAAATTAGATATTCAAAAACTATACGAAAAATACTATAAGTTGCAATTTTTTGCATATCAATATGATGAAAATATACATTGTAAAATGTTGGTCAAAGTTCTTATTGTTTGACTCTAAAAAAAGGAAACTATGACAATTAATTGTGGACGGAGGGAGTATAGAGATAGAAATAAGAAAAATAAAATAATCATTACAAAAAGTAAAGACAATCTAACGAATCCTACTAAACTATGGTCAAAACTTTTTAACTTTTGGGGTACAATAATTAGTTAAATATACCAATAAGGATTATGGTGGGTAAATACTCTTTTATTCTTATCGACATTTTAAATTCAAATATCTTTTGATATATTGTCACCTATTTTAGAAAGTGTTTTACCCAGATACGAGAGGAACAGAAGGAAAGAGGTTGAGACTTGAGGAAAAGAGAAAAAGAAGGGAACTTCTAATATTGTAGAAAAATCTGCCACCAAACTGTCATAATCAAACAATTTAAACAGTAGATATCCGTTTCACTGAAAAGTTTGTAGTAGTTTATACTGCATTTAGTTTTCTAATTAATAGTACTAAAATAGTGGAGGAGATCTCCCATAAAAAGCCACACATGGGTTCTTCTGTGTCTAAACCCTCCTTCATTTTTATCTTTTTTTATTATTATTATTGTTTTTGAACTGCGCATTTGCTTCCTTATCTTGATAAATTTTCAAGAATTTTGTAAATCATTTTGTATTTGGATGTTAGGTTTCAATAGTTCAAGTAACTCACATGTATGTGAACTCATTTTAGCCACGCATCTGATTAAAGCTTGTGGCTTTAAGCTTCTTTGATGTGATTAAAGGAGTTTTGCAATTTCAAGATTCTTTCTTTATGGCAAATTAGGAATTCATTTCTGGTTTCTTTCACTTTCACCACCAATAACTATTGTTTTTGTCTTTCCCTTTGATGGGAGTGGTGGAAAAAGTGTGTTAAAAATATGAGATATTTATATAGCTGCTAGCTTTCTTGTGCTGTTTTCATAAACATTACAGTATTTCTACAAAAGTTTGAAACTTTGCAGTTTGTGGCCATTTGTTGCATACCATGGCTTCTCTTCTGCATAATTTCTGGGCAACCCCTCGTTTTGGTCTTAGTCCAGACTATAAGCCTCAGTGTATAGCTCGGTTCGCGTGCTTAGCTAGCCAGGACTCTACATTTTTGTCTTCAGAATCTGTTATAGTTAATGGTGTGTCCTCCATTGAAGAAAAGGAGAAAAGTAGCCCAATAATTGATGTGAAAAATGGTCATCTGGCTCCAGCTATTAAGGAGAAGAACAAGGAGGATATTCAAAACAAGTTGGAAACTCTTTGGGATGATGGATATGGAACTCAAACTGTTAAGGATTATCTTGAGATAGGATCGGAGATTGTTAAGCCTGATGGAGGTCCTCCGCGGTGGTTTACTCCCATATCAGCTGGCCCTCCTTTGGAAAACTCTCCTCTCCTTCTTTTTCTGCCAGGTAATCTTCAAAATCGAAAGAAAAATAACACTGTAACAGAGCTTTTATATTAGTTTAATGGTACAGATAGGGGAGTTGATATCAGTATGGTAGTCCTAAAATTTGAGGAATGCCTTTGAATCAATCCGATGTAGCCGTACGTTTCAGCAAGGTCATGCATGCTGTTCCTAGGATACAATTTTTATTGTTAAATGTGTGGAGGGTTTTTCTTAATATTTTTGGATGACTAACTAGAAAGCAATTCCAATGTATAGGAATGGATGGCACTGGCATGGGTCTTGTTTTGCATGAGAAGGCTCTTGGGAAGTAAGTTCCACGCACTCTTCTATAATGTGTAATAATACTTTTCTCGTTCTGGTATAATTCCTATAGATGCTTAGGTAGAAATCAGCTAGCTTCATGATTCCACTAGTATGAGATACTGTAACTTAAGCTGGCCTCGTAAATTTGTGCTCAAGTAATAAATATGAGACCAATGCCAATACCTTTCTCGTCGTTTTGGCTAAGATCAAGTATAGTACAACATCAATCCCAATTGCATTAGGCCTAGCTTATTTGTTCTCCACTTACCTTTTTGCACCTTAAATGTTGCAAAAGACATTTCTCTTTCTTGTGTTAAAGCAGATATGAAAGATTATTGATTTAAATTTAGTGGTCTGTATCTTACACTGCAATCTTCACATATTTAAAGCTATCAGTTGAGTGTGGCTTTGAGGTAGTGAGCTCCATATGATTAAATAATCTTGGAGCTTGATATCCAAGTGCTATGATTATTTAGTTGAAAAACTATTGCTGATGCCTGTGCTTCGTAAAGATGTAGTGGCTTTCGTAATGGCATCGTAGACTTTTATTTATTTGCTTTATAAATTTCTCGTTATAACAGTTGATTACTATGTACTGTAGCAAGTCAAACCGTACAGTTGACGACTATTTATTGTACTAAATCAAATCGCCTTTACCATACTACTGTATCATGTAAAGAAAGTACGAAGTGGGAACACTTTGATAGTTTATTATGTTTAGGACTTCAGTGTGTGTTCTTATCCAAGCATGGAATGTAATTATATCTTCTGCCTGTTGTTTCTATCAAGGATTGGGCACAATGGAAGTAAAAGATTCATATAAGTGATATCTACTACTAGGATATTATTATTATTATTATTATATATATGTAATTATATTTAACATGTTATTCACTTTCAGTTTTATTTTGTATGATGACGACATGAGTTGAGGGTAAATGGAGAAGTGAGGATTATATAGCCACAATTGTTCGGGATCGAGGCATAGTAGTTATTGCTGTTGTTGCTTGTTGTGCTTACCCTGACTATAAATACTTGTGGTAGAAAAGTTTGTTAACCTTTTCTAGGCTATGATTCTTAATTTCATATAATAGGGCTCGCTACTCTGTGGTTAAACAGTTCAGTGGCCTTTCCGTAAACACTTCAGTTCAAATTCTTGACTGAAGAATTGCTTGTTTGCAGAGTTTTTCAGGTTTGGTGCTTGCATATTCCTGTGTATGATCGAACACCATTTGATGGTATAGCATTTCTTCCCTTTATTTAGTGCTTTGTGCATATATTGGTTGGTGCACTGGAGAACCCGTCTATTGTGAGTTTATAGTTATACTTGCAATAAGTATCAATTTAGAAACTTTACAATACTATCACAGAGCAAACGAGGTTTCTGTTACAAATGATCCATAGGTGTTTGGATTTGCAAGCTTGATAGAATGAATTTGGGCAACTACTTGAAGAAGACACACTGAGGTTGATGGAAAGAAATCAATATATAGGGCAGTATTTGATATTCTGCATGTCTCTCCAATTATCTCACATCTATTTCTCTTTTAACTGATCAAATTAAGAAGCAAACTCCACATACTTAGGAAATAAAGATTGCGGAGAGAAGAAATTGGAGTTTATATTTTCTTGTTTTCTACTTCTTTTCTTCTTTCAGCCTGTTGTCTTTTGGGACTTCTTAGTGGGGATGGTACGGAAAGGACTTGGAACAAGTTGGAAGGTTCTTTATAGTTATCTTCCTATGGTTAACTGCCAGTCAAAGCGTTAAAAACATGAAGAAATGGTTAAAGGACTTATTTTCCTGCTTTGGAGAGTGGGGGTTGAGGAAAGTAGAATGATGTTATTTGTGGGTTCAGGGACTTGGGAGTTTGGCTGTTACTGTTTCAAAGCTTGGTATTCAGCTATGATGTCAGAATATTTACTTTGACATATATTGATTTATCTGAATGTGTTTTGGTTATGGAGCATCTGCATGTGAGATTTGTCACAGCTGGAAAAGAACAAAGTTTATGGTTATAGTCTATTTTCTTAAATTTATAGAACTGGTGAAATTCGTCGGGAGAACTGTGAGGATGAAGCATGCTTCATCTCCAAGCAAGCCAATTTATTTAGTTGGAGATTCATTTGGAGGGTGTTTGGCTCTTGCTGTTGCTGCTCATAACCCTGAGATTGACCTTGTTCTGATATTAGCTAATCCAGGTAAGCTATCAGAAAGAGAGCCTTTCCTTATTATAACTCTTTCTGGCATGCCACTGTATTAATAGTCCATTATCTAATTTTTGTACATTTTTCAGCAACTTCATTTGACAGGACACAACTCCAACCTTTGCTTCCTCTTCTAAAGTCTCTGCCTGATGAATTTCATGTTACAGTTCCTTATCTTCTGAGCTTTATTATGGGTATAGTTCATCTCTTTCTGAAATATATCCATCTCTAGTCTACTAAGTTTAATCTTGGTGCGCTTGTTGAGCTGTTTCTTTGATTTCTGACCTTAATAAGATCCCTGTTTTTGCTCTTCTTTTTGTAATTATTACCCTCACCATGTTACTTGATGGTTGTCATTTTCCTCTGTAGCTGAATATATTTAAAGTGTTCAAAGGGTAGAGATTTTTTTTCTATTAGAATCTTGTACCAGGCATAAATATCTTGATTACTCCTCAGAGTAGTTTGGGAACTTTAGGAGAAATGATGAATTTGTAGCAAAATAATGTGTTGCAAATTCATGAACCGTAATGCAGTTGCAACTGCAAGTTCTTCATATTGTCAGCAAAATAACGTGTCATTTCTGCATCAGGTGATCCACTGAAGATGGCGATGGTTAACATTGATTCAATGCTTCCTCCTGGACAAATTATTCAACATCTCTCTGGCAACCTTACTGATTTGCTGGCCCACCTCTATGTAAGTTCTGCTTGCATTACTTTGATTATTCCTGGATATAGTCTTCTCTAGTGCGACAGAAAGACCTCAGTATACACTGTGGTTTTAGCATCATCATATATTAAGTGCTAGTTTCAGTTCTTCACTCATTCTCTAGGATAATAACTATGAGATTAACCAAAATGATAGTTCAGACAGAGCTTGGCTATCAAATAAAACAAAATTCCTTGTATGAGTAACAGAACTTCTCATGACTTGACTGTAACTCACCCTCGAAGGTTCTCAACGTATATGTCCAAGACAGTAAATGGCACATAACATCGAACTAAATATTTCAGCTAAGTACCTGCAAAAAATTTGCTCATAATTTGTATGTACTCATTAGGTATATTTTAACTCATTGTGGACTTAATTAGATGAAAGAAGTATATGATTTGAGTTTAGACATAAATATTTAGATCCATTACATAGAAGAACCCAATCTAAACCCATTTATTGCTGCCTTCTATTACTATGAAGTTGAAAAATTCATCATCTGTTTGACTTTTAAAAACAGTAGTTTAAAGAGAACCAAGTACAGTTCAAACAATCTCAATCTGTATTAATTTAAATGTCAGACCACATTTTTCTGTATATTTAACTACATTCCAATAATTCCGCTCATATTTGGTTAGGCTAACTTTCCCCCTGTAAATAACTTGGATCACTACCTGGATTTTGTCAGCTCCTTAGCTCTATAAGACTTTTTTTTTTGTATTTGCTGAGCTGACAGATCCCTCCCTTTCTGTATCTTTGCATCTTCTGGATGCCTTAATGAAATCTCACTTCATTAACAAAAAGAAACAGTCACAGTAATCATGTGACTCAACTTTGAGATCTCGTGGGTAAAGGTAAACTGTAGATGGAAAAAGGAGAGAAGTTAGAGGGGGTAATGAATGGGTTTGAAGCCTTGAAAATTTATTCTAAGACACGTAGCCTTGGCCAAGGCACGGACAGGATTTTTTCCTTTGGCATATGAGTACCTTTGAATTGTTAAATGTAACTGATTAGGTTGAAGACCATACAATCAGGTATTCATTGGAGTTTGTATTAGTTTATTTAATGTAGGTAAGGAAAGATCTGAAACCAAAACTATGTCTTTTTTCTCTATTTTCTTTTGTAAACTTAAAAAGTGTATGAGTAGGTTGTTTATTGTTTTGTGTTAGATAATATAAACATATTCAAAGATTAGTGTTTTCCAAAGCCAAATGTTCAAATAGAGATCAAAGAAGAGGAAAACAGAAATACCCATGGGGCTTTAAGCCAAAAGTGAGAAGTGAACCACACGAATCTTTAAAATTGAGGCACACAATTCATCAAAAATACAAAAAACCACTGACTATCATTCTGGTTTCAGCATCCAATACAGAGTTATGACAATGTTAGATCAAAAAATCAAATCAAAACATCACTAAAAGTTGTTTGAACAAGGCCACAGGAAGATAACTTTCATTGAATAAATGATTTTCAATTTCCAGTTGATCAGTTGTAAAAAGAATTAATTTTCAGACTTCTTTATATGTTTAATTACTCTAGAAACTATACTAAGAGAGTAGAAAAGAGAAGCCCAAAATTAGAAGTAGCAGAACACAACTTGCGTGCTAGAAGAAGAAGAAATGACATTCTTTGGAGAAGAAAAAGAAGAAGATAGATAAATAGAAGCAGTCAAATAAGCGGCATAACAAAATCAAGAAAAAGACAATAATCACGATAAGTAAAATGTTGAAGTGTACGCGGAGACTGGAGAATAGTACTAATACTCATTGATTAAAGCAATACTTTTTCCTCTCATTCTTTGCTTTTTTCTTGTCTTTTCTTTTAATATCAGGTTCAAGGAACCCTTGTTTGATCACTTTGTGGCTCTTTTTTTCATATGCATGATTCTTTGAAGTATATTGCTTCACTCGTGAAGCAATAACCACTCGCTTTTTAGCACCCATCACCTTAATCAATACAGCGATGGCTTTTAGTAACACTGTTTAAAGATATATTGGGAAGTTGATGATAGCCACAAAAGTCTTCTTGGACATGGAGGAGTATGGGAATTACTTTTCACTTAATCAACCAAAAATAGTAAGCTTCATTTTATTTATAAGTTGGGGGTTGAAACTGCACCTGGTGGAAACAAGTCTTAAATGGGGTACTGAGTCTTTAGTGTGATTAGATCTTGCTTTATGCTGTGATAGTTAAATGATCTGAAATTGCATAGGGATTCGTGTTACAGTAATTGTATCCCCTCCGTTTCTTCAGGGTTTAGCTGATATTATACCGAAGGAAACTCTTCTCTGGAAGTTGAAGCTTCTTAGATCTGCTTCATCTTATTCAAATTCCCGTCTCCATGCTGTTAATGCTGAAGTACTTGTGATTGCTAGGTCTGACCTCTATCCTCTTTATATTATTGTGAGTGAGTTTTTAGTACAAGATGTAGTTTAAAGCTTTTTGCTCAATTCTGAAGATTTATACGCTAGACCTTGTAATTATGCCTCAGAGATCCTTCTAGACCATTAAACTGAAGAAATACTCTATGTTTCTTCACCTTTTCTTCTTTGGTTTTATCTTCTTTTTCTTTTTATCATTGATTATCTCATACAGTACGGAGCATATGAAGTAGTATTTGAACCAAACCATTTACTTCAAATGTCTTGCACTACATTGAAGATGAAGTTCATGAGTACAGTCTATTATGGGTAGTTTTATCAATCACTCTATGACATTGCAATAGTCAATTTGATGTGGTTGTATCTGGGTCAAGAACTCATGCAAAACTAAAGGTGAAATACACTCTCTACTAGGCATTCATCAGTAATTTTTTAAGCTTTAGGGGTCATCATAGTTAAAAAGCTTCAATTCTTTCCATTATAAATATCAATTTAGATTCCATGATGTGTTTAACCTTTCTTAGTTGGTGTTCTGGAAGATAAAAAGGATATCATGAAACTTAAATTGATATATATCCTTACGAGCATAATTCTTCCTTGTGAAGGAAACTTCAGAATAATGCTAAAATCTTCTGTAGCATATTCTCTCTGTATTCCATGTGTGCATGAGCTTGAATTTGTTCTGCCTATTGGATATACTTGTTTGAAGAAGTGATGGAATTGAATTGCAATGTACAGTGGCAAGGATAACATGCTTCCAAGTGAGAATGAAGCTCAGAGGCTTAAAAATTCATTAAGAAACTGCACAGTACGATACTTCCAAGACAACGGGCATACTATTTTATTGGTAGGTGAGGAGTTCTTCTCCTTTGGATATCTTATAATGCTTCTTGTTTTTTCTAAAATAACTATCTGTTTTCTTTGATTAGTTATTGTACTTAGTATATACAATATACATAGTAAATTTAATTGGATGGTTGCTGTAGAGAGCCTAAATATTGTTATTTCTAAATTTGAAATTTGATCTAATTCTCAATTGTTTTTCTTGTTTCTCTGGTAGGCAGTAATCTATGGATATTGAGACAACGTTGAATTCTTACTTTGACTTTTTTATTTTTTGATAACCAAGAAATCCTGATGGCCTATGGTGCACAGCTTGAAACTCATTGGATATTACATAATGGGCCCACCCCTCTACCCTTCTCTACTTAAATTCTAGGCTTTTGTTTTCTGCAGGGTTTGAACCCATGGCATGCGCCTAGCCCATATATCACATTTTCCCGCTCTTACCACTAGACAAAATCCCCGGGGGCTTGAATTTTTACTCTAAATTAATGAGCTGAATAAGTTGTTTGCTCAATTATTTAAACTTTGTATGGAACTATTCCCACCTTCAAATATATGACAGCACTTGCTACTTGCACTTCGTAGTTTTTAAAGTGAGAAGTGAGAACCATTGGGTAGTGTAAAAGATTTCCATTAGCCCAAGTCTGTCTGGACATTTTAGATTTATTTTCTATCAAGTGGTGTTCACTGCTAGGTATAATAGTATTTAAGCATGTTTAAAAGTTTATCAAGTTAACATTCAGTCTGCACTTAAAAGTAAAATAGTCCATTTTACACAACTATTGATTATCATTTAAAGGGCCTTCTTCTGTTTCTTTCTTTGTTATTCTTTCATTGTTGCTTAACTTATATATCTTGATATACTTTTCCGATAGGCTCTCTAAAATATAAAGCTACAGTGGTTTCAGATATTCATGCCTTGTGAGGGTTAAGATAAGTTGGCACCTATTTCTTCTACGTTTCAATTAATGTACATCGTCAAAGCATGAGTGAGTGAGTGGAAAATCCTATTTTTTGCTAAATGTAAATGAAATCTATTTTTCACCTCTTCTATGTTTTAGCATTTTAAAGTTATCTGAAAGCAATGGAAAATTTAATCGAAAGGCAGACCATTGGAGTTTTTTTTGGATTTTTGGGTTTCATGGCGAGTCTGGTGACTGGTGGTTTTATTTCTGTGATAAGACCTTACGCTATGTGGATGGACTCTGTTACGAGATCTTTATAGCAGCTGGATTGATTGCCATTTTAACTATGCAGGAAGATGGTATTAATCTGCTATCCATCATCAAAGCTACTAGCAAATATCGTCGTTCAAAAAGGCATGATTATGTCATGGATTTTCTGCCTCCTAGTAAGTCAGAGTTCAAGAAAACAACCAAGGACAATAGGTAATTTGAGCATAAGGTGAATCAGGAAAACGCTTGGCTGCAGTAGGCATCAAGCATAAGCTTATCCTCTTACCTTTTTCTATTTTCCCCTTGAGTAGTTCTTTTTTTCTCGTTCTCTTTCCCTTTAGATTCTAAGTTCTGTTTTTTACCTCTGTGGTCTATGGAGAAATACATACCTTGCCAAGCAAATGTAATTTACACAAATGTGGGTCAACTTGAAATATAGATTAACATTAACCTAATTAAAAGACTAATTGTGAATCCCTCCTGGTTAGACCAAAAAATTCAAGTAACCGGCTGCATTACAAGTAAGTTTGGAAGTGATTAGAGGAATGGGTGATTACAAGCAGGGGAATGCACAAATTTGTCCAGGAAAGTCTTGGGTCATGAAGCTACAACCTTTGCATTAGTCTTTCTTTTTTCCTTTAATACGTCAATTAAATTCACATATTTTCAGCTCCCTTTTAATATATAATGCGTGCCTGTTAATATCTTGCACCTTGAGGCTAATATTATGCAAAAACGTTAATGCAGTTGGTATTTCAATTTTACTGGACCAGTTATGCTGTCCACGATGGAAAATGGGAAAATTGTCAGAGGTCTAGCGGGGGTCCCACGTGAAGGCCCTGTATTGTTGGTTGGTTATCACATGCTTATGGGTTTAGAAATTGTCCCTCTTGTTCATGAATATTTGATGCAGACGAAAAATTTACTTCGTGGAATAGCACATCCAACGTTGTTTACTCAGCTGATCGAGAGTCGACCTAATGCAACCTCATTCGTTGATATGCTGAAACTATATGGAGCTACACCTGTCACTGCCAGCAACTTTTTTAAGTTGCTTGCAACAAAGTCACATGTTCTGTTGTATCCTGGTGGTGCCCGTGAGGCCTTACATCGTAAGGTGTGTCATAATCTTCTCCTTGGTTAATTCCATCTTCTATATTTCTCAAATTGGAATCTTCGTACTATTCCTATTCATGCCTTCACCTAGAAGTCTTAATAAAATTGCTATCCGCTTTAAAATCATTGTCAATTCCAGTTCCTTACCTTTTTGCTAGGATGTGAATTACTGGTACTTAATACTGGAATTTTCTGCTTGTGTAGATGCATTTTCTTATGTTATAGAGGAATTTAACGAATGGTTGGACAACTAAAGTTCATTTTTCTTGTGAATTTGATGACGACATCTTGCAATGCAAAGATAACAAAGCAATGCCATTTAGCTGTTAAATGAAAAAGTGTATGGTGTCCATGATCCATCAACCTCCTCTAAAGCTTTCATGTGATCCATACTATCCATGTCGTTATCAGCATATCATATCAGATGTAAATGGTTTTTAGATGCCTTAGAGAATCCATGCCCTTCTTGAGTCTTGTAGACCCAAAGGTTTTCTCCAATTTATTGGATTGAGATGTTAATGTTAAATTTTATTTTTTCTTTCTTTTCGTAAAGGAGTTTTTATTAAGGAAAAATAGTGAATTTACTATTGAAGGCAAAGTAATTGTAGAGATTGTCACCCTAATTCAATGGAAGTTTTGAATTTTGAGAACGTCCTCATTTAAAAGTTAAAAATTATTAGAGAGGAGACACATATATTTATTTAATTATGTCTTTAACATGTCGGCATGCTGGTCATACTCTTTTTCATGGACCAAGCACATGAAACTTTTTTGATGAGGCGTGTCATTGAAGCTCGAATTTCCAAAACTTCTGTTGGCTCTGCTACCATGTAGAAAATAAGAAAAGAGAAAGATGTATTGATTAACTAGCGATATGTTGAATGAACAACACACTTTAAGTTTCAACCAGGGGCGGAGCTACAGCCCAGCAAGGGTGGTCAGCCGAACACCCTTCGTCGAAAACTTAAATCGTGTATATAGGTAAAATATTCACTATTATTTGAATATGTTAAAAGATGAACACCCTTAGTCACCACAGGGATTGATAGTCCAGTGGTAAGTATGCTCATTAAGTCCCTGGGGTCTAAGGTTTGATCCGTGCTATCTTCATTTTTTAAATCAAACTTCTTCAGACACATATAGTTAAGAAAAAATAATCATTTTTACTACTTCCATTTTTAACAGAACCTTCTTCCGACCCAATTATATTTAAGAACAAAAAAATGGTTTGTACACCTAGTCCGCTGAAAAAAAAAATTATTCACCCCTTTAAAATTTGAACACTCTTGACGAAATTTCTGGCGGATTCAACCACAATACACATAGTATTTGTTCAATGTGGGGATCATATCGTACTTAAGAATTTAATCCTGAAATATAACTGTATACTCTGTTATTTTAGCTGTCAATACTTCACTTCTAACATAACAACAAGCACCTTATATTCTTGAATTTCAACAGAGCTGATCAGGTATTCCCAATAACAAAGTGATACTATCACCTTTTTCTGGACATGTTTGCTTCTAATTTTCTTTTCTTATTAGCTTTCACAAAGCTATCTTGAAGAGAAAAACTGGTGACTGGCTGTCGTCCAGTGTACCTCATTAGAATGAAAGAAATAACAATAACCTCATTTTCAAGTGAGGATTTTGTCCTTATTTATGTTATTTCCCTATGTTGATGGTTTTCTATTTGTTGTAGGGAGAAGAGTACAAGGTGATTTGGCCTGACCAGCAAGAATTCATCAGAATGGCTGCAAAATTTGGTGCGACAATTGTGCCATTTGGGGTTGTAGGGGAAGATGATATAGCACAGGTTTGTCTATGCTGTCCTACATATGTTTTCCTATGCAACATTAGAAGAAATAATGATGCTCTTTTGGTTCCTCGATACTACTTCCCCAAAAAGCTTTGATCTTGTATCTGTTAGCTTGTTTCGTTTCATATTTGGACGCTACAAAGAGTTTTCTCGTCTCTCGGGTATTTTTCATGTTCGGAGGAATTAATTTTGTAGGAGAAATTTAACTCGTATAAAATTTAAAAAGAGGAACAAACAGGAACTCTTCACTTATCTCCTTTGACCTGTATATATTAACCGGTTCAACTAAAAATTATTATTCTGAGGAGATGTCTCTTCCCTTTTCTCACCATTTCATGCCAAATGGGGATTCTTGTACTTCTATCTCCCCTTTGTGCAACGAGCCAATGACAATCTCTATCTCAACCATCGGAAATCAGAACTAGTTACTCCCTCCGTTTCAATTTGTTTGTTTAGTTTAACTTGGCACATAGTTTAAGAAAGTAAAGAGAACTTTTGAATCTTGGAGTTTTAAACTAAAGATATGTATAATGTACTAAAATTTCCTTTAATCTTGTGGTCTTTTAACATTTCATGTGGAAGTTAGAATTAAAGAGTTTCCGGAAAAGGCATTCTTTTTGAAACGGACTAAAATAGAAAGTAAGACGAACAAATTGAAATGTGAGGAGTATCTTTTACTTTTTGCATTTTGCTCCTGTTATAACTGGTTGATACTTTCATCTGATAAGATGAACAAACACTCTTTAAGCATTCTTTTCTTTTCATGAGAAAGGTAAAGACTCTTTTAGCATTCTTTTCAGTGAAACTTGTATCTGTTCAACTCCGATTTCCCTTTATTTCTTCTTCACCTTTTTGTGAGGGTGCAAAGATGACAGTCCAATCTAGCCAGTGAGTCAGCACGTGTTCGTTTAATTCAATATATTTCTTAACTAGGTTCAATGAGCGAGTCTTTTAAATACATAATGTTCAAAGAGAATCGAGAATTAATAGTATTAGATATCCTTCTTGGGAGGTGGATATTCTAATTCGAAGAGGTTAATCCAATGATTTCGGGGCCAGCTTTGAGCTTAAGGTCCTAAGGTCAATTTCCCCTTAGCCCTTTCTTGCCAAGCTTAGCATTCCCCCTAAGAAAGTTGTAGTTCTCCTCATATAGTCCAAAATCAGAAATGTGGACATTCAAATGGCAACAAACTGATGTGTTCTATATACAGAACTGTTGCTTTATGCATGCCTTATAAGCTACAGTGCTCTTCATTTTTCAAATTACGAGGCTAGCCTCATAGTGAAATTAGATTAGGATTTAGGAGAGAGGGGAGCCAGAGAGGTATTTCATACGTGGACTTGGAACTAGTTTTGTGCTATATCTTAACATTTTATTGCCTGATCTTAGATGTTCTGATTGCAGTTAGTTCTCGACTATGATGACCTAAAAAGTATTCCTATATTGGGTGATCGGATAAGGAGTGAGAACGAAGAGGCAGCCAGGAACGGCTTCACAGTCAGGTCATCTTCTAATATATTGATTTTGTCTCATGTCCTGATATTTGCTCCAAGCTCACTTGCTTCTTTCTTTCTGAACCATTTATTGTTATATCCTTTAACCATTCCGTTAAATGTTTCCTCAGGGGGGACATGAACGGGGAGATTGCCAACCAAATGTTGTATATCCCGGGCCTTTTACCTAAGATACCTGGTCGTTTTTACTTCTTTTTTGGGAAACCAATTCATACAAAGGGAAGGCAAGACCTGGTGAAAGATAGAGAAAAAGCAAGAGAATTATACTTGCAGGTAAAATCTGAAGTTCAAAATAACATGAATTATCTGCTTAAGAAAAGAGAGAAGGATCCTTACCAAAACGTCATCGATCGAACCTTGTATAGAGCATTTTCTGCCACTTCTGATGATGTCCCAACATTTGATTTTTAGGTGACCAGTTAGAAGTTCTATTATTATTTTTTTGGGTAAATGCTCTTATACATGGTTCAATTCTATGTTGTAAAATTTTTTTAAAAAATATTGCCACTTTGTATGTTCCAATATGAGCAAGCTTTCCACCAATAACTAAGGTAAGTATCAAATCTTTATCATAACTTGCATCAATGTCAGTAATAGTTGATCAAGCAAAACATTTTTTTAGTATATGAAAACACATGCCTTGTGCCCTAGGCTCCAGTCTAAAAGCTCAACTGCAATTACTTTTTCAGTTGACATGTGCATCAAATGCAGCTGATCCACTACAAATAAAATTATAATAAATTGACCAGTTTCAACGAAGGGACATGAATCTTGTCGTGTTAGATGTACATAAAGTGATGAAATCTCTTTGAGATTGTTAAAGTCAAATTATCAATAGTAGCAAGAGGATATATACCATACATAAAAAGCATAATATTCGGATTCCGAACTTAGTTGTTGGTTATCACAAGTTGTATGGAGCTGAAACCTGAAGAATTTGAGGGACAGGAAAAAATTATGGTTCATTGTCTAGCTCATCCAAATACGTCTGCACCAGATTCTCCTGTTTAAATTTATACAATGTAGGTTTGACTAGACATGGAGTTGAAAGAAAGAAAGATTTATTGAAGTTCACTTCAAGTAAAAGTAAGAGATTCTATTCCAATTGTAAGTATCCTTATCTAGTAGCTGGTTCTTATTCTTGGAGAAAATTGCAATCTTTATGCTTTACTTGAAGAGTGAAATATTCACATTTATCTCTTATACCCTAAACTATTCTCACAAAAATTTTTGTTCCCCTTGTCCTGCTTGGCCCTATTAAGCCCCCTCATGAAGATACACCAATGGGAAATGAACACCTCATAGCCAGGATAAGTGTATAGAGAATGTGGTTCTTTCACATTATGCACCAAGCTAAGAGAATCCAAAGATAAAAACAGTAGAAACAGAATAAAGAAAAAAAAATGGACACACATGCAATAAGACTCTAGTTTTCTATATATATATATACATGTTGAGACTTAACTTGCTTTGAAGTAAGCAAGGGAAAAAAAATAAAGAACCAGCTATATTCTAAATAATAGTTATGGCTAGTTTTAGCAAGGGTGGAAGTTTTAACACCTATAGTGACTACTCTGATCATGTTTGTCGCCCTGTGATCGTTGAACATAGTGTCGGGGGCTACATGGTGAGAGCTCAAAGAGTTGTTGAAGTTCGTCGTAGTTATGATATAAATGGTCTTGTAGATGGGTACAATATGCATGAAGAATGGGACGATGATAGTCCTAGGAAGGTCAATGACTTCTTCCATAAAGTTCATGATGAAGCTAGTCGACCAACTCATTCCACTCTTTTGAGCCCTCCAAAGTTGATCACTAAGAGGCCTAGTTGGAGAAGTGAAGATCATGACTCTCCCAAGTATAGAGAGCATCGCGATTTTAGTGGCAGCCCTCTTCGTAATAAATTTGAAGGGTTTCACCTTCAAGATAATCGAGGATCAAGTCCGTTTAAGTACAAGAATGATGGTTATGCCCACTCCATGGATTCTCCCAAGGCTGGCCATGTCAAGGACTATGGGGTCAACAACACATGGGATTCTCCACCAAGATCAAGGTTAACTCATGAGGATTGGGATAGCAGGAGAGATCATGATGATTATGGCAAGCCAAAATTCAATGGAGGTTACAAGACAACTAGTCCTCCACTTAGCCAGGCCACAAATGATATAGGCACTGCCATGAAGATCCTTGGGGTAGGTAATAAACCTTTGACTTCTCCAACTTATGCACCAAAATCACATTTTCCAGCATCTTACTCAACTCCACATATAAAAGAAAGTTACCCTGAACCAACAAAAGGAATGATGCCTCTGCTTTACCCTGTGCCTCAGAGGAAAGAAAGCTATCCTGAGGCACCACATGGCACAAAGCCTCTATTTTCTCCTATTCATACACAGCAACCATATTCACCAACTTCAAGCCCGATACCTCAAAGGAAAGAAAACTACCCTGAAACAAATCCTGAACCAAAGCCTTTGTTTTCCCCTGGTTATACACAACAATCACATTCACCAACTTCAAACCCGACACCTCAGAGGCCTGAGGCATCACATGGCACAAAGCCGCTGTTTTCCTCTGTTCATACACAACAACCATACTCACCAACTTCAAACTCGATACCTCAAAGGAAAGAAAACTACCCTGAAACAACTCATGGACCAAGGCCTCTGTTTTCCCCTGGTTATACACAACAATCACATTCACCAACACCCCAGAGGAAAGAAAGCCATCCTGAGGCAGCACACGGCACAAAGCCTCTGTTTACCCCTATTCATACACAGCAACCATATTCACCAACTGCAAACCCGATACCTCAAAGGAAAGAGAACTACCCTGAAACAACTCATGGACCAAGGCCTTTGTTTTCCCCTGGCTACACACAACAATCACATTCACCAACTTCAAACCCGATACCTCAAAGGAAGGAAAGCTACTCTGAAACAACACACGGCACAAAGCCTCTGTTTACCCCTGTTCATACACAGCAACCATATTCACCAACTTCAAACCCGATACCTCAAAGGAAAGAAAGCTACCCTGAAACAGCACACGGTGCAAAGCCTTTGTTTTCCTCTGGTTATACACCACAATCACACTCACCAACTTCAAACCCTACACCTCAAAGGAAAGAAAGCTACCCAGAAACAACACACGATACAAACCCTATGTTTTCCCCTGTTTCTACACAAAAATCAACTGCAAATTCGACCTCTCAAAACAACGAAAGTCAGCCAAAGAAGAAAAAAGGTTGGACATCTCTGTTTTCCTCTAATGCTAAGCAACAACCACACCCTCCAACATCACACTCAACACCTGATATGAAACAAAGCTACCCTGATCATGAAACTCAAGGTTTCCACCCTTCATTTTCCCCTTCTCCACAAAAGGAACGCTACAGTCCACAAATGAAAGACCATTACCCTGACCAAATCCAGCGCAATGAGTCCTTTCCATCTCCATATGAAAATACACAGGAACCGCGCTATGGTGCAATCGCCCCACCAGAAGAAACCCTTGATAGCAGTGAGGCCAGGAGAAAGTATGCTAACTTAAAACCAGTGTCACCAGCTCAGATGAAGTACTCAGGAACAATTGATAGCAAGGAAGCTGTGAAAAAGTACAATGGAGCATTTGTTCCATAGAGAGAAGTGCCAAGATGTTCAGAAATTTCACATTTAGCTTGCCTTATGAAGGATGGTTTCTGCTGCAATGATAATCAAACATATCATATCTATCTTTTCTTTCTTCTTTGTGAGTGTGGTGTTGTTTTCTTGAGTGTTTTGTGTTTGAATAAAAGCACTGAAATATGTTGTTGCTAATGTGATAATACAGTTTGCTTATGTACTTGTGATTGCATATGAATGAGAAAAGAGTTATGTTTATCATGTCAATTTCTTCATGGTTTAGACTTTAGGATATTGAGTTATTTCTTTTTTCACTTAGCTTTGTGAAGTGATTGACGTTAGATAATTTTCTCAATCACTGCTAGCAACCATTTACAACATCACCACCAATTAGGCAATTACCATTACCGCAACAATCATCAATCACTATTAAAAATCGCCACCACCAATCCTCACTATATATCGCTAATCATTGTCATCATTCACCTTACTATTAGTTATCACTATCATTGTTAACCATTACGGTCAACCACCATTATCACTAGCTACTACTGTCAACCACCATTACCACTAACTACTGCCCACAACCACCATTAACCAACACCACCACTACTAACTATTATCATCATCAATAATCATGTAACTTTTTAAAGATATTTTTGTTGATATAATATGAATTTAATTCATTTGTTTATTTATTAATTTTTAATTAAAAACAAATTTTATATTCTTAGAATTTAGTAATTATTTACTATTGAGATCTTAATAGCATCTGAATTTGGATATTTATTTTTTATTTATCATCCCGTATTTATATTAGTGCCCGATCCAATTCGCACTGCTTAGAACCCAGGAAGCACTCCTGCTATGGATTTTCTACTTGGAGAAGGATTAATTTCCTTTTAATTTATGCAAGTTCTCATACTTAGTTTCATAAATGAGGAAATTGTCCTTTTCTTTGAAATCTGAAATCTCTGTTTGTGCAATTAATAGGATTATAATTTCTTTCTAGATGGTCAATTTTGAGGAATAGCAACTTCACTATTTAAAGAAGGGAAAAAGGATAAATATACCCCGAACTATTGTAAATGGTATGTAAATACCCTCCGTCATACTTTTGGGACATTGGTGCCCCTGCCGTCCAAAAACTAGAGCATATATACCTTTTATACTAACGGACATACACGTGTCACAATCTTATTCATCGATCCGACATTTATCGACGGATAAGATTGCGCCATGTGTCCCTATTTAGTCTTCCGTTAGAGTGAAGGGCATATATGCTCTAGTTTTTAGACGGCAGGAGCACCAATATCCCAAAAGTATGACGGAGGGTATTTGCATACCATTTCGGAAATATATTTGTCATTTTTCCCTTAAAAGAAAGAAACCTACAAGCAACTTCTTCAAGGTCGAAGAAGACTTATAAGACATCTTAAGACTGGAATTTCTTTATTGTAAGACATTTAAAAGCCTAATTTTTGACTTTTTTGTATCGTATTTTACAGGTACACATTCGTTCACAAACAAAACAAGGTTATTCATGAATAGAAATTCATAATGTCTCTGTTTGCTTTTTGACATCAAAACTGAATTTACACGAAACACGTTTATAAAGGAAATGAAAAAAAAAAATTAAGGTTAAGAATCTGTGGCAATGAAAATTTTGGCAGCTGAAAATATAGCATAAAGTTACGCATGGGTCACACTTAACCCATCGGGTTAACTATTTTAATCCGTTTTAACCGAGTCAAATCAACATACTGATCATAATTCGATCCTTTTAATCTTTGGCAGTTCACAGAAAAATAGATTGATTTGTATGTGTTGATAACTAGGTTTGTATGTATCAGATATCAATAAATTGAGCGAACAAATATAGTGTATGACCCAAATTGTATGTGTTGATAAATAGGTTTGTAAGTGTCAGATATAAATAAATTGAGCCAACAAATATAGTGTATGAGCCAAATTGTATGTGTTGATAACTAGGTTGAGCGAACAGTGTATTCAACAAATACAACTTCAAAATAGTAATTAGATAAATAACTACAAATGATATTACACTTCAAACTATAGTCGTTTGCAAAATTTTCTCTCCTAAATACTTCTATTATTTTAAAATAGGGGGTGTTTTCTACCTTTTGATTTTGTTTCAAAATAAATGGTGTTTTACATTATCAAAAAAATATTGATATGTTCTTCCAATCTTATCCTTCATTAAATAAAGGAAGTTTCAGAAAAATTTTAAGATGGTAGAGGCACAATCATAATTGTGTGAGGTTCCATTCAATTTTTGACACTTGGATAAGTGGATTCATTTGCACACTTTTACTTTTCACTCACCAACCCCACCACTTCCCTCCCATCCCACCCCTCCTCTATTTTTATTTTCTTCTTTTTCATTTTTTTTAGTTCTTCAAAAAATGGAAATGTGAAAAAAAAAATTGTTAACCAAAAGAAAAGTTTAAATATAAATTGATTACCAAACTTTCACAGGAGTCTCTTTCACCATATAAATTGATTATCAAACTATCCCTATTCTTTTGTATATAACCGAAGAAAAGTTAAAATATAAAGGTAACAAATCAAATATTAGAGCACACAATTATATACCAAGAAAATAAACGAGGCTGACGCCGTAAAGTGGAAATTAATTCATTTAATTTGACTATTTTTTCACTAAGTTTCTAAAAATATGTAAAAATAGCTGAATATTAACGAAAATATTAGAATTAAAAATGATTGATTTAGCTGAATTTAAATAACTTTTAGGTATACATACTTAAAACCACTTTTTTAGTGCTTAAGCTGAATTTTAAAATTAAAATAAAAGTATTGTAGCTGAAAATAAGTTATTGATGCATTTGATAATAAAAAAATGTCGACTAACAACTTATCTATCATACTAACTAAAATTTCTTTGATATTTTTAATATTAAAAATAAATTTATTATCCAACATTTTTATATCAAAGTGACTCAAATCACAAATGATAGTATTAAACTAAGTGAAAACTAAAATTAGTTTTTATTTATTTAAATAGTATGGAATAATTAATAATCCGACTAAGAAAAATATTTTAACTTTTCTTCAGTTATCCAAAAAAAAAGGTTTTTATTATTTTCCACATTTTCATTTTTTGAAGAATTAAAAAAAATGAAAAAGAAGAAAATAAAAATAGAGGAGTGGTGGGCAGATGGGAGGGAAGTGGTGCGGGTGGTGAGTGAAAAGTAAAAGTGTGCATATAGGCTCATTTATACAAGTGTCAAAATTTGAATAGAACCTCACACAACTATTGTTATTGTGCCTCTACCATCTTAAAATTTTTCAAAATTTCACATAACTAGAAACTATATTAAAGAGATACATCTTTTCTTCAAAATATTTATTAAAAATAAATTAGTAAATATACATACCTAAATTTAAAACATCACTTATTTGAAAATTAAAAAAAAAAAGTAATAGTATAAGAAATTAACTGATTCTTTCTGTAGCACAATCAATCCGCGGCCACGACTCATGTTCGTGTCACTGTCTTTACTAAAACCCAATTCTAGAACAAAAACATTTTTTAGCGACAATAAATATACACATTAACAAAGAGTGTTAAAGTATTTGTCAGTATTAGTTGACTGTCATTGAATCTAATGTCGCTAAAGGCTTTAAGAGTATATACAAAAAAAAATGCTAATTGCCACTAAAAACACATATTTAATAGTAATTATATTTAATAGCAATTAAGTTATTATCATTAATTACGAAAGATATTTTTTATGCGGTGCAATGGGAGAAAAATCTGAGTGCTACATTTAAGTTGATATCGTTGACACTATTAATCACGCAGGCTACGTGGCTTTACGATGTTCACTAGTTAATTTGTGGAATCTTCTATGCAGGAAAAAATGTTTATTTTTAAAAGACTATATAAAGCTATAAAAATCTCAATATTAAACATCACTAATATTCATCCCTCCAATACTATGGTTTGTTTCTAGCTAACTTGTCCAATTTAACTGCCATGTCTGATCAAATTGCCATGTCAATTGATCCAAATGTAGATCCTTATGGAAGTTTGGGCATTATTCGTAACACTGACGGCTCTATCACACGACCACAAACTACTCGTTCATTTTTCATCACTATTCCTGATAAAGATTCCTCCGTCTTCATGAAAGATCTTGTTATTAACCTCGCTAAAGATATGTGGGCTCGTATTGTCATCCCTCGTGAAGTACTAAACTCGGAAACTAAACTCCCTCTTGTAGTATATTTTCATGGTGGAGGATTCGTAATGGCAGCTACGGTAGACACACCAATCTTACAAAAGTTTTACGCAACACTCGCAGTTGAAATTCCAGCTATAATTGTATCGGTCGATTATCGATACGCTCCCGAAAATCGACTTCCGGCAGCATACGATGATTGTGTGGAATCATTGTATTGGATCAAAAATACCCCTAACGAGCTGTTGAAAAAACACGCTGATTTGTCCAAATGCTTTCTATTGGGCACTAGTGCTGGTGGCAACATAGCCTATCACGTAGGACTACGTGTCGCTAAAGTTAGTGAATGCCTTAAGCCTTTGGAAATCAAAGGGTTGATTTTACATCATGCTTTTTTTGGTGGGAATGAAAGGACAAAATCAGAATTAAGATTAGCTCGCGATAAGATATTGCCCCTTAATGTGTGCGACATTATGTGGGAGCTTGGGTTGCCTATAGGTAGCGATCGCGATCATCCGTATTGTAATCCGATGGTGGAGATTCGATCAAATGAAAACTTATTTGATCAATTGAAAATACAAGGTTGGAAGATTCTAGTGATTGACTGCTATGGTGATCCTTTGATTGATCGACAAATTGAGGTTTCGAAGATGTTGAAAGAAAAAGGAGTGCAAGTTGTGGATAGTTTTAGTGAAGGAGGGTTTCATGGCTGTGAGTTTTTTGATGACATGAAGTTAAAGGACATGGCACTTGTTGTGAAGGAGTTTGTAAGAGCTTAATTGAAGCACTTGTGGCAAGTGATCTTTGAATGAAATATTTGTAATGATTATGAGTACAATTAGAGCTTTAATTGGAGAAAAAGAAAAAGAATTATTTAGATTTTGAGTTTTAGAGCTCCGAATAAGTTGATAAGTATTGTTGATCTTTTAATAAAAGTAATAAATATTGATTAATTAGCATTAAAAAATTCAAGTTAAGAGCACAAACATAATATTTTAATATTGTGATTGTTTAGATTAACTCTTTTTTATATCAAAGAGAGATTATAAAATTATTTAAAATATAAAATAAGAAATATAACAATTAAAATACATAATTTCATAAAGAGAATGTAAATAAAAAATATGATAAAAGTAGGTCAAAAAGATGAATTGAGGAATATTTTAGTCAAATAGATAAACAAGAGGTATATTTAGACTCAGATAGTTTAAGGATATTTTTTTCCCTTTTCCATAAATAAAATAGTCTTGAGAAAATATGTATATGTATATTTTAATTATTGTCAATACCTTGGGGAGACCTAAATTAATTGTCACATAATGCCGCTTGATGTGTAATTGGAAAACTTTAGTTGACGATATTTGTGGACCATTATAATATATATATATATATATATATATATATATATATAAAGTTTTCCAACTACACATCAAGCTGCATTATGTGGCAATTAATTTAGGTCTCCCAAAGGTATGGACAATAATTAAAAGGTGTTCACAATCATTATCGATTAGAATGCAAGTTCTTCATTCAATTAATAATTTGGTGTGCATTAAGTTGCTTTGTGCAAATTACTAATTAATATTAAATGCTAACTTTAGACAAATTTCAAATGATCCCCTAGTGCACATAAATTAAACTTTAGATAGATATGCTAAAAATCAAGTATATGTTGATGTAAAATCATTTTAATTTGGTAATTCTTTTTTTCCTTTTTACATTTCTTGATGATGGTTCAATGTAAATACAGATATTTCAAAACAAAACAAAAAAATATAGAGAGAAGGAAATGTCAAGGCAGTGATTCTTGGAAATAGAATAAAAGTAGAAAAAAATTGAAATCAAAAGGTCGATTTCTCTATTAGTAATTTTACACTGAGAATATGTTTGGTACGAAGAAAAATATTTGCCATGAAAACAATTTTCTTAGAAATATAAAAAAAGACTTATTTTATGATGTTTGATAAATATATAGAAAAATATTATCACGAGAACATTTATATATGAGGTAGGTACAATGCATTCTATTATTGGGTCAATTGTATATATTTCTTCTGTACACACATATAGTTGTCTAGAAAGGAAAGGATCTGAAAATAGTAATTTTGAATTGTCATTTTCTTTGACATATCATAACTCATAAACTTTCTGGTCGAAATTAGGAAACTGTCCTTTTCTTTTAAAGTTGAAATCTCCATTAACCGTGCAATAGGATAAGAATTTGGAGTTATTTTCTTTATTTCTATAATGGTCAATGTTAAATTATATTTAAAATCGTAAAATGATTTTTGAATATTTTTTTAAAAGGAAAAATAAGAGAAAATGTAAAAAAAAATAAAACACAAAATGGTTTAAGTAGTCTGTATAAAACTATACAATAAAAACCTCTAGGTAAACATCTCCCCTACTGTTCCCCATATTGTTCAATTTAATTATTGGCATGTCTAATCAAATTGCTTCAATTGATCCAAATGTCGATCCTTATGGATACTTGGGCATCATTCCCAACACTGATGGCTCTATCACACGTTCCCAAATTCCACCTCGTCCATTTTCCACCACTATTCCTGATCATGATTCCTCCGTCTTTATACAAGATCTCGTCATTAACCCCGTTAAAGACACATGGGCTCGTATTATCATTCCTCGTGAAGTACTAAACTCGGAAAATAAACTCCCTCTTGTAGTATATTTTCATGGTGGAGGATTTGTAATGGCAATTACTATAGACACACCAATTTTACAAAAATTTTGTGCAACACTTGCGGTTGAAATTCCAG
The DNA here is from genome assembly GCF_019186545.1 of Solanum stenotomum. Lineage (NCBI taxonomy): Eukaryota > Viridiplantae > Streptophyta > Magnoliopsida > Solanales > Solanaceae > Solanum > Solanum stenotomum. Next base: position 12,176,176 of record NC_064282.1, on the reverse strand, counting down.
CGATACTTGTATCGGTTGATTATCGATACACCCCCGAAAATCGACTCCCAGCAGCGTATGATGATTGTGTGGAATCGTTGTATTGGATCAAAAATACCCCTAACGAGTTGTTGAAAAAATATGCTGATTTTTCAAAGTGTTTTCTATTGGGCACTAGTTCTGGTGGCAACATAGCGTACCACGTAGGACTACGTGTAGCTGGAGTTAGTGAATACCTTAAGCCTTTAGAAATCAAAGGGTTGATTTTATATCATAGTCTTTTTGGTGGAAATGAAAGGACAAAATCGGAATTAAGATTAGCTCGCGATAAGATGTTGCCCCTTAATGTGAGTGATATTATGTGGGAGCTAGGGTTACCTATTGGTAGCAATCGCGATCATCCGTATTGTAATTCAATGGTGGAGATTCGATCAAATGAAAATTTGTTTGATCAAGTGAAAATACAAGGTTGGAAGATTCTGATAATTGACTGCGATGGTGATCCTTTGATCGATCGACAAATTGAGTTTTCAAAGATGTTGAAGGCAAAAGGTGTGCAAGTTGTGGATTGTTTTAGTGAAGGAGGGTTTCATGGTTGTGAGTATTTTGATGGCATGAAGTTGAAGGAATTGACCCTTGTTGTAAAGGAGTTTATGAGAGGTAATTAAAGCACTTGTGGCAAGTGATCTTTAATTTGATGAAATATTTGTAACTATTATGAAAATAGGAGTCCACTCTCAGAGTTATACTCTCAGAAAAAAGAAGCATTGTTTAGATTTCACCTCTACAGTTTCAAATAAGTTGTGAAGTATCGTCATTAGGGGCAAATATACATCAAAATTGTACGACTTAGAGCAGATATATCCCTTGTTAAAAAAGTGAAGCAAATATATCCATGTCGTTGTACTTGTACATAAATTTCCAGCACCTCATGGTAATATAATCAATGAATTATCTTAGTTACCAAAAAACAGCATTCAAAAGCAAGAATATAATGAAAATCAGAGGAAGATACAAAGTCTTATGCTTTTCTCAAACTTTATAGACCAGAGAAAAGTATTTTTGTTAAACTGATTGATCAAAAGTTCTTTACATGGTGTAAATACATTCAAATTGTTGTATATCTAACAACAGGTTTAAAAATATTAGCAACCAAAACTTGAAATCAACAATGTAAGCTACAGCTAAAAATATCTCTTTTCTCAGCACCAATTATCCCCGCACGAGCATTTACCATTTACAAAATGATGAAAACCTGAAGCGTCTCTTACGTGTATATCTCTCTTGGTGACAACAGAAACATATTTGAAGAATGTATGGCAGTCACCACAGAGAAGCACATTCTTCATAACGCGAACAGGTTTTCCAGGTCTCGTCATAAGAAGCCCAAAGGTTACAGATAGTTTTGCACTATGGTAGAACAAGAAGTCTTTCTTTTGATGCTCCTCCACTTCATGGAGCACAAGACTTGTATCAGGTACATATCCAGCTTTCAGACACTCCAAAATAAGTATTTGTAAGCCACTGTATATGTCTTTTGACTGTGAATGCAATTTATCTCTAGCAAAGAAGGAGTGAACCTTGTCGCCGAATATGATCCAACTGCGTCCTGGTATTTTTCGGATACCCTTCTCCCTCATTTCTGCCCTAACAAGTTCCGAACACTGCCATCTTCCAGATGCTGAGTAAAGATTTGACTTTAGTATAAAAGTAGAAGGATCTTGTGGGACAATGGAAAGTATATTCTTCATGGCCCTTTTTCCAATGATAGCATTCACATGTAACCTACAACCATCAAGCAAAGCATGCCAAACAGAAGCCTTTGGTTCAAATGGCATTGCACTAATTATCTTTTCTGCTTCTTCGAGCAGACCCCAATAGCCTAAGACACCTACAAAACCTGCATAATGCTCTGAGGTGGGGTTTACATTATATGAGGATTGCATAGAGGAAAAGAACTTTTGGCAACAATCAACTAAATTTGTGGAAGTGTGTCTATAAGCTGATATCACAAGGACACAAGTGATAGAATCTGGGTCTACTCCTAACCTCTCCATCTTCGCCCATGTATCCAATGCCCCATCCCCCTGCCTATGAAGGACATAGCAAGTCAATAAACCATTCCATGATACTAAATCATGTGTAGGCATAGCCTCAAAGGTCTTAACTGCACTTTGCATTTCACCACACTTAGAGTACATGCTGATCATGGCATTCCCAACACCTGTATCAGACATTAAACCATGTTTCCAGGCATAGCAATGGATTTGTTCCCCTAACTTCAGAATCCCTAATGTTCCACAAACACCAAGAATAGTGGCCAATCCAACTTCATCAACAACTAGCGATTTTTCTGAATGTCTTACCAAGAACAGAGAAATAGCTTCTTCTGGTTGTCCATTTCTAGCATATGCACATATCATTGATGTCAATGCAATTGAATTATCATGGTCAAGTGGCAGATCATGAAATATCTTTTCAGCATCATCCATTCTCCCACACCGCGTGCACATATCAACCAATGACGTCTCAATATGATCATTTAATTTTAAACCACACTTGAGGATAAACGCATGAATCTGTTCGCTTATCTTCCTCTCCATCATTGAACCACAAGCATTAAGAACACTGGTCAATGCAAAATCAGTCAACTCCATTCCTCCCTCCAACATTCTACAAAACAACGCCAGTGCCTTAAACCCTTCTTGATTTTGACTAAATCCAGCCAAAAGAGCATTATAAGAAACAGAATTTCTCTCAGGCATGCTGTTAAAAATCTCCATCGCCAAATCAACGTGTCCAAATTCCATATAAGCTACAATCATTTCAGTCCAACTAAAGACATCCTTCACAGGCATCCTCTCAAACACATCCACTACATTCTTCAAGGTTCCACACTTAGTGTAAAATCCTATAAGTGCATTATTCACACTCAAATTACCATGTAATCCATTTTTAAGAGCATACCTGTGAAGCTCTTGGCCTTCTCTTACTGCCAAACAGCGAGAAGATGCAGCCAAAAGCGTCGAAAGAGTAAAATGATCAGCTATCAAGCATTCATTTCTCCGCAACTCACGATACATTTCAAATGCTCTATCATACATGGACTGTTCAACCATACAAGCAATCACAGTGTTCCACGAAACAATGTCCCTTTGCGGCATAGCATTAAACAAGAGAACAACAAACTCCAACAAACCACACTTACTATACAACCCCATAAGTGCATTGACAACATAAATATAACTCGAATAACCCAATCTTATAACAAGACCATGTACTTGACAACCCAACTCAAGATTCAATGAACGAATACAAGCAGTCAAAATAGCAACATATGTAAATTCATTTGGTTCAATACCTAAATCTCTCATTTCAAGAAACAGCTCAAAGGCTTCTCTTTCACGATTCGACTTGGCAAAAGCTGATATAATTGCAGTGTATGACACAACATCAGGGCTCGTAAGCGAATCAAAAACTCTCTCAGCAAGATTCAAGCAACCCAATTTGATATAAGCTGCAATTAAAGCATTTTTCAAATAAACATCCTCTTCTTCAAACTTGACAAGTGAAGAATGAATTATCTTGGTGAGCACAACATCACCACACCTAACAGAAATCCGAAGCAAATTGGCATAATCAATACAATTAGTGTCAGAATCTACTGACACATTAGAGTCCTTAAATTGCTGAGGGGTCAAAAGGGGTTGCACAAGATGAGATTTTGAAGGGTTCTGAAGGAACAAAGAGGGTTTATGCTTACATTTGGTTTTTTTGGTAGTTGTTAGGCTTGAAGTGCAGGTGAAAAGTGAATGAAGGTTAAAGGGTCGAGGAGGGAGAAGGGATAAAGGGATAGCGTTGTTGGGGCTGTAAAAAACGGCAGCCATGAAAGAAGAAAGGCGCCAAGCATAGTCAAGTGTTTATTCCTCTCTGCTTTCTCGGGGGTTTATGGCTATCCAGAAATTGGGTGTCCATTTTTCCAGAAGGGTTTATCTATAGTTTACTCAAAATCTTCAAGTTTTCAGCCCTGTGGACTTAACTGCCAGATAATTTTGTGAAGGGGTCATGGAAGTCTTGGAATTTCTACTTTGCCCCCTAAAAGTTGAGTATTTGAACTTATGACCCTTATATATTTATGCACATTTGGATTGTCTGTTTCAACTTGCATAGGTACGGGTGTCGGATCAATAGTCGAGTCAAGGTGGGTGGTAGCAGTGGATTCAAGAAGTCCTAAACAAGTTGAACTCGAATATATAAATGCTCACTTATCATATTCTTCTTTTATAAAGTAAATTTCAGAAATATGATTTTGAAGTTGTATTTCAAAAACATGATTTACAAATAATAATCAAAAACGCATTTCAAAGTGCTTCTCAAATGTGATCCAAGTTAACATTGTCTTTTGGCTTCTCAAATGTGATCTAAGTTAACATTGTTTTGTAGATCATCAGTTAACTCAATTAAACAAGAACACATAAATAACTAATACATTTGGTATGTTTTTTTGTTATCTCACAAAAGTGAAATTTTCCAGCCAAAATTTCTGAGAAAATGATTTCTATGACGAAAATAACGTTACCTATATGTGTTATATTTTACCTATCTCATGCGCAAACAGGCATGGATAATAGAATCAATCTCCCCATTTCATGCTGTGAGAACTGAATAATAGGAGTGACCCTTTTTCAACCATCAATGAACATGCAGAATTTTACAAAATGTCAATGAGTAGGATAAAGGAGATGCAATTACACCAGTCAAATATAAATGAAAAATTTTCTACCAACTGGAGAAGTCGAACATACCATCACAAAGAATTAACTCTGGTAGTACTAATATACATGTAACTGGGGAGCTTCTCGCCACCACAACAAATAGAGAAGTCAAAAACCAGAAGGACCCTTCTATATTTTGGAAAATGAAAAGGAAAACAATGCTTCGCTCTGGAGTATGGGCATACTATAAACCCTTCTCAGGAAGGTCCATTAATAACAAAATGCTTCAAAGTGTTGCCATGGCCAGCCCCCCACTTTCATGTTATTTCCAGAATAGGCCATAGAAACACTCATCTGAAGCTCTCGCTCTGCAGCTACCCAAAACAATGTTGCTTCTCATCTTTTCTTTGACAAATACTTTTTGGCATCACCTGCAGTATGCTTCTTCCGCCTTCCACCAGCTGAAGCAGGCTCTACTAAAGGGCCTGACCAATTCTGGACAGGTTCTTTTGAATATGTGAATGAGGTCGAACTGAATGGCACATCAGGAGGGACAAGGGATGGATCAATGTGATGTGAAGCACCCAAGGGAACACCAAGTCCTCCGTCCTGGTGTGGTGGGGGGAACTTCTCACTCTTGCTCTTTGCATTTGCATGAGTGATTAGGCGCCGCCTCTGCAAAGTATACAGATAGGAACCAGTTGAAAAAATCAAACAGAGCAACTGATAAAACTAATGCAGTAGTCATAATGTAAATAGAGAGCATAACGTTGTGTGAAGGACTATACACCACTGAAACTTGGCCCCAAAAATTATACTCGGATGAAAATAAAAAAGCCTATACGGCATATGCCATTGAAAAAGTGTCAAACCTGAAACTTGCTAAAGTACAAAGCAGAAAAGGAACCAAGACTTCTAACAAGTCTCCAAGGAAGCATAACAGAGAGAACTTATGTGACTGCTCTTGATCTACTTTAGACTAGCTACTCATATCTCCCACCTTTTACATTCTAATTTCTGTTTAATTGACAGTTGATGAAAAACTTTGTTGAAACTTGAACTTTCTTGGTGACACTAAAGAACAAGACGAGTAATGATGAAATAATGTGTGGCATAGTAAATCAAAAAAATAAAAATAAGAAGCTTCAACTATAACAGAACCATAACAAAGAAGGAGACATGTCACAAAGGCATACGTCAATATTAGCTTGATTTTCTGCATTGGCATCTGGAGCAGGGCCAGCACGGGTCCGTTCACGATGGCGTACTCTCTTAGCACCATCTCCCGGAGCTTTATTAGCGGCTCTTAGCCTGCATGATGAGATGGAATGAACAGCTTGTCACCATTTCACAAGCATCAGATGGAACCCCAAAGTGAATATTTTATATTGTTATTTCTAATTAGGAATGGAAAAAATGAAAATACAAAATATCAATGGCATCTATAGTTACATTGTTGAATAACTGTAAAACCAATGAGAGAAGAATGAGATTTTCAAAAGATCAATTGCATTCAAACATAGCAAACTAACAATGTAAAGCATTGACAAGTTGACAAGCAAGTCCAGTACTCTACAAATATCTTTTTTCACAAGACACGAATATCTGACTTTATATTTCTAAACTGCAAATGACATATTGTTGCCAGAGAAAGTAAAGAGCACACAAGCCCTCCATACTTACTTAAATTACTAGGATCAGTAACACTATTCTCTCTTCTAGTTTGCTAACACAGATGGCATTTCCCCTAATTTTAAAGTTGCACTCACCTTCCCCCATTGGAAACTGTTACATAATTAGTTATTTTTATTTGAGCAAGAAGGAGAATGAGGACACTGATTATCTTTTCTTTACCCTCCTGATTGCTTCACACTGTAGTGACTATATATATGTTTTACATGAATGTATGACCAAGACTGTTAAAGAACTCTTACAATACTGGACTGTAAAGAAGACGTTAGGGATTTGGATTGCAATCGTTGCCTGTATTTTGTGGATCTTTGTAGAGAGAGAGATATCAAAGGTGTTTTGAAGGAAAAGCTGAGATTACGCATTATTAAAATACAAGTGCTAGTATCTAGTAGCCATGTGATTTCATCTCAAAAAAGTACAAGAACTGGATATCTTAACAGGTTGTCTAATTTAACTATAGGCACAGTTAAGAACTACGTCTCTATACCTCTTTTGCACATTACTATCATTATCTTAGTGATGGTTTTGCTATTTAACTAGGCTATAACTTATCAAAAATGGAGTATTATAACTTGTTGAAATAGATGATTCCAAATCTTCTATGACATTTTATGTTGCAATACATGCATGAATACAAATCATCTATTGCATTTTATGTTACATTAAAATATAACACATAATCATGAAATTTGTCACCAGTAATCCAAGTCATTCATAACTCATTTTTCTGTAGGTAATTAATCTCCTTGGATCATATTATGGTGAATCTTATCTCTCTTTTTTCAATTGTTTCATGAGTTTCATCTTTTTGATTGGTAATTAACCCCAAAGTTTCTCTTTCCGTCCCCCCATATTTGGATGTTAGTTCATGGACACTTGAGCATAACTTAAATGACATAAAACAGAACTTGAGTGGAATGATAGATACAGAGGGGCAAACACCCAGCGGAAGCTTTTCCCTTACTATCCTATGGTGCCTCAACAACTTGAAATCCTTGTACTTGAGTTCTCTATTCTTCTATTTGTTTCTTCTTCTTTTTTCAAAGTTGAGCAGAGATAAGGGGAAAGGAATTTCTTGTAACAAAACAACCTCATGAAGGACCCAATGTTTTTTTTTTTTGTTGAGAATGACCCAATGTTATGTGCATATTAATGTAAAATGTAGTCTAAAAGAGGACGCAAGACCAGCATAAAGACCCGAGAACACTTGTAGATTCTACATTAAATAAAAACAATAGCTAAAATTTTAGTACTAAATTTGCATACTCAAATTCTAAATCATGATAGGTTCCGCAGTAAAGTCATTATAATATTTCACTTCTAAATATTTTCTTTTCGAGAACTCAAAATTGTTGAATATCAAATTCTTGCATTTCTAACGTGTTGCTTGATCGAGATACTGCAAACTCAACTTTTGAGTTTCTGGAAGAAGGTTTTGTTTATTAAAGAAAATGTTTATTTGAGAAGTTCTGCAAGTAAGTATTTCTTCTTTTTTTATAAAGGTTTTCAAACTCAGTTTTTCAAATATTTCAAAAACACAGGTCTGAAGACTAGTTTGAGTTTTGAAGATTTGAAGAACTGAGGTACACAATCTTCAAAAAGGGAAGTCCTGTATATTTTTGGCTAAACATAAAGAGTTACAAAAACTCAAAGCTGCGTTCAAACAACTAATTATTGCAAATTTGAAACAAACGCCACCAGATTCTTTCAAGAATTATCATTAATCAACTAAACATGCTGCTACCGGTTTGTTCAAGGTGAACTGTTGGTCAGAAGAAGTAAATAGGAAATCAAACATGATAGAAGGAATAAAAAACAGTAAAAAGTGAGGAATCAACCAGATGCCTGGTTCACACTACACAATAGTAAAAAGTGCTGACCGTCTAGCTTCATCATCCCGCCGTTTGGCATCCATTTCTTTGGTCGGAGGATACTTTGGAAGACTAGAGGGATCACAAGCATATGGCTCTGTATTGAAAAACTGCAGAACTTGAACTTTATTAACCATAGAAGAATGCAACAGCATAAGAATACAAGTGAAACACGTTACTTAAAATGATATGTTCAGGTTAAGAAAAGACACGGTATATCACAATAGCACATACTATACAAGAACACCAGAAAAAAGAATGAGGCAGTGCTGCACCGAGAAAGCATGACAGTCGGAAAAGTAGTTAAATAGCTCATAACTATTATTTCTGTTCTTCCTTCAAGCTAAACTATTTTATTTATTTTTTTGATGACAAGGGAAACCCGCAGCCACTACCCTTTGGGTGCGCACAGGGTAAAACCCCCGCTCCTATGCAATAGCTCGCAAACCACATAGGAGAGGTAACTCGCACTAGGCAAGCCCGGTGCGATGAGCTCGACCCAAAAGGCAAGCCCCTTGCTTTCGCTGGCAAGGGGATTCGAACTTGAGACCTCCAACATGGAAGTCCCAAGCCCAAACCACTGGGCCACCCCGAAGGGTCTTCAAGGAAACTGAAATAACAAATATTTTTTGCTTTATCCGTGAACATTAAGGATTATCAAACACAGTTCAATTGTACTCCTTCATCCAAATTTGTTTGGCTCTTTTTGCATATTAAGGGTTGATTTGATCAATTTGAAGCTAAGAGCCCATTTGGATCAATTAAATGGAAAGAACTGATGTTCAGTTGAAAGAGCGAGAGAAAAGAAGAAGATGTAGAGCACGGAATGTAGTTTCACTAGCATTAATGTGGGTGGTGTGGAGAGCAAAATAGGGGAGCTTTTGAAGGGGTAGAGTCAAGTTTTTCTCAGTTAAGAAGTAGCCTCCGATCTTTTATTTTCTTTTGGTGCACCCACACAGTTCCCAATTGTATAGAAGATTGGATAAAGTTTGTAGAGAATCATTTTTTTTTTGTAGATTCTTTACTTTTTGGTATATAACCTTTATATACAGCCAAGTTTTGGGCCATCTTTATGTATGAAATTACATTTATTTGATCAAAAAAAAAATCTATTTTTCGGAAAAGGGTCAAATTTTCCACTATACAGCTTGAATTGAGCAAGTTGATTTATGTTAGATGTTTGGGTCTAATATTACCCATCTTATTAAAACTAGGTTCCATTTTTGCCCTTGAACCCTAACGAAGCTCCAACCCTGATGGCAATTTTAAACCTCAACTAAGTTCCAGCCTGAGGTTTAAAGAAGCTTGGCATTTTTTACTAACTATTCCAAAACACCTCAAAGCTCTAAAACAAACTAGTGTGTATTTTGATACAAGTGCTTTTAGCATCAAAAGCTTGGCCAGACAGGCTACAGACTTGATGACAACAATTATCTCTTAACACTAAATCTAGATATTCAGAAACTAAATGAGCAGTAGTATAAATTATAATCTACCTCATATCTCAAGGTTAGAATACATTGTAAAATGTCAGTGGTTCACTAAGCTATGGATCTTTGCAGGCAAAGAGTGAAAACATTTTTGGATAAAGGGAGTATTGATGATTGTTCTTTTCTTTCAATAGTCAATAGTCTGCATAAGCGAAGTGGTAATTACTCACTGCAGACATTTATTCCCGTAATTTACTTTCACCAGCGAACCTGAACTCAAAAACAAGTGACAAAAATAAGCCAACAGCAGTTTAATCACCTAAAAAGCTCCAAACGACTGATCACTTGCTAAAAGTTTTCACCAGAGAATAACTTAAAACATCACAAGTAGCAAATAAATCTGCCAAGGGATGTACTAAAACTACCGAACGACTACAGAACTGAGAGTAGTCTTATTACCAAACCAAAATTATATGGCAAGAATTTTGTAATAACAAATGTGAGGCTATGCACCCAAGGGTGTGGCCTAGTGGTCAGTGAAGTGGTTGAGAACCCTGAGGTCTCAGGTTCAAAACTCAGCCGAGACAAAAAACACAAGGTGATTCTTCCCATTTGTCCTAGCCTTGGTGGATAGAGTTACCTAGTACTTGTTGCTGGTTGGAGGTGGCAGGTATCTCGTGGAATTAGTCAAGGTGCGCAAAAGCTAGCCCCGACACCACGGTCATCAAAAAAAAAGTGAGGCTATTGGCAATTTCTCATTTACACCAATAACTTCAAGCTACAGAGCTTCCTAACATAAAAAACACAGTGATAGAACCCAAACCCATCTAACCTAGTTTATATCTCACAGAAAGCATAACTTTGGTACAGCCATACCAGGTAAAACTTGTGGAAATTTCTTCTACCACTAGAGAAATCATAGCAAGTACCTCTATTTTAGTATCTATCACGTGATTAGGCTCTTAAACTTACTAATCTCTGCCAGCAAAAGGAGTTAATGACCCCAAGATATTATAATTTTTAAAAAAAACTAAAAAATTTTGTCTTCAAAAGATAGTTGGCAGTGAAAGGAGAATAAGACTACTAATTAGAATAAGACAATTTGGAAACAGAAACTACTCACTTCACTTCGTAGTGCATCAGTTGCCGTCTTGCGTTCTGCGGGATCAATTGCAAGTAATGTATCAATCAGGGGAAGTGAAGACTGAGGAAAATCTTTAAAAGTCTCCCTAATGCATCGTCTGTAGGGTTCTCGAGGCTTGAAAAGTGTTGCATTCGGCAACTTGGACTTCTTCCAGTACTCTTCTGATGGCGAGCCACACAGTTTATATATCTTATGCAATTGTTCTACCTTAGTGACAGAAAAAACTATCGTTAATAACTCATGCAGGAAAATAAAAACAGTCCTGTGTATTAACACATTCCATACAAGCTTAAAGTCAATTAGTATACTTATCACAGAAATTCTATAGTTTGTGGCCTTGAAGTATCAAAATAAATGCTAATTAAACGATCTACCAGATATAGTATTCCTGATTCCAAAAAAATACAAGAGACAGTCTAAAGCTACCGACAAGAAACAGAATCAATTTAAAGTTTAACACATACTGTCCACGGTTTTCTTTCAATTTTAGAGACGTAGTATGCAAATATCACCCTTATAAATGTTGTTAGGTTGTTATCCAATAAGAGCTAGTAAAAACCATTGTTCCTCACAGAATTGATTACTTTTATTCAACTTCCAAAATTGGCAATACTGGTAGAAATGAAATGCACTCAGCCTAATCATTCTTGGGTCGGAACTCGGATACTCTTATCATTGAGACCATCATTCCAAAGATAGTAACCAATTATAGAGAGTTGGTTTTTGAAACTGACAATTATTGAGAGTTCACTTTCCCTGAGCAAATAGATTATCCTAGTCGACTCTGCTGAATTTCGCATGTTGATACAATGGGCTTTGTAAATAGCAATAAGTCGCTAAGGTTCTATTACAAGAAACCCTTGCAAACTACAGCAATTTATAACATATTACTACAGAAAATCTATAACAAACTACGGGGATTACCTCAGTCCGACCAGGCATAATAGGTTTTCCAGCCAATAACTCAGCTAAGATGCAACCTGCACTCCATAAATCAATACCTACACCATAATCAGTAGCACCTAGAAGCAGCTCTGGTGGTCTATACCAGAGAGTAACCACTCGACTAGTCATTTGATGCTTATGACGAGGATCGAAAATAGTAGCCAGTCCAAAATCAGCAATTCTGAGAATGCCAGAATTGTCAAGAAGAAGATTTGACCCCTTAATATCGCGATGAAGCACATGACGATTGTGACAATGCTCAAGGCCAGACAATAGCTGATGCATGTAGCATTTAACCTGCAATAAAAGAACAATAATCAGCAAACTCTAATTCTACAACTGAGATGGATATTATCTAACTCACATCCCTCATTCTTCAAAACAGAACTACTACCACTCAGCATCCTAACCTGTGCTTCCGTAAACTTGATATCTGGACTTGCAGCAAGTCCAGCTAAATCATGATCCATGTACTCAAAGACCAGGTATAAACTACATGACATTCGTGAGGTAACCAAGCCTTCCAATTTGATGACATTGGGATGATCTAGTTGTCGCAAAATGATAATTTCTCTCGCCATGAATCTCACACTCTCAGGTTCTAGATTGTCAAAACGCACTTTCTTTAGAGCAACAATTTTACCAGTAACAGTATCTCTCGCTTTGTAGACATTACTGTATGTCCCTTGGCCAATCTATTAAGAAAAACAGAGGCAGATTGTTAACCATCAAAAGCAGAAGTCTAATTCAGGACTCAGGAGAACTTGAAATGTTTCAAGGAAAACAAAAAGAAATCTTAAAAGCTACCTTATCAATTTTCTCAAAAGTGTCAGCGCGTCGTGGGAGCCAACCATCAATTGCTTCCCCAACATGAGCAGAGAGCCAGGAAGGCCATCCAGCAGCGACCTGTTCCCCATGTTTATGCTTAGGTGGATTACTTAATCTTGGATCAGGCTTCGACCTTCTCTTTTCTTTCCTAGATTTTCCGTCATGCTCCACCTTGTCATCCTTCTTAGTTTCGTCACCTTCATCGGCTTCCACAACTTCAGTATCAACAGTTACATTTTCAGCCCCCTTGACCTCTAAAGTTTCAGTGGATTCAACACTAATGTTCTGACTCTTCTTCTCATAATGCACACCTTCCCGTTTCTCCTCCCTGCCGTTGTGTACTAAGCCTGATGAAACTTCCCGACCCAAAACACACCCCATCTTTCAGGTCTACACTTCATAACTCAACATTCTCATCGATTAACCAACCAATTTCCACAAATCAGCTCAGAATCTACAACACCTACAATAGCAATATGATAGTCCATAATTAAATTGGCCAAGCAAGAAAAAAGAGTAAATCATTAAATAGGCTAGAGAAAAGGAAAAAAAACAGTAAATCATTAAATTGGCAATAGTTAAGTTCCCTACTTAGCATCAAATCTTAAGGACCCATGACAGAGCCCCCCAACCTTGCCCGTCCCATAAACAAGAAGAATCCAAAGAAACAATTACTCCAACACTGGGCAAAGTTTGGTATTTTTTTGATAGGTCAATTAGACAGAATTACCACAGATTCAAACACAGTCAACAAACAATCTTAAAAAAAAAAAACAGAACGTAACACCTTCTTCTCAGAAACTAACACGCATCAACCATCAATAAAAACTCCAAAACAAAACAGAAACAACCTTTTTACTTGCTCGCACTTGTCACCCAGTTTCAGATTCACAGTCAAACCCAAATCAATCTTTTCATCTGACCCAAAATAAAACCCACCAAGACCCACACTGTAGCAACAAAAATACACCTAGAAAACGATAAAAACCCTAATACCCAAATTAACAAAACTACAACACACGTCCACAAACATGAAAATGACAGTCTTTATGCTAGTAAAAGTCCAAGAAAAGCAACAAAAAAAGGGGTAAGTGGAAATTACTTGCTGGGTTGATCGAATCTGAGCCAAAAAGAGGAAAGAAGAGAGAGAGAGAGAGAGTTTATGTGGTGTCTGTAGTCTTCAACGTTTCTTTGCTGTAAGACAAGAAAAGAGTATAATCATAAAAGAATGAATCGGACAACCAATCTCTCAGTATATACAAATATATATAAATATAGATATAGATATAGAGAGATACAAAGGGGGTGGGTGGGGTGATTCATTTACGTGGGGGGTGATTTGCTCTTCTGCAAGTCAAAACACTCGACTGTGGGGACAGGGGAGAGAAGAAGAGGAGAGTTTTGGAATCATGGGCGAGACTTTCTCCAACAAAATACAATTATTTAGTATAAAAAAGTGGTCTTATATCATAATTAGATGAAATCATAGTCCCATTTGTCCAAAAGCATAATTTAGCTTTTGAAAAAAATATTAGAAATTTTAACAATAGTACAAAAAAAAATTAATAATTTATTACTCCATTTGTCTCTAATTACTTATCCACTTTTGAATTGACACACTTATTAAGAAAACAATGATTAACACAGTGAATTTACCACTTTACCCCTATTAATTATAAAGTTGATGAATTAAAAATTTAATTTCAAGAAGTTCTACCTTTTTCAAACTAATTAATTGAGGGTATAATAGGTAAAAACAATTTGTCCATTCTTGATTTGTCAAAATGGACAAGTAATTAGGGACTACTATAAAAGGAAAAGTTGACAAGTAATTAGAGACAGAGGGAGTAGTTGATTATTAGAACTTGATGAATTGAAGAGAAAGACATCTAGCCCTTAGAGAAAATGGAATGGCGATTTGCGATAAGATTCTTTTCACACAAAAATGTAAAATAATATGTAGAGGTGTTTTAAGACATAATGAGACAATGTACAATAACATAGTGGATGTAAACTCACAAGTGTGGTTACGAGGACTTCACATTTATTTTGGGAGCTAAAGAGGTTATTTTTGGTAGACAATGACTCAAGAAAAAACATAATTAAAACCCGTTCACAAAATAAATGAAAATGAAGAAGGTATGACATAATAGTAAAAGTAGCATGACACAACATTCTAGAAAAAAAAATACTTCTAGTATTTACAATAAAACAATACTACGATCGAAGTGCAAGAACACATAATAGTATAAATTAAAGAATAAGAAATTATAAGAATGATTTTATGACTACTGGTGTGGAAGAATAAGTGAAACAGCGTTCAATTACCTACTAGTCTTTTATCATAATTTGTGTCCTTCATAACCTCATATTTAATATCATGTTTTCGATAAGCTAAAGTTACATCACGTCGTGTCTAATCATTTTCTCCATGCTTCTTCCACTTATTGTACCACTCTAGTAGTCAACCTCTCACACTTCCTCACTAAGGTATTCATGCATCTCCTATTACATGTCCGAACTATCTCAACCTCATTTTTCATATATTATCCTCTACAAAAGTCACTCCAACCTTAACCTGAAATAATTGCATAAAAGTAGATTTTTGTTTATCTACTAGCAATCTTGTAAGCTCATCTACAAGTTCAATATACATTATTATATGAAATAATTGCATAAAAATACAATTCTTAACATAACAGTGTAATCAAGTTTTTAAATTTTCAACAGTCTTAAAAAAACTCATATAATAATATACACTCGTTATATAACTTCAAACAAAACATAAATTTGTTTTATAACAATATTTGAAAATTTTGATATACAATATTGTATAAAACTATAAGAGGTATATATAGGCTCCTATACACTATTATGCAAACTAATTTCATTTTCTTTAAGCCCTTTTTAAAAAATTTAACTCATAACTAATTCAATTTTTTCTTCACATCAATTGTAGTTTACATTATAAACCCCTCCAAATGTTTAGATTAAATTGACAACACCGTCTTCTGGTAACTAAAACACAAAAAAGTTATATTTAAAATTTAACTCAAATCTAATTCAAATCAATCCAAAATTACTTACGTCTAAATTTCAAATTCCTCTAGAAAAAACTCTTGATGGCAATAACTCAATGGACCAACAGTGAAATAATAACAACTGTAACATCAACACCATCAACACTAAAGTTCATGATAAGATCCCCAAAAATTATCTTTAAATTAAATTTAGCAAACAATAAATGCAAATATAAGCTAGTTTTGGTAGTATTTTGAAACATAGATCAATTTTAATAGTGTTTATATTTTATTTATATTTGTCAGCGATTATTTTTATTACATTTAATGTACTTAACAGGAAAATATTGAATACTGATCTATATAGTTTCAAAGTTCTTAAGTAGAAAATGAAAATAAGAGAGTGTCACATTGACTACAAATTAAATACTTAAAAAATGACCGAATATAGCTTAAAGTGAGAGAACTGTAGATTTAACTAAACATATGACCTATTTCAAGTCATAATCGAATTTATAATTTTTGCAAGTTTAACCAAAGTATTTTTATAACAATGTATTCAAAACATTCAACCATTTTGATATGCATACCCCATATAAATTCTTACCGCGTCAGTTGAGTTATTTTCCTTTGGCCACTTTGTTATTTATCTAATATCATATCTATGGTTTTGACTGTTAAAAAAAATATTTCTACAATCACGAGCTAAAACTAATGCATAAAGAGTTTTCATATCAACATTTTCTCCTAATGAGAATCTGCATGACTACTCAACGATGTACTTTCAATAATTACATTGTTTAAATGTAAAAATAATATATTATCGATCACTAATAACCAGCAAATCTGAAAAAAGACTTGACATAAATTGAATTAATTTGAATAATAAAAGTAAGATTGTGATAAATTTAATGTCAATAAAATAAATTAAATGAAAGAAAAATAAAAACAAAAACAAAATAAAAGTAACATTATATTAATATTACATTTAATGCGAAGAAAAAAAACACCAGACATATAATTTTAAATAAAAGTTCACTTCATAATTGAGATGTATAAAATATTAAAAGCAAATAACAATTTTCATCATGATTTGTATTAAATTTTTAAAATATTATTTCAATCCGTTTTGCACTACTTAATCCTCACTCCTCAATAAGGTCAAAATTCGTCTGTCTTGCATCCATTCCATCTTATTACTTACCATCATTGGATATATATATATATATATATTTCTAAACACAAAATCACCATTCAAGAAAGAAAATTTAACGATATAATCTATTATACTTGAAATAACAAATTTTATATAGGCGAATCCTTAAAAAAACTAACAAACGTCAGAATGATTGCTAGAAATGAAAATGTAATTGATAATTGATTATTCAATATTATTATAAACACGAATATATACAATAACAAAAGTTAAATGTTATCCCTGGTTACCAAAAAAAAACGAACTATTTTTTGATGAAATTTCTCATATAAACTTTGTCTAATAAACATTCGATATAATTACAATTAAATTTACATCATAGTCATTTGTATTAGTGTTTAGATTTAGAAATATGCACTCACTTAAAGAAATATACGTTTAGAAATATGTATTCACTTCATTATTTCATTTCATTATTATTTATTATTAATATAAACAAAATCAGTGTTCTTTCCTTCTTATTGTTAGTAATAAGACTATCTTAAAAAAAAGAGAGAAGATGGTATAAGTATATAAAATTGAAAAATACACTTAACTGATTTATTTCTAAAGTTAAATCACAATTAATGTTTTCTAACATGTTTGATTTTCAAATAAGAGAATAATCAACTTAAATCTTAATTTAATAACAATAGAGATAAGACTAAATCCAAAGATTTTGTCAAGTGCCAAATGTTTTATAAATACAAATTCAAACTATTATAGAACTTTCCAAAATTTATTGAAAAATACTCATTGCAACAAAAAATTGAAGATGCCTCGGTAGTACATTTTTTATCAAAATAATTTATTTATGTGGATTGAAAATTTAAAACACTATTATAAGAAGGAATTATTCTAATCAAAGTTATTTCATAATCTTTTATTAAAAGCACTAAATATTTGAGGAAAGACTTTCATTTATGTGTTTTGAAAAAAAGATTATTCAAATATTACTGATCACATTTTATTTATATTATTTAATAAAAAATAATTAAAGAACAAATCAAAAGATTCTACAAAGGAAATAACTACAACAATAAATTGAAGATATATTTCGGTTAATACATCATTTTTATTAAAAGAAATATATTATTTATTTATGTGAATCGAAAATCTAAAACACTATTATAAAAGAGAATTATTCTTAAAGAAGTTGTTTCATAATCTTTTATTGAAAGCAATAAATATTCGAGGAAAATGACTTTCATTTGTATGAACTTAATTTTTGAAAAAAAGTTTATTTTAATTTTATTTGACGAATCTTATTTATATCATTTACAAAAAAATAAATAAGAAAATTAAAGAACAAATCAAAAGATTCTACAAAGGAAAATAATCACAACAATAAATTGAAGATATATCTTGGCTAGTATTAAAAGAAATATTTTATTTATTTATGTGAATCGAAAATTTAAAACACTATTATAAAAAAAATTATTCTTACCAAAGGTGTTTCATAATCTTTTTTTGAAAGCATTAAATATTTGACGGGTAAGACTTTCATTTGTGTACACTTAATTTTTGATAAAAAGATATATTCCAATTTTACTTATATCATTTTTAGAAAAAAAAGAAAAAAGAAAAAAATTAAATAGCAAATCAAAAGATTTTATAAAGGGAAACAAAAGAAAATAGTAAAAAATTGAAGGACCTGAGTAAACAATTCAAACCAGAGCAGAAAAAAGGAAATTATATTATAAAAAAAGAAACATTGGTCCCCAAATTTCCGAGAATCCTTCATCTCTCTCCCATTTCCCTTACTTTCTCCATTGCACTCACTTTCCTCTCTTTGTCTCTCCTCCTGTAACCCCTAAGCGCAAGTAACTGACATCTCTGCTAAACCCTTTTCATGTTTTTTTCTCCTTCAATCCCTTTTCAAGTATAATTTCAAGAAACTTCAAGAATATTTAAAGAAGATGGAGGAAAATGGGGTATCAAGCAATGTAGCTCGTGCTATAGTGGCTGCCCTTGATTGGAGCTCTTCTCCTGATGACCGTAAAGCCGCTTATGCCTATTTAGAATCGGTAAGCATCAGATAGCTCATATATCTTTTTTTTTCCCTTTTCAAGAACCTACTTTGTTATATTTATAATTCTTGAAAAAGTAGGAAGGAGCAAAGTAATGGGTTTGTTTTTATTTTTTGCGCCTTCTTGAATTAGGTTTAGAAAAAAGTTTGTCTTTAATGGAAAATTTAGGTAGGTGACTTGATTTTTGAGTCATATGGTTCTGTTGAAGGTAGGAGGAGTGTGATTCTTGATCGCCATGTTTGAGTTGTATGAAGGATTCTGAAAGAGTTGGGGTGTTTACTTGTTAAATGTTTATATGTGTGTGGTTTGTAGCTTCATCCTATCGGAGGTGGAGTTAGAGTTTATTTTCTTGAAGAAAAGGTATTGTAGGGGTTTTTGTTGAGTGTCTTGTTTAAATTGAATATAAAAAAAAGAGTTGCTGAACGATATATGGGAGTTCTGCTGATAGAAATTGCTTGGGTATAATAATTTTAATTGGACTAGTGGATGCTTGTATGGTATTTGAAGTAACAGTCTGCTCTTTGAATCAAAGGGTTTGGTTAAGGGTTTTAGTTCACATGGAAGCGAAAGGGTTTTTGATCACTTTTCTTTTTGTTTCCTTATTCTTATTTGAGTAGTTGGTAGGTTTCTGATGAAGTTGTGTGTTTCAACTGTATATTTCTTTTGCAGATAAAAGCAGGGGATGTACGTGTCCTGGCGAGCACATCATTTATTTTAGTAAGGAAAGAATGGTCTTCAGAAATACGGCTGCAAGCCTACAAGATGCTCCAGGTTACATTATGATAACTCTGCATTTAGTTCTTACTTCTTAGCTTTTCATCCTTAGCTAGGCCACCCAAAAATCTTAGTGTCAACTGTTTCTTTGATGGAGATTCGATAAGTAGAACTTAGTTTTCTACCAATAGCATTGTTCAGTAAGGACTTCATCCAAAACCGGATGCGAAGTTACAAAGGTACACTTTTAAAATTTCTATTGTTCAAGGAAAGAGAACAAGACACGGGTAATTAGCTTTTGTCTTCAGTACAGAGTGAATAAATAAGGTTTTAAAGCTCCACTATGCCCTCTGGCTTGTACCCCCACTTTGTACTCTATGATGTCCTTCTCCAGAAGATTTGAGCCAACCTGTCTGTAGAAAGATGGCAAAAATTAGCTGCTGGGGAAAGCTTAGTGTCCTGTCCTAAATGGGCATAACGTACTTGACAACAAAACACCAAAATATGTTGGAAAATGGCCGAGCTTCTTTGCTTTAATATTTTTCGTGGTTGAATTCTGCAAAGAAGGTATGCCACTTACCTATATAAGGGATTTGAAATTTTGACTCAAGTGTCCTTTACACTCATCTTTTGAAATTTCATACAAGTACACACTGTGATGTAAATGTCCCAATATTGCCTGAATGACTTAAACGTTGAGCTCCTTCTATCCGTTTCTCAAGTTTTATTAATTTTACAGCATTTGGTGAGGTTGCGATGGGATGAATTAAACCCTGATGAGCGAAGGAACTTTGCAAGTGTAGCTGTTGATTTGATGTCTGAAATTACTAATTCCAGTGAAGAATGGGCTTTGAAAAGTCAGACATCAGCTCTTGTTGCCGAGGTATTTCTGCTGTGTATTCCTCTTTTTTTTTTTTTTTAATAACCGAGAAATCCATCTATGACCCGCCCTTTGGACCAATCACAGCCTTCTAAACTCGGTGAATAACGGGCCCGCCCCTCTACCCTTCTCCACTTAAATACCAGGCTTCGCTTTGCATAGTGTGGGGCTTGAACCTGCGACCTATGCCACAAATCCTCCACCTTTTGTCACTCAAGCTAGGCCTTGCCTTGGGGGCATTTTTTATTTATTTTTTCTTTTTGAAAAAAGATTTGGTCAATTCATTTGATAAATTTATAGTTCTTAGGACCACACGATTGTCTATGTTTCAGATAGCTAGGAGAGAAGGTTTAAGTTTGTGGCAGGAGCTTTTTCCATCTCTAGTATCTCTTTCTAATAAGGGTCCTGCACAAGTAAGTTTCATCTTTCTCCTGTTTTGTTCCGTAGTGTTCCTTTTTTACACTTATTTGAGGTCTTCATCAGGTAATGCAGCTGCGTTATCTTTCTCATTGCAGGCAGAACTGGTCTCAATGATGCTAAGGTGGCTTCCTGAAGATATAACTGTCCATAATGAAGATTTAGAAGGTCTGTGGTTAAAATAAACAGATTAGTCAGTGCTATTCTGTAAACTGGATTACACATTGACCATTAGTTTATTGTAAGAAAAAGAGGCAGGCTGCATAGTACTATTATTTCTTTGATTGAGGTGCTTAGGTGAGAGAGACTCATGGTTCAGTGTTTTAGAATGTTGTTGTAACTCAACTCAACTCAGCTGCATGTCAATACCAAATTAGTGTTGGCTATATGAATCCTTTGTATCCATTCTACTCCTTATCCTATGCATCCACTTTGTATTAAAAAGATTTATCATAGTTTGATGCTTTTTACATTGACAAATAATCTACAGTAATCTTTCTCCTTTACCTCAGCCTGGGACTGGCTATGCTTTTCATACTGGCAGAGTTTAGAATGTTATAAATAATTTAACATAATTTGTGTGTTTTTTCATGCTGGAAAAAACCTTGATTCTAATTATTTCTATTTTCTTATTACATGGTACCTTTTTTGTTGATTTAGGTGATCGCCGTAGGCTATTATTACGCGGACTTACTGACTCTTTGCCTGAGATTTTTCCCTTACTGTACAGTGTAAGTTTTTGGTTGGGACTTCTTGTGTAGTTGGGATATTTTTGCATCATTCTGAGTCTTACTCTCATAGCCAGTTACTAGAAAGACACTTTGGAGCTGCACTAACTGAAGCAGGAAGACAACAATTAGAAGTTGCAAGACAGCATGCAGCAGCTGTAACTGCCACTCTAAATGCTGTTAATGCATATGCTGAATGGGCTCCCTTGCCAGATCTTGCAAAATATGGAATAATACATGGGTATGCTCTCTGTACTTGCAAGTGTATAATATGAGTTTAGTATAGTGTATTTATCCCTCTTTTGCAAATAGTTGTGGAATCTTGCTCTCCTCTCCGGATTTTCGTCTTCATGCATGTGAATTCTTCAAGCTTGTCTCCCTGAGGTATGTTGCACCAATGATATCTTGTAATGTAAACATTACATATTTAGGTCAAGAAACTTTTAAGTCATTCCTGAAACTACTTTCAGGAAAAGACCAACTGATGCTGCTGTTGAGTTTGATTCCGCAATGAGTAACATTTTTCAGATTTTGATGAAAGTCTCTGGAGACTTCTTGCAAAAATCTGACTCTGGTGCAGTCATTGATGAGAATGAATTTGAGTTTGCTGAGTACATATGTGAGAGCATGGTTGCTTTGGGTTCTTCAAACTTGCAATGTATTGCTGCTGATAATTCAGTTCTATCATTTTACCTTCAACAGGTGATTACTTGTTCCTTTTATTTTACTCTGACAGCAACTTATCTTAAACTCATTTTCTTTTGAGAATAAGCTTGTATACTTTAGTAGATCTCCCCATCTTTAGTAGAATTAATATCTTTTGTAAAGGAGACTCAACTATGATTGGTAGACTGATTTCTAGGAAATGTTTTCTGCTGCTATCAAACATCATTTAAGGCACTGACTATGTAGCATGTTTATATCTTTGGTACATTATCTAGCATACAATAAGAGGCTTGAGTGTATATGCCAAGTGTAAGCTAGCTTGATATTTGTTTTTGATCATTGGTATGTGCATGATTCTATGAGTCCTGGTTTATTCGTCTGTTTAAGGGAATACTTAGTGTTGCAGTCCTTCATTCATTTTGTTAGGTGAGGTGAATACTTGGGGTGTCCACGACTTCAAGTATTTGAATTTGAATGATTTGGTTTTATGCGTCACTTGACTTTACATGCTATCTCAGCTTATTTTATTAATTTATTCGCTCAAAATATCTGAATCTTAATTCAGTACTAAAATCTAACTTATTTGGTACTTTTCAGATGCTCGGATTTTTCAAGCACCATAAGCTTGCTCTCCATTATCAATCTCTACTGTTTTGGCTGGTGGGTACCATAAGTGTATTTGTCACTGATGTGTATGAAATCTTTGGACAAGTTATGTTTCTCTGACCTTTCACGTTTCATTCCCTTGGTAGACGCTTATGAGAGATTTGTTGTCAAAGCCAAAGATTGTTGGGTCTGGGGAAAACTCAGCTAGTAATCTCGCAGTGGGATCAGGACAAGATACAGAGAAAAACAAAATATTGGCTTTTGTAAATGATGATATCTGCAGTTCTATATTGGATGTATCTTTCCAGCGATTACTGAAGAAGGAAAAAATTAATCCTGGAACATCGCTTTCTGTTGGGACATTAGAGTTGTGGAGTGATGATTTTGAGGGTAAAGGAGATTTTGGCCAGTACCGTTCGAGGCTGGTATGTTGCTGTGGCTCATTGCAATTTTTCACTCTTCTATGTTTTTTTTCCTGATAATCACTGATTTATGTTTCCAAATGAGGACAAGCTTTTGATGTCAAAAGGAAATAAAATTTATGAATAGTGATACTCTTCCTTTCTATCATTGATGTCATAGACTCATTATAGGGATAGGTCAGTATTATTGGAGTTCGTTATGTAAATATGGTTCTCAGTACAACCTATGCACTGTTCTACAACTATTTCCATTTTCAAAAAAAAAAAAAGTTTCTCCTTTCTAAAAAGGGTAGAAACTGATATGTACCATGCATAAAGGTTACAATGAATTACTTAAGCTAATGCTCAAAAACTATGACTATCGTTGTTCTGCTCATGAATTGGTAAACATTACACCTACAGCTTGATGTTTTAAGAGAAACCATCTTCCTTCCTTTTTGGAGTTAAAAATGCTGCAGTTGAGAAAGAAGCTTTTGTCTACTCCACTAGTGCGCTTTTGGTACATGGACTAGATTCTGGACAACTATAATTGAATGTAGTAAAAATGGGATAATGATGGATTACTTGGAATTGCAGTACAGGGCTATAAATGTTACTTTCTCAAAAGAATAATAATAATAAGGATACAGGATTGTATTGTGCAACTTGACAGGAGAAACAAACAATCACCTTTTCTTGCACTGTAACTTTACCAAGCAAGTCTGGAATTTATTCCTTAGCATTTCAAATCTGAATTGGACAATGCCAGAACATACATCAGAGTTGTCAAAGAGCTGGGTAAGGCGAGGAGGCAGCAAGAGCCAAAGGAGATGGTGGAGGTTAATACCATCATGTATATGGTGGTCAGTTTGGAAGGAAAGGAATGGTAGATGTCTTGAAAATAGATCCAATTCCATTCACAAGGTCAAATGGAATTGTATAGTATCCGTACTTTTTTGGTGTAAACAGTTGTGTATAGTAGATACAGACCAAATTGTAGATTTGATAGGAAGCTTGTAACTGACACTTTTTGGTGGTGACCAACATGCCCTTAATGCTGAAGAATACAATCTTATTAGTTTCAAAAAAATAAATAAGGATACAGGATTGTAGAATTTGGTTAAAATACAATTGATTAATGAAGGCATATGATTGGATTATAATACTTATTGGGATTCAATAAGGTAGGGGTTTATCGGAAATGACCTCTCTATCTTCACTAGGTAGGACTAAGGCTATGTAAACACAACCCTAATGCTTGAGAAAAATGTGTAGATGTATATGCCAACTACTTTTTTTTTCTTTTCAGTTTTAATTGGCTGGCTCTGGTATTATGCCTGGTTTGGCAGATCCTTCATGCTGTGATGCCAAATCCCCGACTACCCATCAATATAAGATCTAACAATGTTTAATGCGTCTTCCTTGTAGCCATGAGTGTAGGAAGCATTCAATCAAATGCCCTTTTTTTTTTTTTGATAAGTTAATATTCAGCCAAGTGTCCTTAAAGTTCCTCTCAATTTATTGTGTATTGAAGAGGGTTGGACTCTTTCTCATGACTTGTCTTCTTCTCTTGTATTGTGCTTATTCTATTCTTCATAAAAAGAGAAAAGAGATCTTTTCCATTGAAGGGTTTGGATAATTCGTCGGTCTAACACCCTTAGCCTTCATGTGCTAATGTTTTCCTTTCATAGTTGCTCTATTCTCATAACTTGAAGGATACAACTTTTGGGATTGAAAATATAATACTAGTTTTGAGTTTGTGAGAGCATCAGTGTTGTGAAAGATTATTGTCTTCTGAAACACAACAATGGAATTAAACATCAATAAAACTATTTTTGTTGCGTGATTATTCAACGTATGGATCTTGAGGAAACAAAAAGTTAGTTGAATGGTTTGCTATGCATGTTGCTACAAACACATTTGCTGTAAGTTCGGTCCAATCCCTTGATGGGATGACATCTAACCTATAGCCTAAAATACTTTAGCCCTACCACCAGTTGTAAAATTGCATTTAGGCGTTAAACCCCATAATAACTCGTTAGTTCGCACTTCACGGAGCCTTAGACTATTGATAAATTTTTTCCATGTAAAACTACCCTAAGATGTGTAAGTTATCGACAATTTTTTGTTTGCCTACTATTCATTTATTCAATATTCTAGTTATCTAACTGCTTACTTACCAATTGGTCCATCATTACTAGTTAAAGTTGGTGTATTGTATATCTTTACCTTTCAGTAGTAAATGTGCACAATATTGAGTCACTCTCTTACTCTGCTCAATCATGAACTGCAGTTGGAGTTGATCCGTTTTGTTGCAGCCGCCAAGCCTATGGTAGCTGCTGCTAAAGTTTGTGAGAGAAGTATGACTATTATTAAGAGTCTCTTCCTTGCTCCTTATCCTGCTCAGGTTGGTTCATGAACTATTGTCTTGAACTTGTAATATGAAGCTAATGATGTTCCTTGTTTTTCCCTTTCCAAATCTCTCACGTCCTTCATCCTTAATTCAGGAATTGGTTATACTTGAGAGCATGCAGTTGGCTTTAGAAAATGTTGTAAATTCAGTGTTTGATGGATCAAGTGAAACTGTACGGAGCAGTTCTGAAGTTCAGCAGTCATTGTGCAGAATGTTTGAAGGTTTTGTGTGATATCCACCTCCTTTTTAGAAATTCTTAACTTAGTTTTCTCCTTATACTGAGAGGTCGGGTTACTGTGAACTTAAAAGGTCTGCTTCAACAACTTCTTCCTTTGAAATGGACTGAACCTGCGCTTGTAGAAGTTCTCGGCCACTACTTAGACGCACTAGGACCCTTTCTGAAGTATAATCCAGATGTTGTTGGCAGTGTCGTTAATAAGTTGTTCGAGCTACTCACCTCACAACCTTTTGTTGTCAAGGTCAACTACTGCATGCCATTCTATTTATTTAATCCTGTGATCTTATTTCCCATCCAAAACAACCACCATGACATTTTGAGTATAATTGGCAGGATCCTGCTACAAGTGCTTCTCGGCATGCGAGATTACAGATTTGCACATCATTCATCCGAATTGCAAAAGCTGCAGACCAGAGCTTAATGCCTCACATGAAAGTAAATTACGTTCTTTCTCATTCGTTGGTCATGACACTGGTTTTAGCCTGAATTTGCAAGTCAATTGCATTAATAGTAGCATGTGAATTGTGTCTATGACTTGAACAAGTCTCAAATTTTTGCACTGATATTTTATGATCGGGGGAGAAGGAAATATGTAGAGTAATTACATACTTTTGATAAAGGGACTTGGTAGGGTATCTCAGTTTTCTCAAAATTCCCCTTGCAGTATGTGTCACTTGAATGCCAATAACACATCTTGATCTGGCAATTTTACATGGAATATTTTGGACTCTGTAGATATACAGCCATCTCGGTGACAAATGGAGTTTGTCCGTTTTTATGTTGTGGAAACAGTGTGGAAATTCATCATAATTGAAATAGAGAGCCTTGAATGTTTCATCAGTTATTATCTTAGTTGATTGGACTGTTATGATGATACAATCTTCATCTTTCATAACTGAACAGGTTCTAGGAAGTACAGAATGCCACATCAATTTCTATTCCTGGTTATTTGTAATTATGTCCTTAGGCTTTTCAGAAGCTATTTTGTATCAATGACTTACTACAGATCTAGTTCTGAGATATTCTAGATAGTCGAATCTATATGCTCTATTTATCGTTGATATTGTCTCTTCTGATGTTATATTTCTAAGGCAGTATATGAAGATAGTTGCTCACCCTGTGGAAAATGAAAGTGTGGGTGGGTGGAATATTTTTACTTGGCACCGAAAATTTTACCAACACATGACTACTCTGATTGTATCATAATTGTTTTGATATGAGAGATGTTGGTTTTACATTTTAACAGGAGTTTGTTTGGTTGCCTTGGAAAGTGACTGCGCATTGTCTCTTGCTTTTCAGGGAATTGCTGACACCATGGCACTTTTACAAAAAGAAGGTCGTCTACTTCGTGGGGAGCACAATCTCTTGGGCGAAGCATTCCTTATTATGGCTTCTGCTGCCGGGTAGCTACTGGTCTAAATGAGTTTCTGTTGTATGCCTAGTTATCATGAGCTTTGACCTTTATGTGTTCTCAAAACTGGTTCAGGGTTCAGCAGCAGCTAGAAGTTTTGGCCTGGTTACTTGAACCATTGAGTAAACAGTGGACACAGCTTGACTGGCAAGATGCATATCTCTCTGATCTGACAGGTTTGATTCGACTGTGTGCTGATACACCATTTATGTGGTCCATTTTCCACACAGTTACATTCTTTGAGAAGGCTCTTAAACGGAGTGGTCTAAGGAAAGGCGATATTAGTGTACAAACTATACCGACATCTGACAATTTGCACCCAATGGCATCTCATGTCTCGTGGATGCTTCCTCCTCTTCTTAAAGTAAGGAGGTTCTTAGGAACTGTTTTGGTTAATACTCATTCGTTTCCTTAGTTAAGAGTTGTTAAAAGATGTAAATGTCTTCATTTTGTCAGCTACTCCGTGCCATACATTCTCTTTGGTCTCCAGCTGTTAGTCAAGCATTACCTGGAGAGATAAAAGCTGCAATGGCTATGAGTGATGTTGAAAGGGCCAGTCTTTTTGGGGGAGGTAATGTTAAATTGCCTAAAGGTACTCTAAGTTTTACTGATGGATCTCCATTCGATATGAGTAGAGAAGCTTATGCGGAGCCAAATGAAGCTGATATCCGCAACTGGCTGAAAGGTATCAGAGATAGTGGGTATGTTGCTGTTATTCTGAATCTCTAAAACTGACAGTTAGAATAATGTATTTTCAAAAGTTGTCATGAAGTTCTACCTTAGGTGATATGGCAATTCTCATTTAAATCTTTGTGGACGGGCAGACTGGAATTAACATTCCTAGGTTCTTTCTGCTGCAGCTCTTTTTCTGATCTTATGAAAAGAGAGGGGGAACCAGGAAATGCCTCACGCCCAGTCCCTCTCTCCATATTAGTAGGAAAAAAAAATGAGAAAGAACATTGTGAAGACAAAGATTACCCTTGCAAGTTCTGTTAACTTCTTATGTTTAAAAGGAAAGCACTGCATTCTTAAAATTGATGTCTTGAATTGCACTGGCATATTTACTACTCCCTCCGTTCCATTTTATGTGGCACTATTTCCTTTTTGGTCAGTCCCAAAAAGAATGTCACATTTCCTTATAAGGTAACTTTATAAAGGTACAATTCCTCTTTTATCCTTGTTGGTCCCACTTAATCTTAAAATAATACTCCAATACATTTATGAGGAGAGAGAAAAAAGAGTCTACTTTTTAAAGGGCAATTTAGTAAACATTTCAAAGTCTTCTTTTATTTCTTAAACTCCGTGCCCGGTCAAATGTTGCCACATAAAATGGAACGGAGGGAGTATTTAAAATTTATATTGAAGTGTCTTGTTGTCCAGAATTCTCCTTTCTTTACTTAAATTTTTCACTTAATTCTCAGTGAAGTGCCTATAAGATCTATCATAAACAATCTCCTATCTCTAGTGTGTGAGTATTAAATCTATTGATCTGCCTCTGTGTGTGTGTGTGTATGTTATACACTTCTACTCCATGCTCTTGGGAATCAGTTTCATGTTTCCATTTGTTGAAAGCTTACGCTGGTAAAGATAACACATTTTAGTTGCTTTTATATTCTCAACACCTCCCTCACGTGTGGGCTGTGGCATG
Source organism: Solanum stenotomum (assembly GCF_019186545.1). Taxonomy (NCBI): domain Eukaryota; kingdom Viridiplantae; phylum Streptophyta; class Magnoliopsida; order Solanales; family Solanaceae; genus Solanum; species Solanum stenotomum. Next base: position 12,147,205 of record NC_064282.1, on the reverse strand, counting down.
ATTCTTTGTTCATGGGTCCAGCACATGGGAATTCTTTCAATAAGGTTGGTGGCAGACTCATTCCAGGACCTCTACTTGCTTTGATATCATGTTGAAATATTTGACTGTCTCATCTAAAAGCTTCAAGTTGTTAAAGAGAGTACACTTTTATTAACTTGATCATATTCTCCGCACCATTTAGTAGTCTGGTTTTGTTAATACATTTTTTTGGCTTTAGGTACAATGTACTGGGCTTATCAGCAACCATTGGGGATCCTTTGTTCAAATGCTTAGACTCTCAGTCTGTTACTTTAGCCTTGATGGAGAACATACAACATATGGAGTTCAGGCACTTAAGGCTGCTTGTTCATTTAGTGTTGATCCCCTTGATTAAAAATTGCCCTTCAGATATGAGGGAGGCATGGCTGGAAAAGCTCTTGCACCCGTTACTCATCCATTCTCAGCAAGCTCTTAGCTATTCGTGGTCTAGTCTCTTACAGGAAGGTAGAGCAAAGGTTCCTGATTTGCATGGCATAGTCAATGGCTCAGACTTGAAAGTGGAAGTAATGGAGGAAAAGCTCCTGCGAGATCTAACTCGCGAGACGTGTTCAATCCTCTCAGTTTTTGCTTCACCCACACTCAATGCTGGACTTCCTTCATTGGAGCCATCTGGCCATGTGAGCCGAGTGGATGAGTTGTCACTTAAAGACTTGGCTGCATTTGCCACAAGCTCCATGGTTGGGTATGTGGAAGTTGTCAATTTTAAGTTGCTTAGTGTGTGGAAGTAGTTCTCTAGTCTACATTCTTCTGTTGTTCTCACTCTTGACCTTTGTGATGTATGCGCAGATTTGTATTGATGCATAAAAGCATAGCACTTCCAGCCTTGCAGATCAGTTTAGAGGCTCTAAGATGGACAGATGGTGAAGCTGTAACTAAAGTTTCTTCATTTTGTGGAGCTGTAATCCTCTTGGCTATTTCAACAACTAATATGGAGCTTCGGGACTTCGTTTGTAAAGATTTGTTCCCTGCAACAATACAAGCTCTGGCTCTGGAGTCAAATGCTTTCATCAGTGCTGATTTAGTTGCGCTTTGTCGTGAAATTTTCATTTATCTTGCTGATAAACACCCAGCACCGCGACAGGTTATTTGGATCTCACACTTTTCAGTTGCTTGTGGTATCACCCTATGTTCATTGCAATTATTCTTTCTTTTTGTCTGGTATTTTAAAGATAGAATTCTAGCGATTGTGCTTATCCATTTGCATTTATTCTCACCTATATTCATAATATTGTTAAAAGGAATAAGCTTTTGGATATAACAAATTGTTTTATTACTAGTCAAAAGTTAGCAGTTCCCATGCAAGTTTTTACCCCTGGTATCTTAAGAACAAAAACACAATTTTCAATTTATTTAACCAAATATATTTCCAGAAATTCTTAAAATTGCATCTTATCTTTTCTCCTTTTCTGTTCATATATTGAAATTGCTCTGACCCATAACTGAAAAACATGTGTTACATCGGGACACATGCTCATAGACGGTGACACGCATGGCTAAAAGTCAACAAAAAAGAAAGAGCTCTTCTTCTTAGTTATGAAGTGTTTTTGCTATCTTCAATAGCAACCATACTGAAGTTTATCTCACTGAAAGCATTCTATCTTAAGTCTACTATTCAATATAATTCATACAAATTTTTGCCTGCAGATTTTACTCTCTCTCCCTTGCATTACATCCCAAGATCTTCTCGCCTTTGAGGAAGCTTTGACCAAGACTGCTAGTCCTAAGGAGCAGAAACAGCACATGAAGAGCTTCCTGCTGTTAGCAACCGGAAACAAATTAAAAGCTCTCGCTGCTCAAAAAAGCGTTAATGTCATCACAAATGTTTCAAGTGAGTGGACTTCAATAAAATGCCTTGTTTTTTCTCCTGTCTTGTCCATATAAACCTAGAATTTTAGTTTTTTAAGATGCTAATTTACTTGTGATTCCGACTCATTCTTCAGCAAAACCGCGAAATGTAACTCTTGCTTTGGAATCCAAGACCGATGAAGGAGATGCTATTGGATTAGCGGGAATCGTGTAAGGAAGTTTGTTTCACATATCGGTGATCATTTATAATATTATCAAAAAATCGTGAGTTAATTACCGAAAAGCTCCATAATATCCCAATGTAATGGTTTCGTCCTCAATGTTGATGCTGTTCTTCTTCTGCCCCCAATCAAGAGTACTGGTTCTTAAGTAGTCCTTTAACCTTATCGCTGGTGAAATCCAAGGGCAATTTCCTACCTCTTTTTACAGGTAAGATTGCACAATATACAAAAAAAAGTATACTAACCACAGAAGTATGTTTCTTGTTTTGAGTTTGATGTTAATCATAAAATTTTGGCCTTTCACCGGAAATTGCCCTTTCATTACCTGTTGAGGTTGGTGAAAATTTGAAAACAATCGTCAACCATTGAGGAGGATGTAGTAAAGATGAAATGAAATACTGAGGAGGATGTAGTCAACAACAGATCAAGATTGCAAATGTCACATGAGAGCTGCAAGTAAAGGCCATCTTTTTAGCTGAATGGTTTGTTTGGAAGGCACTATTAATATCATATTTTCTGACTATCTGTAAAGTTGCTCTTTCTTCTACATTAGTCATGGCTGTGAGTTGGTGTCCCATGTACATTCTGCTTTTTGACTTTGTGAATCTGAACCATAGTCAAGTATGCTTTTCGAGTTAAGAGTATTGGCCTGATGCAATGAATACATGTCCTGTAAACCTATACAAGAATAGTTGAGGCTTTCAGATTATTTTTGTTTGTACCTCACTGCTTCTTAACTCTAATTGCTAACTCGAGACTGAGACTACATTATTCAATTTCTAATTGTTCTTAAAGATCATAGTTCATGATATTGTTGGATATGTATTTAATCACGTAAAAACCTGGAAGCGTAAATTGCGCCTATTGGTCTCATTTTAGTCCTGATGTTTCACCTCAGATGGTCGTTTCTTTTCCAAAAATACAAATTTGCTTACATGCCAAATAATACCAACATGAGGAGAAGCAAATTTGCTTACATCTCCAAGTGATAGGAATACATATGAAAAGAGTAGTCAACAGGCACTCAAGAAATATTTAAGGAAGTGAATACACACACCAAACTGGTGTACAAGGCATCTTCATGACAGCAACGCCTGTTGTTTGGAACACAAAAATGAAGAAAACATTTATAGATCATCTAATACTTGTTGAAACACGTTGCTATGTTATGAAATTGGCATCATAAAGCCAGTTCAAAATATTATTGATTTCTTTTCCTTTTCTCATTCGTGGATCATACTGCTAATTGTGGCTTAAGTTCTTTTAGATGCTTCTACACACTCAGAGTCACTTTAAAGGTAATTAAAAGTATCCAACAATAAACATGAAATTAATAACTTGAAAATAAGATAAGTGATATTCTCCAACACCAAGTTAAATTGCACTGATTATGTGAAGACACATTTACACTGCCCCTAGGAAAAACCAATAAAATCATTAAATGAAGCTGTTCCTACTGAAACAACTTTAACAGTCTATTTTTGCGGGGTAATGAGGATTTCAGAAAAGAAAAATTGAGAACTATAAACAGAGAAGGAAAAAGTTAATATACAACAGCAATAACATAAAACAAACTCTTGTGAGATACTCAAGATACAACTAAGCAGTTCTACGGATTTAGTGAAAAAAATCGATACATAGAAGCTCGAATGTTGTTTTATGGCATAGAACGTCCAATTACCTAGCAGGAAACAATGTCTCCCTCCATCATCTGAAGCTTCATTGCAACTAATCCTTCACTACTTGACATTTCCGCACACAGTTGACATATCGAAGTTTCCTCGAGACAATTCTATTGAAACAAAACTGACCTCTGCAATTGCTACAGAAGAGACTACAGACTAAATGGGACCTCAGTTTTACTATAGATGAATTATTTGATGATTATACAAGTGATGTAAAAGGGTATAAATGACACATTTAGGTTATGCGACGGAGGAGGAGGTTAAGGTTTTGATTCTCAGCTGTGTCAGGTTTCTGAGTAGTGAGTACCATGTTCATCCAAGGCAAACTGTGAGGTAGCTCTAGGTAGTTGAAACAGCTTTAAATTTACGGTCTTGAATAACTGTGTCAATCCTCGTCCTCTTCTTCAGATGCTTCCTTGAGCCACTGCAAGAAAAAATTCAGAGTTCATAAGGTGCATGCATGATTCAAGTAGTAAAGCGGGCAATATTGAAAAGACAAACTTTGCTTTTCTTCTCTTTTTTTCAATTTACAAGTTAGTAAATTACTTGTCATTTCTTTCCTGAGAATTGGGGATCAGGGGGTGGGGAGAGGTTGGGATGGAATGACAAGATAGGTTAAGCAGATCAACATCGAAATAGACCAATGAATCTTCGAGGTTACTGTCAATACTGGTAGGTCATCTAATGCAAAGTTACAAGTGCTGTAACTACAAACCTGAATAAATTTTTCTGATTGCTTGACAAAAATCTTATCCGACTCCTCTGCTCCTTCCTTTTCAGAAGCCCAGTCAAGTATTGCCTCTTCTTGTATAATATCCTGATCGTACAGATGATGCAAAATCTGTGGAGGGACAAAATAGAGGAATGATATATAGGTTAGATTGAATAGGGGATATTTAAGTAGGTCAGATGCAGTATACATGATCAAACAAGAGAAGTTGTGTGTTAGCACAAAAAGCATTTGAATAAGGGAAGGGTTTTCTGATTCTCGCTTTTCCGGCAAGACTGTGACTGAATTTGGTGGGTGTTCCCGTCCATCTTTGGTCTGTTGATTAATTCAAGCAAAGATCTTGCAGTGTATCCATTGTTCAAGAGTGTAAAGAAGTGGCTTGCGGGGATAGCAAAAGAGGTACTTGTCGAACAAGTTTTGATCAAAAGTACTCTTTCTAGCATATCAACATATTCCAGTCACTTTTGCAATCCCCTGGCGAAGTGACTGAGAGGTTGGAAAGACTTTAGTGTAACTTTTTACGAGACACAGCAGAAGGCGATAGGAAGCTTCATCTGGTGAATTGGAGAGTTGTCACATATAGTGAATGTACTCAGCCCTGTTTGGGCCATATTGTTGTTTTTTCCCTTTTGCAGGCGCAAATGGAAAATTAGGGGAAGCAGATTAGGCTGGCATTTGACTCCTCCAGGATTGTATAATAAGCCTTGTTACCACACCCATATCTACTTAGGTGTATGCATTTTATAATCCTTGTCATTAGAAGTTCCAAGTTCATTGAGGGTCGTGTAATTATGTTCAGAATTGTATTGTGTGTATTTCATGGATTAGTATAGAAGTTCTAAATGATTTTAAGGTTGATGAGCCACAAGTTCTATGAATTGAGGTTCTAACATTTCTGTTATCATGATGCATAGCTGTCTAGGCCTAAGCATAAAATGAGTGTTGGTTTGCTCGATGGTAAGGTACATGCATTGGTGTTTTCTCCAGATTTAGGGTGTGACATCAACCACATATCTTCATAGCCACTTACCCATCAATGGCCCTTGTTGCTCTTATTTAATTGATGTGGGAAGGCAGTAAATTGCAAATGGACACTAAGGTGCAACGAGTTGTTGGCAAAGGGACAAAAGGAAGGGAACTTCAACTTTTTCCTCGACAACATTTTCAACTCTCTTCTCAGTAATAGTCCAAATAAAACAAGGGGATTCAGCTAGCAGTGGATATAAGGCTCTTTAGGACACCCCACGTCATGCCAACACAGCAAAAGCAAATCTACTATCAGAATTTGAGACAGCAAATTGTGAAAAAAAAAATTTAAAATATTCATTTAGTGTTTCTTTACAAGTATTATTCATATAGACTATCTTTAGCACTATTAACAACTTGCAAAATGAATTGCTTCTTACTTGTTAAGACGAGTAGACAACAAGATTGTATTATAGATTGTGCAGATCTAACCCTTTGCCACACACATCTAACAGCCAAACAACTGGAAAGAATAATTCAATCCTCCAACAATTGGCTACAAACTGAAGCAACTTCTAAGAACGAAACAGCATACCTGTACAAATAATGGAGAATAATCCCTCGCAGACTCCAAGCACATTTCTTCAAACTTCAAAATTACTTCAATCTGACAATCAAAGTCAGAATATTCATGAGCACCAAAAATGTGAAATAGTTACCAAACATCAAACTGATGGAAAAACAATTACCCCTATGATTTTTAAGAACCAACATTTCTTTGGGTAAGATAAACAGCCAACAGATAGGTGGCAAGTTAACACACCTCTGGTCCAATTTAATTATGTAATTAATTTTCACTACCTATAGCCTCAGGCTGGTTAAAAAAAATTCATTACTTTATTTTAGTTTACCTGTTTTGGAGAGAGAGGGGAAGTTTCTTTACCTCTTCATCAATGCTTGGCAAGTAATATTTCAGAAGCTTTTTCCATTTTCTAACCGTGGAGACAACATTCTTGTACAATTCATCTGAAAAAGAATAAATATAAATATATATATATGTGATGAATACACAAACCATATGACATAAGCGAACAAAAAAAAGCATAAAAGACTAGACAAAATATAGGCCACCTCCAGAAAGAAAAGAGTGGGAGAAAAAAAGATGGAAGAAAGTGCATCCAGCTAAATTCTTTATATCTCGCCAAGATATTAGTGTCTGAGATCAAGAAAGTGATGGAAATGAATACATAAAACTCAGTATCTAAACCATACCATATTTACAAAGCAAAAATACAAGCATACAAGTACAAATGCACATGCACAGCAAACAACAGAACATCAACAAAGAGTAGAAAATTAATCTCAGAAACTGGAAATGGAAGCCAAAAGACAATGTTATTGACCTAAAAAGTTCTATTTGTAATTGGCTTATAGCTTTAAGGGAATAGTGCTGCAATGCTTGGCATGCATATCAAATGATCTTTGAATTTATGCAACAGATGTCCACTTGGTGGACATTCAAGTTGACAAAGTGAATCTGAATCTACACTATAGAAAGTTATTTCTCTTCTCTTTGATGAATACAGGAAAACTAGCACCGCTCACCACAGAATGCCATCAATCCAGCAATCTGTGTCAAGCTGCAATAGAAAAAGCAACCTAACAGATGATTACAACAACCTGGGATATTGTGAAACACAAAAATAGAAGGAAAACTTACTAGGCGAGTCATGTGGAGCATCCAGTGCCAATTTCATCACCGAATAAAATAGAGCACCAGCACAATCTGCAGATGCCATATTGTATGACAACCTGCAATAAAATAGAGAAGGAAGGCATAAACAATCTGAACACAGAAGATCGCACAATAGAATTTATTTTTTTGTGCAAGACAGACAATGAGAGCGATTTGGCATTTGAATCACATCTCTGTCCTGCAAAGCATTTCTCCTAAGCTAAAGCTTATTTAGCACTAAATATTCTACTGTCTTCACATTTTCACTAAGGGGGTCGTTTGGTATGTTGGACAAGCATAGATAGTCCTGCGACAAAAAATTAGTACTAACCATATACGTCTTTAACAAAAATAAACTGACAAATAACAGATTGTGCACGATCTTTTTTTTTTTGAGAAATGTAACAGTTAGTCTATATTTATCCATAGGTATACTACCTCAAAAGATTGTGCACGATCTTGCGAATTACTTCTGAATGAAGTCAGAAATTAAAATGCAGCAACAACAACCAAGCCTCAATTCACTAGTCTTTCTTCCTATGGCAATATGTTTCTCCTTCTACCATCAGAAATAAATAAGGATAGTGCAGAGAGATAGCAAATGTGAAAATATACAAGAGATAAATGCAAGTAGTTGAGGTAAAGGTAGGAGGCCACAAATTTGCTCAGCACTATCTACAAATAATGTGGAGGTTTCCATATTTATGTTTACTTAATAATACTTTCTAGAACTCAATTCATCCTCTTATGTACTTTCAATTGCACTCAGAAATTTTGGGTCTAACCAGAGTATGACAAACAACATGAGACCAGGGAATTCGTTCACGGTAAGTCTGCATATACAGTGTAGAGGAGTACAGTAATGAAAGGAAAGGTCAAAGACAAGAAGCAGACAGTGGCAGAGCCACCTTACAATTAGGGGGTTCGTCTTCGGCGGAAAATTCTATGATTTATACATGGTTAAAATAATTTTTTAGGTATATATAGTATATGTCAAACCCCCTTCAACTACTTCGTGTGTATTTTTTCAGATTTTGAACCCCCTTATTGAAAATCTTGGCTCCGCCACTGGAAGCAGAACACTCTCTTGCAGGAGACAGGCAAAAAAGTAGGACAGCCAAATACATACTTGAAGATGGTAAGATGAAAAAAGAAAAAGAAACAGAAGACAGAAGGAGGAGAGGAAAAATGCTGCTTTAACCTTGCAAAGATACACTAAGCCAAGTAGCACTACGACCCTCTTTGGTAAATAGAAGCAGAAATTAAAGAAGTTGTCCAAAGGGCAAGAGATGGAACTTTTGGGTGCACACTTATCACCCTACAGAATATACAGAAAGTGGAAATCTTGTAGTAAAACTGGCATGAAATAATGCAGCAACTGGAGCCAACAGGAGGGAAGAGCAAAAGTTAATTCCATGAAAAGAGCTTTTCTCAAGACACCATACTCAAGAATATAAGATATTTATTGAATTCTAGTTAACATACCGCAATGAATTAACTTCTAAGATTACATGGTCATCTGTTACATCTTCCTCTACAGCCCTTTGAAAAGTTGCTTCAACCTGTAGTAACAAATGGAAAGGAAATCTTAATCTATGATACAGTTCTACAAAATGATCATAAATATTCCCATCAAAACCTACTTCTCTTTCAAAAATCACAGAGTCATCTCTAATGTCTTCAGCGTCTTCATTGGAATCATTAGTAATAGAGTCAGGTCCCAGTTCTCCAGAAGGTGGAAGAAAAGCACCATCTTCATTTGGTAAATCCGCTTCATCATTAGAGATTTGCATGATCGCAACAAGTTTATCCACAGGAATTGGTGCAACAGAGTGTCTCCATTCTTCTTCCTGTCCAGCCTCACTGATTAGCCATATGAAACCTACTCCACCATCACCAACCTGGAAAATTAGGATAAGGTATAAGAAACAAACAACTAACGCATCATAACAGATTTGTCTTTTCAAACAAGACAGAGAATTTCACACAGGTGACTTGTTTTTCCTTCTCTTTTTTTTTTAATAAAGAATTTCAGACAGGTGTTTTGCATCTCTTTCCATTTGTTTCCCATCTTGGGCACCTATGGACAGAAACTCAAAGACTAAATAACACCAACATGACTTCATAAGCAGCTTCAAGCACCCAATCAGTGTCACAGATAAATTGAAAAGGATCTAAAGAACTTTCTATGCTTTTCTCAAAAAAAACTTTCTATTTCAACAAACAGGGTAGGAAGTCTCACTTAGTCGGCAGGGAGGACGTTATGTATCCAAAGAAATTGGTTGAAGGGGAGAGGAGAGACATGAGGTGAAAGTTTTCTGAATTTTCAACAAAGCCCCCACTAAGGAAGCGGAAGACTTCATTGGCAACATAACTTTGATGGTAGGGAATGACAGTAGAATCAACTACTGGAGTCACAACTGATTATGAGAAGAGATGTTGAGACTCACATTTCCGAACATTTACAATATCTCAGACCAGAAAGAGATGAATACAACATATCCAAAGATTACAAGAACGATGAGTCCATCAAGACATAAGGGTTAGCAGGAACCTAATCGACTAGAAAATAACTAATTTTCAAGGTCTAGTTGCACTGAGATACAAGCAAAGTACAATTGAAACATTACAGTGAGTAACAAGGATTTTAGGATAAGTAAAAGTATGAGAGAATAAGTGCACCCAAGTTTAGCCTCCGTAAGAAGGATAAAGTTGATGTAAGATTAGACGGAGTTGTGGTTCCTGAATGCAGACAATTCAGATATCTAGGCTACAATCTTCCAGGAGAATGGCATGAAAGATGAAGATGTAACAACAAATTCTAATTAGAATGTTGTAGAAATACATATGTTAATATGGATGTGCGGACATACAAACAGGATAAGACAACAAAACGATCACATCTGAGGGGTGCAAGATCACCTGCAATGTCAATGTCCTATGTAGACCTCTAATTTGATCAAATACATGTGATAGTATGATAACTAAAAATCTATTTGAACAAACTTCTAAAATTTCTTACTGAGAAGCACATCAGTTTCAGTTTCAAAAAGAGAAACACATTCATCAAAATAGTTTTTCCGAGAAGTACTCTTTCAAAGAAGCATTTTGTGCTCAATCTTTATTTGAGAAGTAATTTTAGCAGCAAGCCTTAAAATTACCTCATACTCTTGTGAGTCAGGTAACTCAGTCCTCTCTTCCTCATTCAACAGGTCCAAAGTACCAGAGACAGCTGAGGTAAATCAATTTAAGGATCGTTAATTCATAAATTATAGAGAATCTGATAAAAACCATATAACAGTACTAACAACAACAAATTATAAAACACCAGAAGACATCATTTACCAACAAGCACAAGATGCACATTTTAGGACTCATAGTTTAATGTCTAGCACACAGGAAACTAGTTCGACTCTACCAAACGGAGAATTGCAACATTTCGAATCAATTACTCCTCCAACACCAAAAAGGTAGAACTTTATTTATAATGGGCAGGCCAATAGCCCCAAGGCAGTTGGGCAGCCAACGGGATGACTTTCTTCCAAGTAACGCCATAAGATAAAATATAAATATTATGGAAATATGTAATATACATCCAAAAATGTACAAAAATTATTTATTATACCTATAAATAATAATCTCACAATTTTTTAATTATAAAAATACAATATATAATCAAATGCTCAGAAAAAGGCTAAAAGAAAATATTCTAAAGACAATTGAAGGTTTCAACATGCACGGAACTCTGTTGGGACGTACACGACCGACATGCCAAAGTCTAAAGCCTGCATGGAACAAACATCACCTACAAAGGTGCTTCCTATAAATACTTCACCGATCAAAGGTGTTGACACATCTATTGAGGTGGTAGGCCCATGGAACTTTATCCCTTCATGCTTGCCTTCACCTATCAAGGTCGTAGGACTACTACTGTGGTTTCTTGTTCTTCGATTTCTGTTACTATCTTATTATTTCGTGTAGTTCGTTTGTAGTAATATTTTGTTGTAGTATTGTTCTGTTACTATCTATTGTTTTTGTTACTATCTATAGTCTCTTGTACTTCCATTATGTTTTTCTAGACTTCTTTTGCCTTGAACCAGAGATCTATCAGAAACAACCTCTCTACCTCACCTCTGAGGTAGAAAATAAGATCTGCATACACTCTACCCTCCCCAGACCCCATTGTGTGGGACTACACTGGGTATGTTAATGTAGTTTTTGTCGTTGCCTTGGGTTGTTTAGAAGCACTTCACCCTGTTCCAAGTCTCTAAATGTGTTCAAACTTTTAACTTTTATGACATTGTCCCAAAACCAAAAAAATGAAAATAAATGGAAGATTCCACATTTAAGTGCAAAATATTGATTTGATTGTCTTTCGAAATTTTAAGCTACTTCAGAAAAATCCAGCATAAGCCTCATAACATTAGTAGACACCTCTCGGGTGGGCCATCTAGTCATATTTCTCCTATGTCAAATTACTTACCATAGTTTCGCTCCTATTATGTCCTAAATTTGAGTTTTGTCAAAATTATTGAAGATTTTGAACTTCCCTATTTTGGGAAAATCTAGAATTTAGGATGGAATAGGAAAGAAACTAGGTTAAGTAATTTGGCGTAGGAGTCTATGATGATTATTTGCATAACTGAGAAACCATTCTCAAGCATAGATAATAATTATTTTTTCCTACAGTACTTCGGTACTAAGTAACAGTTTTCAGGAGTGCATATTTGTGTGGAAGTCCTCAGGGCTAATCAAATTTCAAGAAGTGTAGGTGAAGAGACAAGAATGTGTAAAAACGCCAACATCATTCCACCTGGGTGTCTATCATCTATGGTACAATATAGAAAAATACGAGCCAAATTTATTATCTCACTTCACCAAAATACAATATTCAAAGGTCAGAAAAGTTACATGGACTTTCAGTGATCCCACTACTATTGTCAGCATATTCCAGTTCCTCATCACTATCTTGCCTGATAGGTTGCTGATGCAAAGATACCTTGGAGTAAGCAGGTACAAGGAAACTCCTGCCAATCACAACCTGAGGAGGATAGATGCTATCATTTCAAAGTATAAAAAAAAGGGAAAGGCTGGGGTTATCAAACAGACAAATATGTTGGTGCAGCCTAAAAGAAAGGAAAACTAGGTACGTGAGTGTGCGACATTGGTGTGCATTAAGTTCAATCAAGAACCGTTACCTGGGGCAAAGGCAAATTATACGACAACATATTTAGTGTGATCCCACAAGTGGTGCTCTAAGGCAAAGGCAAATTATGACGGGAAAAAATAGGACATATTGTAGTAAGCAGAAACAATCTAGGGTAATTAAGAAACATTCATATCTAATCAAGAATTCAAATGTGACATAAGATCTCTGCCTCACTATTAATTTTGCAAGGTCTAAACCCTTTAAAGTTAGAAGTGCTACCTCCATGGTCAAGTAGAATAACCCTCTATGCCACAACTCATGACTTCAGTATATGAGCTACGCATAAGATAGAAGCCTGATCATAAGTGTCAAATTTCTGGTTTCAGTTTAATATATCCCTTTGACAATGAGGATTTACCATGGCATTGAGGAAGGGTAGAAACCCCTGATATGATTTACCATAGATTCATTTGAACTGACCAATTTATTGACAAAGAAATGCTTAAAGAAGTGGCACCAGATCTTAGTCAAAAGCAAGAAACATATAAAGGTAAACTGCCTGTCTGGAAAGAACCGCCAAGAAAGCTTAACATGAATAATCTGGTCTCCGCCTCCTACGAGATGATGTCTTGAGGCAACGCTACATTGTGTGAATTCCTTAATTGAAATTCATCAAAAACAGGTCTAACTAGTACATCCAGAAAAAAGAAGTGTGTATTCTTGGTTCTTTAGAGGCACTTACCTTAAAAGACAAGACGACACCAGGCTCTAAAGCTGCTCCAGACTTCATTGTCACACCGTCGCAAACTATTGAGTGCTTCAATTTGCAGCCATCTTCAATAGTGACATTATGCCATATATAGCAACCTTCTATAGTGACATTTGACCCAATTGAGCAACCTTCCCCAACAACTGAATTCGAAATCTCTGTGTTGTTCCCAATACTGGTTCCAGACCCAATGACAGTAAAGGAACCAATTTTCGATGAGCGGGATTGCTTAATTTCTAAGAAATGGCAGGTAAACAACATGTCAAAAGAGTCCAGAAAAAATGACAAAATCTATATCACCTATACCACTTTCACAAAAAAGTCCATCCAAGATGATATGAGCATAAATTAGCAGCAAAACCTCGCAATTTATATAGCTAGCTTGCTTTATTATATAGCATGTGTTCTAGCAGCAAAACCTCGCAACTTACAAGGGCATCAGATGCTATAAGAAAAACTACTGGACCTCCATCTCAAACTAGATGGGTTCAGCTACACGAATCCTCAACAACAAGCACATCAGATACTAAAGCAATAAAAGTTAAATCCTGTGAACAGCAAAACCTGTTAGATTACCACATTTTTTGAAGTCATTACATGTCCTTTAAATTTCCATCCATCAGTCTTTCTTGCTCAGTAGCTAAGTTAGCTGCAGTTTTGAAATTGATATCCAATATTTCTTTTGATAAGCTAAATAATTTTATTAATGTGGAAAAAAACTCATGTATACAATCCATCTACCAAAAAGTAGGGAATACCATAAATTGTTATTCAATATTTCCATCTTCAAAATGTCCATCCTAAGTTAATTCATTAGCAACATGTTCTAGTAAGTGAGAAGATAAGATGGAATTGGTCCTTACCAGGTGCTCGATACATGCCCTGCCTTTCCAATTTAGTAGCAGAATTTCCAAAAAATTGGACATCAGGCACCAAAGGATATGTCCACCGCTGAATTATGTCCTTGCTAATGGTGTGGTAACTTCTATAATTGTCAATTCTAGCCGCATAACTTGAATGAATTTCATGAGTGTAAATTTTATAACCCATTATCTGAAAAAAGAAAAAGTAAGTTGAGGATACGATATGGATGTAGGAAGCAAGAAGAGATGCTCAGCAACGCAAACAGGAGAGAGATTTCAATTGATATATTCATAGCTAAAGAAACTGACCATGAAAGATGGATAGTACCATGTCTCACTTGAACTTGGCTAAAACTATACTGGATGCGCTTGACTCTGTTTCCACTTCTTTAAGTATGAAAGCAAGTACCGAAAGCTTAAATATTTTAAAAACTTTTATTTATCTAGTTTCTTCTCCAACACGCCTCCTAACATGAGGACCAGATTCGTCTCAATCATTCCATACACATGAAAGGTATTGATGATACTCAAATACAACAACTCAACGTACTTTCATACTATGTAAAAGAACATAAGAATCCAGCTAAACTTTAAGAATGGGTCATTACAGATTCCTAACCTACTTCCTCATGCATGTAGAACCCAATTTTAGGATAATTTTTTTTACATGAACTTAAGTGAACTTACGGGCAAGAGAACTGGTTCATCAAAATTGTAATGAAACGATTATATCTATTTACTTACTTAGGTTCAATAATAACTAATTCATTCTTCTGGCATCCCCATTACACAAAGCGAAAATTTATGAGTGAAGACATCGCCATACACAAACCATTCAAAACCAGTAGCAAGATTTTGGGGTGAAACCACACTAGCAACATTTTTTCAATGCATACTTGGAATTATGTTTTCGCTTGACCTTCTCACTTTTTCTTGGGTAGAAGGACAGCATTCATCAAGAGAAATACAAAGGGTTATACATACATCATCGACGAGCAACCCCTTCACGAAATCACGCCGCAAATGTTGATAGTCAAAATTATCCGTGAAAAGACTCAAAACTTCTGGGGAGCAAATGTCAATGTAGCAATCCTGCAACCAACACTTACCAATCATTCATCACAAAAATAAATAGAAAGAAATGACAATAATCAGGAGCCTTCTCCAAAATAAGATGATGGAAGGAAGAATAGCATCACATGTGAAGAGTAAATTTAGCTACAAGAAACTAGGACTTTTCTTACTAGTTCATCTATTAATGAAGGATTTTACTACGAAAGAAGAAACAATGGCATTTAAAAACATGAGTAAATAACAATTTAGTGAAGTCAACAAAGGAAAGTAAATAAACCTCACCAGATGCAATACCTAAACTATGTTAAACTCTGCCATGTGTTATTGAGGCAAAACAAACATATGAACCACAAATACTGACTATTACAAAACATTTGCACTGAAATTAAAACAAAAAAATTGTTTTGGCAGATGTAATCTGTAAATAACATTGTCAATAAAATTCAAGCAAGAGAGGAATAGAAAAGGCAACCACTCGTACAGCTCATCCAATGACCTCATCTTTCTCAAGTAATTAAAACCAGATCATGCAACACAGATTATCAAGAATATTGCTCAAACTAGTAGCAGTACTAGCAAGACTAGACTATTATAACAAGAGTAACAAAACAAACCTGCTTGTCATTTTGAAGGGAAATGGAAGTATTATCAGTGAGCAATGCCTTGTCAAGAGATAAATATCCTTTTAAATTATCTCCCCTGTCTTCATAATACAGCAGCTGCTTCGTCTCTGGATCAATTACCATAAAAAGCTCTTCAGTTCCAAGACGAGATTGGCGAGTTACAGGTGAAGCCTTTGACTGTTTAATGACCATGGTCATTACAGCATTGCTATCCTTTCTTCGTCTCTCCTTATGTTCCTTAAGTGCCTGTGATAGTGACATGTTGCTCACAGTATCTCCACTGACGAGGATAAAATCACCGCGTATCTTCAAAAGCCAAAAAGTTGAGTCAACTAATCACATTGACAAAAGATTACTCCAAATTCAACAATATTAAGTCTACAAGTTTAAGCACACAGAGAACAGTGAACACAAAGAGGAGAGGAAAACATCTTCCTAATCTCCGAAAACAAACATGGACTGCACACACTGTTCAATGTCGACTTTGATCTTTGATCTTTTCCATAACGGTGGTGTTCGGATCAACTTGTGTGTGCCTCAACTATTTTACCAGGTATCTACTACCTTCACCGGCACAAGTACCACATAACTCTATTCACCAAGGCTAAGATAGATGGGAAGATATCACCTTGCATTTTTTTGCCTCGACTAAGTTTTGAACCATGATCTCCCATGGTTTTCATCCCTGTTTGATTCATTTTACAATTCTATCTCCTAAGCAAACAATGTTTGCATCACGGATTGCAAATACACAACGTCATAATGGTTAATCTAAGATTCTAACCAAGTCCTGCTCAGATAAAGTCATGTTAGATTATGCATTAATACAGCTATCTTAGGCTTTCCAGATGTGTCCATCCAAAGGAAGGGTAAGCAAGTATATTAGTGCTTTTCTATTTCCCATTTCGCAGGAAGTTATTAAAGAGGAAGTGATGGTAGAGTTTAGAGAAAATATGTTCATTAGAATCTTTAAACCACTTGTACGTACACACCAAAATGCACACAGTGAGGGTGACAAAAGTACAAAGACAGAAGAATCAAGAGGAGTCTTTGATCTATGATTTGCAAAACTATTGTTGCTTGTTCCCAATGATTTGTGCATCATGTGAAAAAGATACTCCCTTCATCCCAAAAGAATGGTGATATAACTATTTGGGAGTCCAAAAAATTTTACTAAAAATTCTCATAAAATTTATTAGTACCTTTAACGTGAAATTGTGATTTATTTTTGTCCTTTTTAAATATGTAAAAAATATTTTTTAAGATCATGAATCGACATCCATATTCGACAGCGGGTATTAGAAGAATTGATCCATACTCTGGACACGGCCAATTTTAGTTTTGGATGGAAGAAGTTCTATAATAATTACACTTGTTTCAACTTAGGCATCTTCGAAGTTACATTTACCTATTGTAACATTGTGCGGAATTCGTTTTTGACAACTGGAAAGCCCCTGTGAATTAATTGACTCAACCTAGAAGCTAGTTCCTTCGGAATCTAAAGGAAATAGTTAAAGCCCCTGTGGACAAGTTCCATCCCTATGGCGTCCAGCAATCTTTGACATTACCCTCTGGGTTGTTGCATAGTATGAACAGACCTAGAAAGATCCCCTTCAATTGTGGATCTGTTTATTCCAGGCACCTCCCCA
Source organism: Solanum stenotomum (assembly GCF_019186545.1). Lineage (NCBI taxonomy): Eukaryota > Viridiplantae > Streptophyta > Magnoliopsida > Solanales > Solanaceae > Solanum > Solanum stenotomum. The sequence goes on along the minus strand of NC_064282.1, from coordinate 12,129,896 downwards.
GAATTTTGTTCTCTTGCCATCTCCCACTTTCATATACAGATTAGCCATAAGTTTTTGATAGTTTTCCTAACCCCAACCCCCTTAAGTACCAGCACTGACATTGTTGCACCAATTTCATCTTCATATTTGCATTTGATAATATCCTTCCATGAGCTTGCCCCTCTTCATTATATATCTTCAAAGCCACTTCATCAGTAGATTGTTGTTCTGCTTCCTCAGATCTCTGGTGCCCAAACCTCCCCTTTCTCTACTGTTATCTCTCATTTGACCAGGTTATAGCCTTTAAAACGAGTAATAATTTTCCACACTCCTCGAATGCACAAACTATAGTAGGAACGACTTATCTAACCCTAAGGCATCAACATGATAGGATCAGGATGCCAATTGTGTGATAAAGTCCCAGGCATTAGGATTAAACTTTTTTATTATTATTTTCCTGTGCCTTTGTTGACAAAACCCCTTATTTCCATGTGATCCTAAAAAATCTAGAGAGATCACCGGTTGTATACTAAAATAGAAAACCAAAGGATAACATGTACTTTTTTTGTTCAATAAGTATGACAAACTGTAACATCCACTAACTGATTTTTAATTTGAGGGGAAGATGGCAAGATGATAAGCAAATGTCATTACATACCACGTGTTGCTCATAGATTAAACGCAAAGCATCTCCTGCACTAATAGCATTGTGTGATTCGATCGTTGTGACTGAAAAGTTTGGTTGGCCAAACCAATTGGACTTATCCAAATAATCAATCACTTGCTTGGAATGAGCACAACAGAAAACAAAAACTTCTTCAACACCAGCAGATTCAAGCCATGCCAAGGTATAATCTATCATAGGGGCATTGACCAATGGTAGCAGTACCTGCAATGTGAAAACCATTAACCTGTATTATACACCTATAACACTACATCTGTCAATACATATACTTAGAATAGGCACATTTCAACTTTGTATTAACAATTAAATTATTCATACAATTAGCACCGTAAGAATTAGAGCATGCAATTTCATTCCTTAGACTGAATATCCTATAGCAAGCTCTTGCTCAATAAAATAAGACAAACAAACATGACTAGTACATCTGAGTGGTACTCCTGTACACAGATTCTTCTTTGATATGGTTGCCAGACCCATGCCACCTGTCTACTTTCACGGATGCAAGAGCAGTCTTGCCACTCGTACTACTTGTCAAGACGATAAAGTGTAATGTCTGCTTCAGATATAATTAGAAACTACAATAAAGATACCACAAGTTTGGATTGTTCCCAATTGTTAAATATCGAAAGAAAGGTGTTTTTTAAGATAAATGTGTTCAAGTTTTACTATTACGAAAACAACAAAGATTCAGATTGCCTGGGACAACTAAAAGAAATTTTCAGACATGAAGACAAGAAAAAAGTTGATAGAAGTCCAAGTTCTTGAAACCCATATAAATTTAATAAAAGGAAAAGCAGATAAGGGTATTGAAAGGTTACTTTAGGGCGTTCAAGAGTGATGGGTCGGAACTTTGTGGTGAAACTATCAGCCAAGATAATAGCTTGCAAAGGGGTACGAGCCAATTCTTCCTCTGCATCTTCTGCTGCCCCCATTCCTTTGCTTCCTCCCTTCTTTCCCACCATACTTTTAGCGTTCAAGAAGAAGAATTCTTGAAGGGGTTTTGCGGTGTTTCTTGAAACCCTGGTGACTCCTCTTTCAGTGAAAACCTCTCTCTTCAGTTGCGTAGGATTTTTAGATCGGGTCGGGTTAACCGACCGTAAGCAATTTGGAACCCGAAACCAATTTGTTCGCTTTTTTATAGTACTATACTACTTTATTATTGGGTTCGGCCCATGTTTTACAGTTAAGCCCAACAAAAGAAAAATGTGTCAATAGTGTAGAAAAGAGGTTTTAATAGAAAAAAGCATTATTCTTCCCTATTAAAAAAAAATGTCAAGTATATAGTTTTATAAGTATGTTTTGGGGGGTGGGAATACATCAATCTTAGTTTTATTTTTGAAGGGTATATAAGTTATTTCTAATAAAGATGGATTCAAGATTTAAAATTTTGGGTTCTCAAATTTTTTTTTTAAAAAAGAAGAATATATGTGTGTAAACTAAGAAAACAAAACGGAAGTTATACTGTGTCTAAGTGGAATCAAATCCTTGTTGAGAAGGGCTGAAAAGCTTAAATTGGTTTCATCTTTGCGACATAGCCACTAGATCACTTTGATACTGATCCAACTATAAATTTATTATATATTTGATAGATTTTCAATATAAATACAAGATTTGAACAAAAGCTACCCTTACTTAGGGGTGACCATTGGGCGGATTGGATCAAATTTGGATGAATTATAATTAGTTAAGACAATAATCGGGTCAAGACTAAATCCAATCCAAATTTACTTTGATCAAAATAGGTTAGATAATGGATTACATTACGGGTCAAACTTATACTACTCTTACCATTAGACATAAAGGCAACAAATGTGATCAAGCTTGGTATGATTTTGTTTGCCACCAATTTGACTTGGGCTTACAGTTTGTTTTTTAACTACTTAGAAACAATGAAACATTTATATTTAGAGCAACTTTCATATAGCAAACACAAAATTCATATTTGTATGTTATAGCAAAGTTTGCATAATTGCGCTCCATAGCAAACATAAATATGTATATTTCGTTATACATATACAAAAGAAAGCAATTGTATAATCTATTTTGGTATACATATACAAAAGAAAGCAATTGTATAATATGTTTTGGTATATATATACAAAAAGATCAATTGTATAAAGTGAGAGAGGCGAGTGAGCGAGCGAGATCTGGGAGAGTGGCGAGCGAGATATGGGAGAGGGGAGAGAGGGGAACGAAAATATATGTATATATACAATTTTCACGCATTTTATACATTTGCATTTTTGTATAAAGTGAGAGAGGCGAGTGAGAGAGCGCGATTTGGGAGAGTGGCGAGCGAGATCCGGGAGAGGGGAGAGAGGGGAACAAAAATATATGTATATATACAATTTTCTCTCGCTTTATACAAACACAAACGCATTTTATACAATTTGCGTTTTTTGTATAAAGTGAGAGAGGCGAGTGAGAGAGCGAGATCTGGGAGAGTGGCGAGCGAGATCTGGGAGAGGGGAGAGAGGGGAATGAAAATATATGTATATATACAATTTTCTCTCGCTTTATACAAACACAAACGCACTTTATACACTTGCGTTTGTATAAAAAACGAGAGAGGCAAGGGAGAGAACGAGAGTGGCGAGCGAGATTCACCAGGAGAGAGGTGAAATAGCAATAGTTTGCTATGAGGTACAATTAAATCAAACTATATTTATAGCATTTAATTTGAATTAATAGTTTGCTATTATATACAATTTTCCCTTACATTTACCAATTTAGGTGTAAATTAGTTTGATTTGGGTTTTGTTTATCTTATTCACATACATGTGTAGTGGGCTTAAATGGTAGGCCCAAATATGATGTTAAAAACAAAAAGTATATCATGACAAAGTTAAAGAAAAATATATAAAATATGTTATGATAATATTTCTTATGTATAAAATATTTTTTTAAAATTATATTATGTATTTAATGTCTGGTTGATTTAGGCTTGAATTTACCTTTTTAGTTAATATTAAATCAAACAACTTATGATCAATTTTTTTTTTCAAAGACCAAACTAATAGGCATTGTGTGTTGAACTGTTGAGATGATCGGACTTTGCATTGACAACATTACATGTTTGTTCAAGAGTTAGATATTGTGTTTATTTCAATAACAATTTAATTAATTTATTATTTTTTATATAACTTTTTCACTTTGAGTATGCATTTGTTTTGAATGAGAATCTTAACATAGCTGATAAAGTTGTCATGTGATCTTGAGGTTACGAGTTCAAATTGTAAAAACAGTCTCTTGCACAAATGTAGAATAAAACTACATAAAATAGATTCTATCTTGTGGCCCGGCCCTTCATTAGACTGCTCGCATAGTAGAAGCTAAGACAACGACTTACCCTATCTCTTTGTTTACTCCTTCATTTGTTATTTTTCTTAATTTATATCGATGGAGATCAACTTTTGCAATTTTGAGATTTTGTCTTTTGAATATCACCCTATAAATCTAGATACTTTATTCTTATTTTTCTATGTAAAAAGTTGTGCGGCTACTAATAAGTGTAAGCTATTGAAAATAGATATATCTAATTATTTGATTGCATTGCAAGTATTGTTTTAAATTTGTGTGTATGAAATTAAGGCTGAGCTATTCATAACAGGATCAAAAACATGAAAGTAAATATATGGTAGGTCATATTAACTTTGAATCAATACTTTCTCTAAAAAAAGAAAAGGAATAGAAAATTTCAAGATAACTTATCTCATAACTAGTTATCCCAAGATAAAAGTTATTTATATCCCATAATAAGAATAAAACAACGATACTAAAATAACTAATTTCAAAATAACTTATTCTTCGACCAAATACTCTCTAAAGTCATACTAGCAAATAAGATATGCCTTAAAAAGCTAAAGTTTCACTAGTTTAATATATTGTGAACATTTACGATATTATTTTGTGTGTTCCTATAAAATTGTGTAACTATGAATAAACTCATGTGACCAACAAGGGATGTGGTGAAGTGGTAAGTACTCTTTCATCCTTATTTAAGAGGTCCCGGGTTCGAGCCCCCTTAAATACGGAGTCACCTTTATTAGGAAGCGTTTTACCCCAATGTGGAACTTCCCGGCACTGGTCTATTTTAAACATCTTAAAGAAAAATACATTTAGAGAATCATGTCTCCATTTCATTAGTAGGTGTTTGTTTGTAAATAGATTTTAGATTTATTTTTTATTTAAAAATTGAAGTTAAAGTTTTTTGATGAAGGTAAAACTGCATTTTCTTAATTTAATATCATAATTTTTTTCTAAGATAATATTAATTTCTTACTCATGATTCAATATTGTATTGTAGTTTGATTAGATTAGATCAGATTAAATTTATCAACATGGATTATAGTGCAATGATGAGGTTGTTTCACCATTTCAAATTCGAGTTTTGAGTATAAAAAAATCTTATTAAAAGTGTCACCCTCAAATAAACACTGTAGTGCTTTGTGTTGATTTAATCAAAACTCCACTATCAACTTTCATATACGAAATGAGGAAAAAAAATATTCTCTCTATTCCTAATTACTTGTCCACTTTCGAATTGACACACCTATTAAGAAAACAATGATTGACATAATGAGTTTATCATTGTACCCTTACTAATTATGAAGTGAATGAATTAAAAAATTAAGATTTTCAAAAAGTTTTACCTTTTTCAAAATTATTGATTGAATGCATAATAGATAAAAAAGTTTGTTCTTTTTTGATTTGTCTAAGTAAAAAATAACAAATAAAAAAAAATTAGACAAATAATTAAAGACCGATGTAATATAAATTTGTACTCATGGGTCAAGGATGTGCTCAATAGGACAAATTTACATCATTTAATAACCATCAATTACTAGTACTGGTCAAATAAATTGTGGCTTGGCCAATCCAAATTCTACACGCAGCCATGAGTTGAGTCATATCATTGTCCAAACCACTCAATTTAATTATTTTTTTATCTCATAAAGTGATCTTGTTTTACGAAATACAATTAGATGATAACCAAACAACAATATTACTTAATAAATTACATTACTTATTACTTGATCAAGTATCACACTTAATCAAATGAAAGTTGAACAAAAATATCTAATCAGATTCAATGAACAATATTCTATTGATGAACATGAGGAGATCAATGAGCCACAAGTACATTATGTTTTCTTGTGAATTTCACAAGAATCTGATTGAGGAAGCAAAATTGAAAAGGATAACATAATTAATTTCATCCAAAAGTTACGTTTCCAAATGGAACATATATAGAAGATAACTTAACTAATAAATTAATTTAGTTGAATTGTTATATTTATTGTCGTAAAAAATACTTAAAGAATAATTGAATTTATTGTCATTACATTCAAAATTACTAAGACTTTTATCAAGATTTATATAAAATAACTTGCTATACATATCCACATCACTAAATATAATATAATGATAAGTATATTATTGCCACTAAATAATTTGTGCAATAATTTTTTTATTTGTCTCAATGTATGAGGTTACATGTAAAGACAACAAGTAAATATATACGGCCAAGAATTCCATAGGTGCCCCGTGAATTTTGATACAATATTTCACGTGAATATTACAACTACTAGAAGATTATAGTTGCAAGCTAGAAAGTTGTTATTTATGTTTTCTTCTTTTGTTCTGCTTTTCTTTTTATGATCATGGTGTCTGAATCAGTTTTTCCGCATCTCAACCAACTCCACAAAATATTTATCATGTTTTATTAAAAAATAGATATTAAATAGCTCTATTCACCCAAAGCTAAGACATATGTGAAGAATTACCTAGTATTTTACTAAATTATTTAGTGTGGAAAGCTGTATAATGTTCAAGTACATTTGAAAAGAACAGTTGTCTAATAGTGAGAATAAAATTGAAATTTACTAGGTTTATGTCGGCAGCTATCTTAGGAAAACGTCAAGAAACATTTTTGTCACAATGTCAGCAGAATATATCATTATTGTAATATTCTTTACATTATTATGAAAATTGAAAACCATTTAATTTGTAATTATTTTATTTTATTTGTTTAATTAGGTATAAATAAGTATTTTTCAGAATCTATGAGTAGGGGCCCTTATCTTCTGCGAAGTGATAAGCTAATATAACAGATGAAGTTGATAAGACAACACGACAATTATAATTGTTACATTTGTGATGAAAAGATAGATATCAATAAAGTATGTAGATAAGAGCAAGTACATTTCGTGTTCAATCCTACAACAACAATAATAACACATTTCGTTCAGAAATATCTCAAGAGGCATTTCAGATTCAATTTAATTCTATCTCTTTTCGTTTCATTTGAAAAAAGGAAGAATCCCAAAGAATTGATCTTTCTTTTCGTTGTTAAATCTCTCTTTGATCAAAAGATCCTTTCAATTGGCTAGAATCCGTTGCTTGAACAAAACTAGATCTTGTGAAATTATTTTGAATATTTGACGATATATTTTGTACATTATTAAAATATCAACTTCTAATTAGAAAACTATGATTCATAAAAATGAAGGAACTAAAGAATCATTTGATCATGAGAATTATTAACTTTTGTTCAAAATAATTCTTTCTGTATTTCAAATATATTTTTTAATTCCATCTTCATATATTTTAAATAAAGTGTTTCTTTTTTCTCTCTTAACAACAAATTATTATAACAAAACATAAATTCATTTTCCACTCTAATTTCATAAATTATGGACAAACACCAACTATTAAAAAAAGAAATTGATTGAGATATAGTTGCTCTTGCTCATCAGAGTTGCTATCATATACGTAGCCTCTTTTTTTTTTTTTTTTTTTTTTATGATAGATTATCTTCCACGTTTCAATTTTTTTTTAGAGGAACCAGAATAAAGTGAGTAAGATGGAATTCTTATAACAATTATAAATAATTCTTTTATTTTAAAGTATATGAATTAAAGAAATTAATAATTTGATTTGACATAAGATGCTATAATACTTTAACATTACTTTAGATCCGATACATAACATCACGGGTCAATTTGGTCTCGTCATGTACGAATTCATTTTAATTTTCTTTATTCTTATAATATTTTTTATTTCAACGTGAAATGTTATTTTATTTATTGAAAAATATAAGTTACTTTATAAAATATTACTTTCTCCAACACACTTTAAAATAAAGTAACATTTGAGGGGTAATGACCGATAAGTGACCTCACTTAGTCATTATTAGAGTTAAAAGGTACTTTCTCCGTCCATTTTTATCAGTCTATTATATTATTTAAAGATATTTAATAATATTTGCTAGTTTATAAAATTAATAAATAATCTATCATTTTATACATATTTTACTCGTGCTACTAAAAACTATTCGTTTTTTAATGTTTAAATGACTTATACTTTAATTAGAGTGAATTGGTAAAAATGTCCCTATCATTTACTATTTTTTAATTTTTATGTTAAGTCAATAGTGAACAATTATTGTTGGACAAAGAGAGAGTTTATACTACTATCAAAAATATTTTCAACTTAATTGCCTCCCTTAAGGACATTTCAACAATCATCACAAGTAGGGTAGTTTGATAAAGTGTATTTTATCATAAAAATAATAATATACCATTAGTCACTATTAGAGTTAAATGATATTACTATCAAAGTTATTTTCAACTTAAATACCTGCCTTAAAGACATTTCACAATCATCCCAAAAAGAATACTAATATAAAGAATAATGCACTATTGATGCACTAGTATAAAAATAATATTCAATAGAGTGTATTAGTAACGCAAATATTAGTAATGTATGTATTATTTATATTTGTATTAGTTATGCATAGAAAATTTCTTATGCATTTTTTGTTTGTTGTATTAAAAATAGTATGCATTGTATAAAAATATTTATTTTCAAAAGTATCCTTCACAATTATGGTGAAAAAGATGTAAAAGTACTTTTGACGGGTAATTGAGTCTTTAACCATATTATTGCATGCATTAAATCCTTTGCATTACTAATACCATGGATTTTTAGATATTAGTATTACACTCCTCAATACGCAATACAGTGTCTAACTAATGCACATGACATGAAAAAATACACCAAATAAGAAATTACTAATACATATAAATAATTAATGCATGCACTCTACCAAACAACGACCGTTAGAGTTAAATGATATTGCTGTCAAAATCATTTTCAACTTAAATGCCCACCTTAAAGACATTTCACAATCATCACAAAAAAGGGTAGTTTGATTATAAAAAAATAATGTGCGTATTAATTATGCTTATCATTGATATTATTTTTTAATTTATGAATAATTAATATTTATATCAGTTATACATCTTTTTTGATATTAAGATATGCACGATTAATATATGAAAATTTATGGTATTAATAATATAAAATATTTTAATGTATATATTAGTATGATTAAAGATATAAATGCTTCTCAAAATATTTATTGAGGGTACTTTTTTTAGAATTTGTCATTACATACTAATTTTAATACACCAAATAATATATATATATATATATATATATTTTTTTTTTGCATAACTAATATCAACATTATTAATACAGTATATTCAATACTATTATTTTTTCGTCATTTGCTCCCCCACGTGATCCTTAACACAGAGTTATTTAGATGTACACATATTTTACGTCCGATCTTAAAATTATGAATTTAAGTCATGAGAAAACAAAAATACAATAAAATTATACTATATTATATTATACAGAGAGTAAAAAGAAAAAGGAAAAGGAAGTCACGTTATTCCCGGAGTTTTCTATTTCTGTTTCTAGAAATTTCGCGCTTCTCCTCAAAATCATTTTCTCTCTCTGCTCTGCTTTTTTTCTCCATTTTTGGGAGCAATTTCACGACGAAAACTCGAAGCAGACAAATATTTAAACTTTATTTTTGCACTTCTCTCTTCCATTTTTCTTTTTCTGGTTTCAGAAAGTTTTGAGGATTTGTAATATTTTTTGTGCTCTGTTTTCCGGCGCCTTTCAGAATGCAATTGTATTGGTGAGTATATCCAAAAAAAAAAAGCTGAGTATTCAAATTCTATTTTTCCGTTTTTTGATGAATTTTCTCGGAAAATGTTTGTGAAACCCTTTAATTTCATGGAAAATGATACGTACTTAACTTTTTTCGCTCATTGTAGGGCAAGAAATTCCATATTTGAAGATTATTTGGTTAGAATTTTAAATGATCATACCCATGAAAAAAATTGGAAACAAACAGTAAAAAACTATTTTATTTATTTTTGGGTGAAAATCTTGATTACGTAGAAAAGAATTGATTTTTATTTTAACTTTATATTTGTTTGTTTAGAAAATCAGACAAAATTTGGAAATTGAACTATGGAGACTTGTCATAAACATGAATGTTTTGTTCTTTGTTAAGTTGGTTTCTAACGGAACCAATTTTTTTTTTTCCTTTTGTAATTACAGGTGAAAGGCACTGGAAGCTTTTTTGTTTGCATTGGTGAGAATCTTTATGTTGTAGAAATGATCTTGTTTTCTGTTTGGGTGTACAGTAGATTGGAAAAACTGGGAGATTAGAAATGGAGAATTTTAAATTACATTCGTGAAAACCATTCTCTTCTGCTCCTTTTGTTCAAAATTACTACTATATTGTTTTGCTTGGGTTCTTAGGTTTCGATTTATGTGGGATATTTTATTTCATGGAATATAGTGTTATGCAGAAGATTGACATGACGGGAGCTAATAGCGATGAAAACTTGGGGAAGTTGAAAAAAAGTTGAACTGTGGTTGTAATACAAAGTGGCAAAAGAGATGGCTTCTGTGCTGGCTTCTCTGTTTCCAAAACTGGGCCCTTTGGGTACTTCAGATCATGCTTCTGTTGTATCCATCAACCTCTTTGTGGCACTCCTTTGTGCTTGCATCATCATTGGTCATCTCTTGGAGGAGAACCGCTGGGTTAATGAGTCCATTACTGCCCTCATAATTGTGAGTGTCACTCATTTTCTACATAGCGGTTTTCGTGGGAAGACATGTAATGTAGATCGCGTAAAAATAAATAAAATTGAAATGACAGACCCTTGTCACCTTTGAGTTTGATTCAAATTTCCAGTTTACATTCTCTGATCTGTTTATTAACACTTACATGTATGTTCGATAATTGCAGGGTTTGTGTACAGGAGTGGTTATCTTGCTCGTAAGTGGTGGAAAGAGCTCACACCTTCTGGTTTTCAGTGAAGATCTCTTTTTCATATATGTACTTCCTCCAATCATATTTAATGCAGGGTAAATATCATTATCTTCTCTTTTTACTTTTCTTTTTTGTGGTCCATTGCATATTTTGACTGCTAGTATTGTTCCCACAAAATTTGATTATCACATATGTTACTCTCCTCTTTTACAGGTTTCAGGTAAAAAAGAAGCAATTTTTCGTAAACTTCATTACTATAATGATGTTCGGAGCCATTGGTACCCTGGTCTCATGTGCCATTATATCATTAGGTATTATTCAAAGCATTCTTTTATTGGAAAAGCTCATTTTGTAAGTTTTATTGGTTAGAGAGGTCCTCCGCCAGAGAATTATTCTGCAACTGGGGTACCTAGTCAACAGATTGATGTTTGTTGTGGTTTTATCATAGCTACTGAAGGTACTTGGTTTAAAGAGTAGAAATTACACCCAGGCCAAAGTTATCTTCCATATGAGTCATGAAATTATGATGGATGAAACTGTAATGAGTTTACTGATTTCTAGTGGATCTTCTTGCTAAAACATGTTCACTAGTCAATGTGTCTGTTCCTCAAGATATTTTTTTCTTAATTGATTTTCATATGCTTTTCCACATATCAAGCTGCCTATTGGCGTGCATGATGTTTCGTGTACATGGCCTTGATAATGATAGTGAACAAACAATTATATTCCAGATGTTACGCTGATGGTAAGGAAGGAGGAGGTTATTTCAAGATGTCTCGAATTTGCTTACCTTCTATCCATCAAGCAATGTTGCAAAGCTTCTCTATTACTAGGGTAGATGTGTTTGATACCTGAAGTTTTGAGCATTTTAGTACATTCACCTAGAGTTTCTGGCGCAGACATGCTACTATGTCCTTGTTTTTTGGTAATGAAATCATCCCTATTTTATCCTGATCTTGGAATTGAATTTCAATGCAGTAGTATGTGTTAGTTTCTCGCAAACTTTGTTAATTAGTGTTTGCTGATATTTTCTCTCTGTCATGTGAAGGTGCCATTCAAACTTTCAAGAAGTTGGACATTGAATTTCTAGATATTGGGGATTATCTTGGTAATTTTTCGAAACCATTGTTGTGTTTGTTCTGTTGTTGGTTGCTTGTGTTTCTACCTCTGACCGCTCTTATTTCTCTCTCTCTCCACTTGTTAGCAATTGGAGCAATATTTGCTGCCACAGATTCCGTCTGCACATTGCAGGTACAGAAGTAGTGTCCTCATCATTGGCCAATGCTAGTGACCCAATATAATGCCCTAAAGTTCAAGTTTTTGCTGCTGCAGGTCCTACATCAGGATGAGACACCCCTCCTTTACAGTCTTGTATTTGGAGAAGGAGTTGTAAATGATGCTACATCGGTGGTGCTTTTCAATGCTATTCAAAACTTCGACCTTACGAGCATGAATCCCAGTATAGCCCTCAGTTTCCTTGGCAACTTCTTCTATCTGTTCCTTGCTAGCACTTTACTGGGAGCAGGAGTAAGCTTCACTCTGTGAGCGTGTGTAGGAAATGATGTGTCCATGATGCATCATTCATTAAATCTTTGATATTGACTTCTAGTTAGGCTTTCCCCCTCCATTTGACATTTTCTTCTTACTGCAGACTGGTCTTCTTAGTGCTTACATTATCAAGAAGCTATATTTTGGCAGGTAATGCCTCTATTAAGGAGTCTGTGGTAACACTCATTTCGGGTTTTCCTGCTGCAATGATGTTACAGATATGCTTTGATTACAGTGAATTCAGTCCTTAATTAGTGAAGTTGCCTTAATTTCACAAGAACTTTATTATTTGTAACTAATAAATGTGGTCTTCTTGCAAGCTTGACTGTACAGATATGATACTTTTCCTTAGGATGTCGCTTGACTCTATACCAGTACTTAAATTCCCTGCTATAGTTGATAGGTTATACCTATTTTATATAGTGGAGTTCTACACCTATGGTCTGTCGGAAATGTATTTTCCTGATTATTTTGCTCTAGTTAGATTTAAGATTTCTGGCCTCATTTGCAGATATATCTATTTGTCATTTATAGCAAACTAATTGGAACTTTCTGCTGTTTGAGATTGTGTTTCTAAGAAGCTTGACAGAGCCAGAACATTATTGATAAAACTGTAAACATGGTTCACGTAAAAGCTTTTCATGTTAAAGTTTTCATGTTTCATTACACTTTCTTATCTAGTGAAACTTTGCTTAGTTCCTCTCAAACTTGACGGAGAAACTTCTTGACCCATTCTTTTTCTTATTTCCGTACCTCTTCTTATTGCAATACTAGTAATGACAAGTTACTTTTACGGTCTCCAGGCACTCCACAGATCGTGAGGTTGCCCTTATGATGCTCATGGCTTACTTATCATACTTGCTGGCCGAAGTAAGATCTTCATTTTAGTACATTGGCACTTGTATTCAATATGCATGTATCTGATACTAGTGACATAATTGTTCATCGTTTGCAGTTATTCTATTTGAGTGGGATTCTCACCGTCTTTTTCTGTGGTATTGTAATGTCTCACTACACTTGGCACAATGTGACCGAGAGTTCAAGAGTCACTACAAGGTACAATTTCCTACTTTTCTGCCATGATGCTTTCCAATTTGTTCTGCCTGGTCACCCTAGTTTTGTTATGTCAAAATTATTTCATCTGCAACCTGCAACCTGTTATTTAGGTCATAACTGCCGAAACCTTCCAACAACTAAAGTAATAGCTGATCTGATTAGCTTTGACAAATAGACACACATTTATATAGCTTATCCAAATAATCATTTATATAAATGATCGCGTGTCAGCTATTACTTGTGGTAGAGAATTGACATATGTGCACATATTACGACTAAATGTTATTGTGCTATGTTTCTGTAGGCACACTTTTGCAACTTTGTCATTTCTTGCAGAGACTTTCCTCTTCCTCTATGTCGGCATGGATGCTTTGGATATCGAGAAGTGGAAATTTGTTGGTGACAGGTATCATTTTTTTTCTTTTTCATTTTGAAATGGTTGTTAGTGATATTGCGGAAGGAGGACTTTATGTGCAAAGTACGAGAGAGATTAGTATTAATTCTTACATGGTTTACCTTCCTCCCTTTTAATTTGTTGTCATACAGTCAGTAGTCTTTATCAGGTGGTTCTTTTATTTCTTGCAGGCCTGGATTATCAATTTCCGCGAGTTCAATACTGATGGGACTAATCTTGCTTGGGAGAGCTGCCTTTGTTTTTCCATTATCATTCTTATCCAACTTAATGAAGAAATCCTCGGAGCAAAAAATTACCTTTAGGCAGCAAGTGAGCAGTGGCTTGATCAAATTCTCTCTTATTATGTCTCATATGGATATCAGTACTAACTTTGTTTTGTAGGTGATAATATGGTGGGCAGGTTTGATGAGAGGCGCAGTGTCCATGGCACTGGCATATAATAAGGTAAACGTGCTAATCATATTCTAGGCCAGTTCAGCTGACATTGTGGGAATATCAGCCCTTACATGTACACTTCATGATACTTATTTTCACATCCTTGTATTTTTTTATGTCATGAATCATTGATCATTTGGTCATGCAGTTCACTCGTGGGGGACACACTCAACTGCAGGACAATGCAATAATGATTACCAGCACGATAACCATTGTTCTATTCAGCACAATGGTATATACTTCTTGCCTCTGCCATGATATTCTTTGTCGGTTGAACCATGCTGGTACATCCAATTCATATGTGAAATCCAGAATGCGTAAACTATTTTTTTTCAGGTATTCGGTTTAATGACAAAACCCCTTATAAGTCTCCTGCTGCCACCACAGAGGCAATTGAGTACAGTGTCATCAGGCGCAAATACTCCAAAGTCTCTAACAGCCCCACTCCTAGGCAGTCGAGAGGACTCTGAAGTTGATTTAAATGTTCCAGATCTTCCTCACCCACCAAGTTTGAGGATGCTACTTACCGCACCAAGTCATAAAGTGCATCGGTACTGGCGCAAGTTTGACGATGCATTCATGCGCCCTATGTTTGGTGGTCGGGGATTTGCTCCTCCTGCCCCTGGTTCTCCAACGGAACAGGGTCCATGATGTGCACGAGAAAAATGAAATTGATGTAAAAGAAATTTGCCAAGGGACGTCCAGTGGATCCTAAAGATTCTGTGTACACAGATTGCTGACAGCATTATGAGCTTCACCCAGGTCCTTGGACCATTTGGTACTGCTGTCATTTACATTGCTTTAGCAAACTCTAAAACTGATAAAATGTTCATAAAATTCAGCAAAATCCTCTCGTTTGCAGTGGAGGGTTTAGGAAAGGGTGAAGCTCTGGCTGACCATGGTGAGTGTGTAAATTAATCCTGAAAATGCTCTTCCAGATGGCAATATCTCTATTCAAACTTATTGTAAATTTTGGGCTACTTAAATGTTGCCATCTTCTTTTTGCGTGGTGTAATTTCGTGTGGTATTATATATCCCATTTGTAATGTTTTATGAACTTGAGAAAGCAATAATTGTCTGAGAGCAGAAGATAGCTTTTCCAAAAATCATTTTCATTTCTCTAGTATTGACATGAGATTGAGACTTCCAATCTTTCTGATGATTTGCCACAAAGATAGGTCATGGCTTGCCAGAATTTCATCTTTTGTTTCGTCTAGATGATGTACTGGGAAAAAGGAGCATCTCATGTTACAAGTCGAATGATTACTTTCCGATTGTATCTCTTAACAAATTATTCACCAAGGAGAGTATTATTCTTAAGTACCAACATACTTGCATTTAATTAGTTTTCAAGAATCATATAAAAGGACTAATCGGCCATGAGAAACCATAAACACTAATATTAAACAGAGGTACCCAAGGCAAACTCAAAGCCAAGACAGGAGACTTGAATAACAGCTGCAATGGGAAAAGAGATGTGTACCAAGAAAATATTTCCTTGATAGAGCGACCTATATGATCTTTCCTGAGAAAACTAAAATATCTTTGATTAGATTAAATAAGTGAAATACTCTTTACGCTCTTTGGCGTTCACAGTAATCGCCAAAAAGTTCTCCATACCCGCCACTACTGTTCACAAGCACAACAAAATTTTTGAACATAAAATGTTAAAAGAACCCTCACAAAACCATCAATATAATTAACACTTCCAGCAAAAAGATACCCAACTCCTCTACCTGCTGCGATGATGCAGGCTTGGGTAGTAGACGGAGATTATTACACTTTATTCCATCTAAAAACAGCATTTACAACACTTGATATACTCTACTAGTCAATACAACAACATATTTGATCCTCAGTGTTAGATTGAACAGATAGGGGCTTTGTGAAGGAAAAACTGTCTATCAAGATAGACATAATAACCTTTCAGTCGCAGCGGTGTATTAAATGCTTCGATCAGTAATGCATAAGGTAACCAAACACCATACTAATAAAGGCTACAGTAACCACATAGAGGAGCGGAAATCCAACCCGCACTTTTCTTCCGCCTTTCTTACTTGTCAACATGACCTGCAAAATCATAACACCAGAAAAAGAACACAAAAAAAGGAAGGGTTAATTAAGGACAACTTTTATAGAGCACAAGATCATGTCACAGGAGCGTCACGACTGAAATAGAGACTTCATCAGGTAAAATTTAGGGTGAGGGACTGAAACACAATTTCTCCCTCCCTCACTTCCACAGATGCACATTTTGTAAGACTTAAATGGATCCGACTTATCAAGACAAGAACACAATTTGCTTGAGGTAAAGCTAGACTAGCATGGACTCAGAACAGACACAACATCCACATAACATTCTGGCTTATTATTACCCCAATATAGATTTAGTTAATAGCATCCCAATCTTTTGAGGACTTCTACTAATGTTGTGATCTTAAATTAATAATATTAACAAAATCTTGTTTAAACCATATAGGAATCAATGAAAATACCAGTTCTCTTTGTAAGCTCTCTCTTTCTTGAGCGGTAGATTTCCTCTCCTCTGTTAGCCTTGAGATGGTGTCTTTGGCCTGCAAGAGGGTAAGGAAGGGTGAGAAACAGCATTTATCCAAACCAATTACAGGCACTAAACCTAATTGACTCATATGTTTGAACAAAAGTTTACATCCACGGGAGGGAAATATCAAACTCTATGAAGTGTTCCAGAAGACTCGAAAAATCTTCAGTAAGAAAGGTTGAGGTTGAGTTAGTTTCCAGTTTTTATTCTTTTGGCATCGAGTTCCATCAAAATGACTAGACAAGTCAGCAAACTGCGGTACAAACTAGACCCCTCTGAATTTTCATCAAGTGAGATCACCTTGACCAATAGATGCCAAAACTAGTACAGACTAAAATATGATAAATAAGAGGCACAGTTAAATAAGAGAAACTCATCTTGCCTGAATCCCAGTATTGATTTAAATTCCATATGTTTGATCTTACTATGTACTTTCCAAATATCCTCAAGCAACTACTCTGAACCTTATCATGTACGGGACATCAAAAAAGAAGACAGTGCTACGACATAGTTTGAGCAGCGTATTACCAAGATTCTGCTAGGAAGAAACCACCCTTCTGTACTTGCAGGGAGCTGTAACAACTAGCAAGGATTGATTCAATATTGCTAGATCAAATGCACTAACGTTGAACAGAGACTCTGATTATGGAAGTCAAATCCAAGTCGGAAGATACTCGTTCAATGATGATAAATTGGGATCCACTTTACTCTGATACCATGTTGTCAAAGGTGGTGCGGGCTTAAGCCCTGAACTGAAGCTCAAACCATGTTGAGCGCCTCATGTCGCTAAATGTGCGCTTCAGTTTTGTTATCAAGGATCTAAGGCATACTTTTCCTTGCCAATGAGACTAAGAGGCGACATTAAACAAGTGATATTTCACTTTTATCATAATCTTCTTTCAATTTCTTTCTTCATATACTTGTCATTCATGCTTAGAATTATGAGTCTGGAGTAAACATTTATATATATTTGTATTTATTCTGCCTTGTCCTTTTTTCATTGAAGTCTACGCTTCATTTGCGTTTTGTGCTTAAAGCCCCAACGGACCTTAAAAGCTTTTTTTGCGTTTTATGCTTTTGATAACACTGCTCTGCTATCACAATTATACTTTTAACTAGCTTAGGACTCTAATCCTAATAGATATATAGTTGATAGTGCATTTAAGAGGTCTTTTTTAAAAATCGCCCAAAGAGACAATTCTGAGCAGCGAACATTAGTCAATAATACTGCTGACTGATAATCTCATGTGTCTAGGTCTGACAATTCCAGGGAACTGGTAAAAAGTTCAGTGTAAACTGCTTTTGCTGCTAGCTATTTTATGCAGATCACAAGGAATTAGACAATACCCTGACATAAAGAAGTGACCAGCATATTTTGTACAAATCTTTCATCCCTGGCATGATTGATGAATACCGCCTTCCAATTTCTATATGGGTTGGTTTTAACCCCTTGATTGCACAAAATTGATTCTTGTCATCAACAATGAGTGGCATCTTTACTTAAAAAATAAAACCAGGCAATTCCTCAGCAAAGCTATATCCAGATAAAAACTGAAAACCACCAAGGGAACTGACTACATATTGTTTTTCAAATGACACAACAAAAGTAGTTCCAGACTCTACTTGAAATAAAAAAATAAAATAAAATGAGAAGAGAAGAGAAGGTAAAAAAACTCTAACCTCACTTAATTTTCGTTCAAGTTCAATTATTTTTGACTTCATGCTTGCAACATCCTTGACTAAGTCCATCTCTTCATCATGCTTCCTCGTCTCCAACTGCGCATGCTTTCCCTCCATTTGCATGTCAGCATTTTCCTTTCTAAACTCCTTTACATTCTCATCCAGCTGGAGAAGTGTATCAACAGATAGATAAAATATATTACCAAACAGCTAACTCAATGTACATAATATAGAGCAAAACACTGGAAACACAATCAGTATCAACTTATCAAGCAGCTGTTAAAATAACTGAGAATTTATTTAGTTATATGCTAGTATAGTATGTTCTAGAATTTTTTTTCTGTGTGTTTAGGTTAATAATATAGAATACTCTGCACAGTTCTGTCATAATTAGGAATATCAAGATATAGAAAGAAAATCCTTATTTGATAACTTTCCTTATTTTATGCAGTCTAAACTTGTTTTGAACTTCTATGTAAGGAGCCTTCTTATATTGTTGAACAACTAATTCAAGACAAATTTTCTTCTTTTATTTTCCATATCTTTCATATGGTTCAGAGCCTCTACAATCATGCTACGTGGCCGCATTTTTACAACCAAACCCCATTGACATCTCCTGAACATACTTAGCATTACTCCATGTTTTTTCCATTTATACCAGTTTCTAAATTCTGGCTTAGATGAATAACTTACTTCCTTCGGTGTATTTTGATTGAGGGGGTTTACTTGATCTCTGGTCAATGATTCTTGGTATCTTCCATTGTGGTTATGTACTCCATTGACATCTCCCTGAAAAGATTACCATTATTTAGATTGTCGGCATTATTACCATATCAAACCACATGGTCAACAAATTCTGGTTTCCGAAGAAGATTACTTACTTCTTGATATGAACAGATATTTTCATTACCATGTACTTGATCTTCTCGTGGTGAATCTATGTAACTTGGAAGATCACTGTGTTGTACATTGATTGGTGATAAAACAGGTGAACCAGGTGGACTGACAAGGATCACTCTCATCTTATTTTCTTGAACATATTTGCCATCATCTTTTGAAAACTACAGTTAAAGCAGTCAGAAATTGTGTAAGAGGAATGCCCTTTGAGAAATCATATAATCCACTGAGAATATACCATGGCTGATGTAATATCCTCCTCAACAGTCTCCTCCGCCACAACTGTGCATTGAACTAAGAACTTATCCTTGCACGCCATATCAGGAGGAGGTGCCTTTTGTGCCTGCATGGTCACTGCATAAACAAATGTTAAAACCCCTATATATTGCCTATGATCAATTGATCATTATTGCTAACAGAAACAGTATATTTAGTCAGAGGATTATTTGTAAAAAAAATTTCTCCACTAGGGAGAAGTGATGCATCACAATATCTGTAATATATATTGTATATCATCTCTCAAACAGGAATTCTTTTTGCAGCACTACAGTCAGTATTAAAGATGGACAATCAAAGCAGGTACAACATGAGTTACGGGTTGAATTAAAATTGAACAAAGAGGCTACTCCGTTCCAGATATTATGTTCACACATTCATTAAATTAACAAACAACATGATATACAAGAGAAGGGAATGTCCCAAATACTAGCAAATAACATTACATAACCCATACCGTGATTGAAAGTGTTAAAACAAGAACTGAATAGTGTCTCAAAGACATACAATCAATCAAAATCCATGTTGAGCAAGAAAGCAACAACACCTTGGAGCTTCAAGCAAGAAGAGATAAGTGCATGCTTCTTTGAACTAAAGCACATATTTTTTAAATCAGTAGAAAAGAACATAAAAATATGGGCTTATAACATCAGAATTACAATTAACATTACTCACAAATAAAAAAAGAAGTGAATCCCGAAAACCACAGAAAAATAGAAGAAGAGCAGCAACCAAGGGAAGAAGTATAAAGAGAACTGAAGCATATCTGGAGAAGAATTCTAATACTCCGATAACCCAATTATATCCTCTTTTTTTTTTCTCTTTTTCATCTGTTAATGTCAAATTCAAATAAGCAACGGCTTCTGGCTCAATTTGCTTTGCATTTTTATATAAAATAAGTGTTAAGTTGGCTGGTTTTTGCTCAGGAACACGACTTAGCCTTGGTTCTTGCACTGAAAACTACCTTAGCAATGCAAAACGCCAAGCTTCACAGCACTGCATATTTCAGTCCTTAAGCGTGCCTTTAACCATACAAAACATTGATTTTTCTAATAACTAAATCCCCGAGGACCACTGGCGCACAGTTCAAAATTCAGTAGACAATTGGTCCATCCGTGTCTACCCTTCCTCACTTAAATACCAGGCTATTGTCTGAGGCAGGGTTCCACAACCCACGACGTACACCTCACCCGCATACGTCAAATGTTGCGCCCACTAGAACAAAGCCCAAGTGCCGAGATCAGAACACTGGTTGGTTTGAACCCGTGATGTGCACCTAACCCACACATCACATGTTGCCCTCTTACCACTAGACCAAAGGCATGGGTATCACAGCATTGGTTGGTTATTCGTCTTATATGTTTTTCATGTTCAGTCTATCTAGTAATTTCTTTCTATGTAGTACATGAGCTTTCTCTAGTGAAGAAAAGGAAGAGCACCTCCGTTAAAATCAATTCCGTGTAAATTCCCAAAGCTTATGTAGTTTAGGCTTATATTAGCATCCGTCCTTACCATCTTCCTCACTGTTGACCCTAATACATAACACTGAACATTCAATTCTAGCTGTCAAATTCCTCTTTCGTATGAAAGGAAGACTAGGATTCTCTATCCATTTGATAGCGTAAACAAATAATACAAAAATGATTTATGAATTGACTCTTGCAATACTAACTATCATTCCAGACCATCATGCAGACAAGTGATCATATTGAAAAGGTTTACCTATGCTGAAGTGCTGGCTAATCTCCATTACAAGCAAAATAATGCACCAGAACTACTACTTGTACCAAGAATAATGCGACATTCTTAAGTTGCATTTACTACTAAAAGAAATTTAATGATTTGTCATAGATCAAACTCAAAACACAGATATGGATATGCATATGCTGCCATCACGAAGAATTGTTCTTACCTGTAAAATCACAGGATGCTCTTGGCTTAATAATTCCTGTATTTGGTCTAACACAATATTTCTTTGGACTGGTAGTCTTGACCTGTTAAAATAATTCCAACATGATACTTATCAATCTCCATACAATTCCAAAAAAGCACTTGACTAAAACAAAAAATACCGTACCTTAAAAGCAACATGATTTTGGGACTTATTAATTAGTCGAATAGTGCAAGAGCTTTGCTTCTTTGGTTCAACTGCAAGGAAAAAGCCAATATAACTAAATACCAATTCAGTAACAGCATCCTTCCCAGAATTTATACAACAAAACTTTCATAATAAGCATGTCCCTTTCCCCACCCCCCACACACAAAAAAAAAAAAACTAAAATGAAAACAATGAAAAATGGATGCACATGAGTACTAGACCATCATGGGCGAAGCCACCTTAGGCAAAGGGTGGTTTGGTGCACACCCTTCGCCGGAAATTATATGGTGTTAGAGGTTAAGTATTAGCTATTATGACTTATGAGTGTTTATTCAATTTTGCACACCCTTAACACAACTGAGAAGAAAATTTGCATACACTTCGCATAATTCCCGACTCTGCAACTGTAAGTGTTAAGACCATAACAAGTGTAAATCGAACCAAAAGGCTCCACCTCATTAACAAAAGCTCTTATTAGAATACTTAAATATGCCTCTTATCCATACCAATGCTTTAATCTGATCAAGTTGTAGTATGATTGCACAGCTCATAGTCGCTGTTATTTATTCTTTAAAACTAAACTTTGAAGCATCTGGACAACACAAGTAAGCAGCAGTAACTAGAATATGGAAAAGGCTTACATATGAACTTGAGTTCCCTTGGTGCAATTTCCACCAGGTCGGAATACATGGCTATTTTGTTATCTAAAATTCAATCCGAAGTAACAGATATCACTTCCTGCCAGCAAAAAGAAATCAAAAATAGCTAAAAACATTAATATTTAAATCCACAAAAATACACGCAACCTAAAAGTAACAAACAACAAAAAGATACCCAATACAATTATTGTGTCCGCGTAAAATCTCATAAAAATATATGCATGCCAGTAAGGAATAGGCAAATTTGATTTTGACTATAGGTAAACGCATCAAATCCCATAAAGAAAAGATAAAAAAAAAAGATCAGATTGATCCGGCGATTTGATCCGGCGGTTTCATCAGGCTCATGATTCAGCGTCAATAGAAGAATCGACATCGTTTATAAATCGGAATTGAGAGAGAGAGAGAACTCACCGGAGCTTCCAATGGCGAAGAAAATGAATGATGATAATGAAAGAGGAATCAATCTTGGAATTGAATATAGCGTAAATATAACGTTACTTTCGGACCTCCTCTGTTCGTTCCTCTGATCAATGGTGTCACCTCTCTCTTTCTCTCTCTTTCTTAGAGATAAACAAATGATGCACAGAGAGAGAAAGCAGCGTGCATTGTATGCATAGATAAATCGATGAACCCTAGGATATGAAGAGGAGAGAGAGAGAGAAGGAATTTTTTTGGTTGTTCGGTGATGAGAAACAGAGAGAGAGAGAGAGAGAGAGAGAGTAGAGGGGGAAGTGTGAATTGCGTAAGAGGGTTCACTAAAAGGGTCCGAAGTGGAGGCTATGAACCGGATCGCCTCTTTATATTCGTTATTTCATAAGAATTTAAGATGAGTTGTAGGTAGTACTTATATATAGAAGAATAAGCTAATAAAAAAGTACTATAAATAACTTTTGAATAAATTAATAATTTATTTATTAATCATTTTGATTGAGCTAAATTCAATTTAACTTGTCTATATAACACCCTTAAACTCGAATATCACAAGCAAAATAATTGTGGCTCATCTTTTTAAAGAAAATAAAATACTACTCCCTCCGTCCCTATTTACTTGTCCATATTTCCTTTTTTAGTTGTCCCTATTTAGTTGTCCATTTTGACAAATCAAGAAAGAACAACAAGTTTTTTCCTATTATACCCTTATTTACACTTCTTGAAAATTGTAAAAGTGTATATTGTTTCCCTCCAATTTATTTCACTTGAATTCAAATAAGTGATTGTAATTTTGAAGTGAAAAGTTGTCATAAGGGTAAAATTGTAACTTCACAGTGCTAATCATTGTTGCCTTAATCTGTGTGCCATTTCTAAAGTGGACAACTAAAAAGGGACGGAGGGAGTAAGTGTGAAGCTCAAAGGGAATGGAGATCCAAGATATATTTTTTCTAAATTGTTAGTATCACTTGTCAATCACATTTGGCAAAGTGTCTTATTTATTCAATGATCTAATCAAAAGCAGCAGAATTATCCGCAGTGAAAGTGATAATGGACATTTGAAGTTATACCATGTACTCCCTCCGTCCCTATTTACTTGTCCATATTTCCTTTTTTGGTTGTCCCTATTTAGTTGTCCATTTTGACAAATCAAGAAAGGACAACAAATTTTTTCCTATTATACCCTTATTTACACTTCTTGAAAATTGTAAAAGTGTATGTTGTTTCCCTCCAATTTATTTCACTTTAATTCAAATAAGTGGTTGTAATTTTGAAGTGAAAAGTTGTCATAAGGGTAAAATTGTAACTTCACTGTGCTAATCATTGTTGCCTTAATCTGTGTGCCATTTCTAAAGTGGACAACTAAAAAGGGACGGAGGGAGTAATATTTAATAAATATATCAGGCAAGATATTATAAAAATCATTTTTGATGTATAAAATTGGATAATTTTTTTACATAAAAAAATAAATATCACATTATAAATATACCTTATTCAAATTAATGGATATCAAAATATTGAATCAGCTCCTGCTTATACGCACTTTGAAATTTAAAAGGATCTTTTTTATACACATCATGAGCATATACCAATAACGACATAAAAGAAAAATAAAGCAAGAATCTTTTTTATTTTCTCATTATTTGATGACTTTATATTTAAATTTTGTGTCCCACTTAAATTTGTAGTATTCCAATAGTTCCTTCTTGATGAATGTCCTTTCAATATTTGTCTCTTTGACCATCTTTTTAAATTGAAAACTTTTCTAAAAAAAAATATAAACAAATAATTAACAAAAGGCTGCCTTTTATTGAGAACTTTTTGTGTCATGGTGCTTCTATCAACCAAATTCCTTCAAAAAAAGTCCAAATGTTCCTACCAAAAATTATTCTAACTTTTCACCAAAAGAAAAAAATATCATAAAGCTTAATTATATGATCTTTTCCTGAGTTTGAAGTTTGCCTAAAAGTGATCACACATTTTACTCATTTGGTTCAAAGTGAAAGATACAGATAAGAACACATACATGCAAAAAAATAAAAAAAAATCTATTCCATATATTCTTACAATAAGAACTCCAAAATGAGTCAATTTTCTTCTTATTTAAAAGAACTAGATTGGTTCTTGCTGAACCATTGAAGTATGAAAATTATAAATGGTACTTGTATATTTTTAAAATTTCTCATTTGATGTCTGACACTTATATATTGAAATCTGATTAATCTAGTTTCCCACCATGTATAGCCCATTCGGAAGGAACTCTTCCTATTAATTTTTTTTTTCATATTCAAAACTCGAAGCTAAAATCTGTAATTATAGGAGGACTGCATAAATGCTATCAATTTGTTAACGTCATCTATTATTTAAAGGTTGGATGAATAAACCGTTGTGTCAAACAAAGTTCACTATTAGGGGCAACTTTATGTGCATAGTTATATATTGACAAGTCATTTTTGTTTGTTTAGACAATATTTCACAATAAGTTTATACTATATTTGATATGATTGATTATATTCCTAGTTGTTTTTTTCTTCCTATTCATCAAACTAATAAAATCAATTATTCTTTTCATTTTCTTCTCAAAAGTTCCATAATTTTTTTTTGGCGAGCTCTTGGGTCGTCTGGATCCATATCTGATAGAAATGATAGCTTGGTTATCCCCATACACCTTATCATGCGTGTATGTAGAAGCAGTTTGTGCTAGATTTTTTTTTAAAAAAAGTAGCATCTCTAACAATTTCCTTTTTCCCTTCAACGTGACTCAATCATTTGATTTGAGCAACTTAAAAAAAAAGCTGAGAAATTAAAGCAATGTTAAATTATTCATTCTATTAAATTAAAGATTAAGAAAAAGTATTTTAATTTCTCTCCATATGATTCACTAATCATAAATAAATAAACTTTAAAAATAAAAGGAGCCAGTGCATTATCATAATGATCACCAACTACTTTGATGCAAATTAAATTACTTTCTTTGTAAGTAATATATGTGGTTTTGATGAATTTGTATAAACACATGCAACAAATATAGGTGGGGCAAACTTTTACTTTAACATTTAATAATGAAAGTGAAATATCCCCAGTGGAGTCGGTTGGAATTTATTTTTAGCCAAATGAAATTAGAAAAAAGCTACCAACTTTTGCACACATTATACAAACAGGATTGATTCTTCAAGTTTCCTCTATCTCTATCTCTTTTCAACAATATGGATTTAATTCTGTATGGGCCACCAAACCTTGAGATGCTTCATTTTGTTGTCTTTTTTTAATCATCACTATATTCAAAATTTACTTTGAATTAATTCAAATTCACGTCACACAAGATAGATTTTAGTGTTTTCTTTTTCTATTGGTAGAAACTTCATTCTCACACGAAATTTCTAATTAAAGGTGAAGGATAATTGAGAATATATATTTCTTGTAAAGATGGTGATTAATGATTACTCGTAGTAGACTCCTTCACTGAGAAATTAACTCACAAGGAATATTAACAAAATTGGTTAAATGGATGATAATGAGGCCAGTTGTTGAAAGGATTGATTCGTATCCAAGTTATATAAAGAGGCAGTTGAGAAATACGTGAACAAAATTGATTAGAGTTGGCCTTTGATTGAAAATGACTAATAGCAATGTTGACATCATTAAGTTTTTTCTTTTTTAGTAAAATATATTGGTGCAACTGCAAGTGCTAACAGAATTTGTTTTTGTTTTTTTTCAAAAGTTCATGGTGTTGGTTCTTATCATTAGTTTAGGAACTTATTTCACGTATGCATAAAGTATGTTTTTGCTCCTCAGTAGCATCGAACAAATAGTGGTAAAGTCGTTGAGAAGTTAAATATAACTGGAAGGGAAACTAATTTTATCATTTTCCGAATTCTCTAAACATGTTAATACATATTTACACATTTACAGCATCAAATTCACCTTCATTATTCAGAAGCACTTGCTGAATTACTCCCAATCGACATCAAAGAAGCCAGCATCTTTCATTTCTGAGTAGTATACATTCTCCAGATGCAAGTCGTCCTCCTGCACACACGATTTAGAACAGAGCCGGTAAGCTTTTTACAGATATATTACAGTCCATGTAAAGATTTTGGATAAATATGTTTTAAGACTTCTGTCAGCGCTTTGCAGGTAAAGGATACGCATGGGAGGGGCATAAGTGAGAATGAATGATGAGAAAATGATACCTGCAAAAAGTCCGCTAGGAAAGTAATATACAGAAGAGGAAGGTACATGGCATGGTAACAGATGACCGTGATATTGTACAGCCTGTAATGCAAAATGAGGATCTTTTAGTAAACTAAAAGTAGCTGAAGTATGCACCGGTTTATATTAATTGGATACAACAGTTTGGATGTGATAGTAATGCATTTCTCTATTGTTTTTGTGTGAAGAGATACATTCAACTTAAAGATGCAGAGAAGTACCATAAAAGCCACATCAGGTTTTTTATTCATCCCCCCC
>NC_064282.1:11825590-12102555 GCF_019186545.1 Solanum stenotomum | reverse complement strand
CCCCCCCCCCCCCCCCTCCTCCCAGTTTACTTGTACTTGTCAAAATTGCATGTGATATCCCCCCCTTTTTTTTTAATGACAAGGGAAATCCGCAGCCGCTACCCTTTGGATGCGCAATGCGTAAAACCCCCGCTCCTATGCAATAGCTCGCAAACCACATAGGAAACCACATAGGAGAGGTAACCTGCGAGCTCGACCCAGAAGGCAAACCCCTTGCTTTTGCTGGCGAGGGATTTCGAACTTGAAACCTCCGACATGGAAGTCCCAAGCCCAAACCACTGGGCCACCCCAAAGGGTGTGATATCCCAATTTCTGAACTCATACTATCATTAGTGCCAGTATTAAAATATGAATGCCCTTAATAATCACAGTGGATAAGAAAGAACATCATCTGAAGTCATTAAAGACGGCATACCATATTCCAAATCCAGTCCCATGTGCTGCAAGTGCACATGCAAGCAAGGCAGTTGCATTAACGCAAAACATGATGGAAATATAGTTCTGGAATGCAGGTCTTGCTGCAACGAGAGAAAGATACTAATAGTAAGGATACAATAGTATAAGTTCATAATAGACCCAACATAAATTCATGATATGAAACTCACCTGGCAACCTTTCTCTCCATGTAGATCGATACATAAAAAAGATGAGGCCATATACTCCAGTCAGCAGTAACTTGTGAATAACCCACAAGGCCCATTGTGAGCCATTGTTGCTAACATCAAACAACTGAATACCAAATCCAAATAGGTAGATCCCCTGGGAGAATGAATAGCACGCATCAATACCTCTAGTATGATATAATTCACAAAAATAAGGCGTATGACTTGTAGTAAGGATGAGACACATAAGAAGAGCATGACAGAGGTGCTGAGTGCTGACATGAGTCCCTGATCCTCATAGGACATAAACAATTCAAAAGCAACTGAAATAATTGGGAACTAGGTCATTCATCTAAAAATTCAAAGAGGATATAACCAGCAACATGACATGCCACAGAAACTTCCGACTTTCAACCTCATTTTGTGCCAGATACCTCCTCTTTTTTTAAGAGCTGTTACAACAAAATTAATCATTATAATGCCTCCCCTCTACCAATTTAAGCTTGCGTATGAGGTGATCGTGAACATGGTACCAAAGCATATAAAAATTCTGGTTTCAGAACTCACCACCACCAAATGTAAAGAAACAAAGGTGTTTCGACAGATTACCCAAATAAAATAAAAAATAAGGCCCACATGTCACAGGGCTTGTTAAGACATAATTACATAAATAAAAATGTCTCCCCTCAGACTACTTAAACTTTAAATGAGGTGATCTAGAGAAATCTACCAAGCCCACAGCAGGAAAAGCTACATAGATTTGTTCAGAGAAGGAACAAGGTTTTACTTGAGCACATTATGATGCACAACATTGCATCTGCTGACAAATATAGATGCAGATAATAAAGTATATTTTCATGCAACTAATAAGAAAGCATGAATATATGTTACTTAAGTATTTCTGCTTGTTCTCATTTATACATACACCGTCTTCAAATTGAATAACTAGTTTTGAAGTTTCACAACATTTCCCAACAAATGCATAGAGAACATGAAGAGAAAAATATGACTATGTTTTTTTTTATAGATTTTTCGCCTGTCGCTTATTGCCTCCATAAACATATCCTCCTCAAGTTAAATCTCGCTCATGATTGGGTGACTTTTTTCTTTATCCTTGTTTGACTATCTTCAGATCCAAATTGCAACTTTAACTCCTACTTAGACTGCAAATGTACATTCAACTCTGGCACACCACGACATTGCAAGTTGATATTACGATTAAAGAAGAGATTAAGTTGTATTGACAAGTGACTACTTAAATCTACATAACCTTTTCTGTTATATAAGAAGTTCCATGACTTTCTTTAGGTGAATGGCATTTTCTAACACAGTCTAATGAGGATAGTTTGAATTTCACTATTGAGCCACATGATATTTTATTTTTGAAATATTTTTATAATCGTGATGTCCATGCCAACTAATTAGCTTCCAAATGGGGGGCATGCTTAATTAAAGTAACTTGCAGAAGAGAGGTTTTGACCTATAAAATAGATGATTCTACATGTGCCAGGAAGATCAGGAAACAATAGCACCTATCTCCATTGCAGATTTTAGAGAATGTTTGGAGTTATTCCTAAGCCTTTGTGGTATTACATGGGTGGCGCTCCAGATTTTCCAGTTAAAGTAGCATGTTTGGAATGGGCTGCAACATGGGGGGTATGCTCAACTCAAAATAACTTGCAAAAGAGAGGTTTTGACCTATGTAGTAGATGCTACCTGTATCAAAAAGATCTGTAAACAATTTAGCCTATTTCTCCATTGCAGATTTTCTAGAGAATGTTGGGAGTTATTCCAAAACCTTTATGGTATAACATGGGTGATGCCTCAGAATGTGAAAGGTATAATGGAAGGTTGGCAGCAACAGGTGCTACCAAAAGAGATAAAGCCCACATAGAGAACTATTCCATTGTGCATCTTATGGATAATATTGCTGGAGCAGAACAAGACTTGCTTTGGAGGGCAGAGAACTCACATTTCTATCATTACGATAGATGTTTTCAAAATCTGTACTTTTGGTGTAAAGTGGCTCACTAGATAGTTCAAAACAGTATATGGTATATTCTCCTTCGTAGTGCTTACCAGTTCCCTCTTCCCTTTCCATTCAATATTCCTGTATCATCAACATTGGACACATCGCTTTCTGTGTCCACTCTTCCCTTTCCCAAGCAACTTTTCTATTTTCCCACACTGGACACGTCCCTTTTCCTCATAACATAATAAGAAAATGAACATTTAATCCTCTTTTTCTTCTCCTTCTTACATTATCCTAGCAGAAAAACTATGTGCCTCTAAGCCGTATGAACTTGGCTTTAAGCTATTGCATAAACATGGTAACAGCAGCGTTAAGCAACAAAGAAGTGAAAGTTCGGTGATTAAACAGAACAGGATTGCACCTTTAGAGATATATCTAAACCTACTACAATTGCTGAGATTAGGAAAGTCTGTGTTAGCGCCTCACGTCCACTAGCGTGGTTCCCTTGAAGTAGAAAGGCTATCAAGCTTACTTCGAGAAATAGCATGCCAGATGTTGTGAACAAGGAGATGACATTCCACATCAATTGTTTCCCTGGAGCACACTCCCATGCCTGTGCGAAAAGTGGGTTAAAGAAGATAATGATAGACAGATAAATCAATTTAGCTTAATTACAGGTAGATCTTTAGGCAAATGTGCACCAACCACTACAAATTGGACAGCTGGAAGCATCAATACAAAATCGATATGATACATAGTGTATTTAAATGGAGATATCCTCTTCGTGAGAACCAAAAGAAACATGTTTTTAGAACATAAAATAGAAGCTTTAAGAAAGCAAGAAAGAAGCTCTTTTACATGGTCAAGCCCATAAAGAGAAGCATTTAATGCATTAGGGACCAAAAACAACTCAAAAATTTGTCAATACTCAATACCACACATAATAGGAGGTTGCAGTAAAATAATTCTACATGACCATGCCATAAGCAGGATTTACTAACTTTTCTTTTGTTTCTACGTTTTTGTTTTATTATTCCACAGGAAACACCTCTATATAAGAGTTGTGTTTTTCCAAGTAGAAGGAAGCAGGAACAGACATATTGACAAAGGAGGTTGCCATAAATAAGTCCAGCAAAAGCTGTAATATCCTTCTCTGACAGTTACCAAGTAAGGATGGTCATTGGCACATTTCAAGAAGGATCAATCACATGTTTATGTACATAGCTAGAAACAACTCACTAACCCCTAATTATAGCTAGAAATAAAAATTACATTATGAGTAATAGTAAATGGCGATTGTACTAATTGTTTTTGATGGAACATTGCTTCGCTGCAACTTTATCAGAGAAAAGTAAGACCAATCCCTTGGCGGACGTAGTACCTTAGAAAGTTTTATATTTTCTTTTTCATTATATTCATTTGTGCTAATTTCAAGATGTATGAACATTATTACAGGAAGAACAGATATCAGAACCAAAGATTATATAAAGTTAGTAATAATTAACACTTAACAGGATAACAAATAGATACCTGAAGAGAGCACCAGGCCAAATTGAAGATACTAACAAGCCAGAGAATGGCATAGAGAGCAGCTACTACATGCGATCGACCATTAGAAACCTTCGAGAAGCTTCTCTTGGCTTGGGAAGCCAAATATAAAACAAATAGTACTGACGGAACTATCATCAACACATTATGCCATAAACCGTGGCACTCCACGAACCAACCGCCGCCGCCATCTCCTCCTGCTCCGACCACGGCAGTTGCGGAAGAAGACGGTGATAGCTCCGCCACTATGGATTCAACAGATCTCATCTTCCAATCAATCATCAAAAGCCCTAACTTCAGCTAATCCCTATTATTAATTACAGATACAATAGTAGGTAGAGAATTCTAAATACAATCGGATTCTTTTTTGCGTCGTTTTTTAAACGAAAAAGAAAAGGTCAAACTATTTGGTAGCTAGCAGGACCATTTAATTAATTTTTAAATAAGTTATTCGTATTAGTTAAAAAATAAGTTATATATATCTTTATAATTTAGAAATTTATATAACAATTATATTTTTAATATATGCATAATTTTAATCAGCTCCGCATAATATAATACAATTTTCTCATAATTTATAGTACATATTAATTATATAAATTTTTAAATTGCAAACTAAAATTGATATTCATTTTATATATGAAGAATAATATATTTCTAACTAGTCATCAAATGACTAAACATATTACGGCTCAATAATAGCGAAATTACCGGTTGCGTTATTTTCAATTTTGTTACGAGCCATTGTCAGTTTGTCACTCTATTGCTGATTTGTTTATCACTCTTATTTTTGTAATTATTTGCTTTGTTTCAACATATATGTTATAATTTTTAAAAATATTTGTTCTAAAAAAAAATTATCTAATAAATAAAAGATATATTTTTTCATTTTACCTTTGATATAATTATTTTTTAAAATGAACACTTTAATTAGGAGGTAATAACACACATTTATATAGTAAATATTTAATGAAAAGAGATTAGTATTATGTTAAGACATACTCCGTGTACGTTCATGTTGTCTCACTCATATAAATAAGAATAATAAAATAGCTTTATCTAATATTTTCTTTAAAAGTATGTAAAAGATAAAAGCAATGGAAGGAAATAGTAAAACATGTATGAAAATAATGAATCATATTTGATTTAGCTTGTTTTCTGACGTGACTTTCTGTAGAAAATCAAATATTGAATGAGCTTGAGAGTGTTCAGTTACAAAACACCGGAAACATGCAATAAGTAAAAAATGTGTTAGGAAACAAATGATTGGTAGAGACATATTTAAAGCTAAATCCTAGATAACGCCGTGTGTGAATCATCCACGATGACTCATATTTGCACGTTATTTCCGTTATACGTTGGATTATGCACATTGTTTCCGTTATACATTGAATTATGTAACTTTTGAAAAGGACCCAGATTCCTTAAGACTAGTTACACTTTTGAGTTTATTTTGACTGATCATTGTTCGATTTTTGATCTCATGAAGTCCTAGAACTAGATGAGTTTATGATATCCTCTTGGATCTTCACAACCTGATCTCGAGTCTTTAACAAACAAGATCAACCTTAGCATACTGGTCATGCTCATGTGTTATATTCCATATGTCGTCTTTGCTAAGTCAAAACTAATATGTTCCTATATATATTTATCGCGCGTCACCTTATGACTCGTTCACTTGTTCTATTCAATAATTTTTAATATATCTATGGGAAAATGGTCTGAAAAATACACCAATTTTGACCAAAATTGTTGTTACGATACCAAACTTTATGGAAGACCTTTTACCCTCTGCACTATTTAATAGTGTATTTTAAAGGTATATATGTGCTCACGTGAACACATTACTATTTATAATGATGCAATATTTATGATGTCAACGTGGGCACATATATACCTTTAAAATACACTATTAAATAGTGCAGAGGGATAAAGGGTCCTTTCCAAAATTTGATATCGTAACAACAATTTCGATCAAAATTTAGATATATTTCAGACATTTTTCCATATATAATACAAGAATCTTCTTTTATTTGCATAGGAGCATGAAATATGTTCCACCCCTCATTATTTTCGTGCTAAAACACAACAGTAATTTTAAAAAGTGAAATTCTACCTTAAATATTGTATTCTTAATTAACTAGTAGAGTACTATAAAAGTAAAGAGTTTAAGTTAATAATTTTTTGTCAGTGTTAAACATTCTTTTAATCAAAAGACATTTACATGTCAACCTTTTTCAAAATGTGGGTTTAAAATTTTGAAAATAATTAAATTATGTTACTTGTTTCAATATTTAAAAATGATATGATAATACAGTCATACGTGGATTTAGGATTTAAGTATTACGAATTCAAATTTTTATAGTTCTATGCGTTTCATTGTATTCTTAAAGGTATATGAGTTTTATCTGTCATTTTTGCAATTTTCATAAATTTTTAGTCATAAGTTTATACTCTGCGTTGAAAGTATTGAGTTCAAATGAATTCAATATATTAGGAGAAGCTGAAAGTGAAAGTAAAAGTAAGGAGTGAAATGTTTACTATTATATATAGTTAACTTTTTCTATAAACATAAATGGTAATTAAAACAGCTCAATTATTCGTAAAATTAAAGGTGTAGTGTGATATTACTTCATAGGGAATGAAACATGTGATTAGTAAAAGCAAGTGGATTATGGCTTTCTTCTTCCTCCTCTTCCTCATCATGGAGTTGATGAATTGGGTCAAAACTTGGAGAGTTATTAGCAGTACAGGTAACTGATCCATGCAGTTGATGATGTTGATCAAAAATATTAGTAGTGGAGTTATTGAAATTGTTGATGAGGTTAATATTGTTGTTTGAAATAGAAGAATTGTTTGAGTAACTTGGCTGTAGAATTGCAATATGTTGTTCTTCTTGTTGTTGTGAAATATTGTGATAGGCATTTGCCATTGCATATCTGCTGTTCATTATCTGTGTCTGCACTATTGCTAGCTCTGATTGTAAGGATGCCACCTACAAAAAATAATAATTGTACTAGCTCATGTTAGTTTATTAGATGAGCTTATATAATTTTTCAACGAAGAATATTTGACATTTTTTCACCTGTTGTTGCAAAGCAAGAATGGTTGAGACACAACCATAAACAGGATCCGAGAGCCTAGCTTGAGCTTCATAAGTAATAGTGACCACCGCGTCTTGCCGCCGGTTAGCCGGAATGTGCAACAATAGCTTAGACACATTGCTGGCTCCAAACACCTTGTGCACGGCTGCAAACCGAGCCGCGCCTTGGTCGGAGCCAAAGTAGGGAGCGAAAACGCACCCATTGATGCATTTTCTTCTCAAGAACTTGCATGCACCACAAGGGGCCGTGGAAGCTGGAAGAACGCCTGAGACTTGCTGCTCCACGGCCCCTGAAACACGCTTTCCAGGGCCCTTACGCCGGTCACCATCACTTGATGGCTCATCCATGTGGTGGCTTTTGTTAGATGGAAAGTGAGAATGTGATTTAGTAAGTTGTAATTAGAAGAGAAAGGGTGTTTATAAGAAAAGGAATGAAGAAAGGCACGTAACTCTCGTGAAGGGTTGGCAAAGGTAGAGACGTTAAGGTTGGTGAGAGTACTTGAGAATGGGGGAGTGGAAAAGAGGAATGTAGTACTTCTTGGGTGTGAGGGGCACGTGCAAAGAGAGTGTTGTGCATATGTTCACTACTTTTCTGTTTGGATTGTTGTTACGTATTGTTTCATAACGTAATATGATAATATTATATTATTTAAATAAATATTCGTTCTCCATCATTACTTAATATCACATGTCAATAATTTAAAGGTTAAACCTACAAAATTTTGTGGACGGTTGTGTGTGGGGGAGGGCGGGGGGGGGGGTTTAAGTTTGTTATGATTGGAAGGGCTGTCTGTGAAGGGAGGACACAAGATTTATGCTGCCCGTGGCCTGTGGGAATTGGGAAACCAGACGCATTTAGTTAACATGTAAACAATTACTTTTACTAGTACTCTACTATGTCATGCTTTCTTTGTAGTTGATGCAAGGCTTTGCATAATCAACCTGTGTATAAAAAGATTTCCTTAATTTTATGAGGGTGTATTTGAAGCTCAGATGGAAAATGTATTTTTAAAAAATATATTTAAGAAAGTCCATTGGTATTACGAGTATTTATTTTCTTGTATTCGATATGTAGATGAAAAATAGATGAGTATAATTTAGACAAATAATATAGGGTGTGAGTTGGGGTGGTAGGGATAGCCGGATGGGGGCTACGAGGGGTGGGGCTAGGATGACATGTGTTGTACGGTGGGGAAGACACAATAAATGTCGAATGTCATTCGTCAAACTTTATTTTCCTACCTTTACTTAGTAATTTCCTTATTTTTAAGAAACTTGTTTGCCTATAGAATATACTTTTTGTAAAATTTGTTGACCAATAAATAAATATGGGAAAATCGGAAATCGAAAAACACTTTGTCTTGCACAATAATTATTTGTTGTTTTTTCGTTGCAAGAAAATTATTTAGTCTAGAAATTGATATACACGTGTCGTTTTTTCCTCCAAAATTGAAAAGAATTTATAGAACGTTAAAGAGTATTGGAACTATAATTATTTTGTCCATTTATTATTATCTGCTAGGTCACCAGCAATATTTATCTTCGTAAATCAACTTGTAAGTTTACTTAGGGCCCGTTTGGCCATGCGATATGATATCATGATATGAAATCATGATATGGTATTATGATATGAAATCATGAGATGAAATTGAAGGTTTGTTTGGACATGCGATATGGAATTTTTGTGTTGTATATTTTCTTATAAACAAAAAAATCCCATAAGTTGTAAAGCTATTAAAATAGCCCCAATTGTTTATTCAATCTTATCAAATAAACAAAAATTATAAAATCGCATAATAAATTATTACAAAGTTATTTGTTCTTCAGTTAAATAATTGTTTCATCTAACTTTAATTTAATTAAAAAAAATTGAACATAAATTGTACTTGATATGTTCATATCTCTCAACTACTCTTACAAATAACCTATAAAGTAGAAAAAAAACATACATTAGTGAGTAAATATTAACTTAGAAGTTAAATGCACTAAGATAAAAATTAACAAACATCACTAACTTCTAACTATTTACAAGAAAAATCAATAGTTAAATATTATTGAATAACGAAATTTTAAAAAGTTACCACAAGTTTGAGTCAAAAACACTTCTAATAAAATTTAATCAAAAAAATTATAACTAGTCCACTTGACTAAATATTAATAACTAATTGATCAAATTTTCCTAAGTCCTCAATCAATTGGACTTGATATCCTTCAGTCATGTGAACGAACATTTTGCAAATACTAAGATTAAGAAAGTGCGGCACCGCCAATGAAAATTGTCTTTTATCAATATTATGCTTAGTCATAAGATTAAGACGTTTTTTTTTATTATGAAAAATCAAAAAAGTATTACTCCCTTTGTTCTCATTTATATTCACCAAATAAATTTCTACTTTATCATTTATATTCACCAAATTTAAAGTGATAATAAATTTTATATTGGTGAGAATAATAAATTTTAAAAAATAATGATGTGATTATTAATTTTATTTACATATGAAACAAAGGGTTAGTAGATATAAATGTGGGGTTGTTTTAACAAAATATAAACTCATGGATCAATTATTGTATTAAAATATCTCAAATCATGATATGAAATCACATGGTGATTTTATATCACGGTTTTTGGAGAATATGATATCACCTCTCATGATATGAAATCATGAGATGAAATCAGCGTAAAATCGCATGTCCAAACGCTGATTTCATCTCACGACATCATATCGTGATATGATATCGCATGGCCAAACGCCTACTTAGTAAAAATATTCTTTTCATCTGTTGAAATTTCTTAGTATGACAATAGATAAAGAAATTTACATTCACAAGGTAAATAATTTAAACATTTTCTATGATCCTTATACTAATAGGGCTCGTTTGATAACTAAGTTGGAGGTGAGTTACGTATACATAAAATTATATAAGTAACATCAAATTTACAATTGATTAAGAGGTAAGTTAATCATTTATGCAATTAGTATAATATTTGTTTTACTAGAAACTCACATAACTAGCTAATCATATACAAAGTATAATAAAATTTATATATTACAATATATATTTCATACAAGATAAAAAATATAATAACTAAGACATACGTAAATATTTTCAAGACTTATTTTAGCATTTGCGTAACTCTAATTAGCTATCAAACGAAGGTGTAGTCTCATATTTTAACATAATAAAATAATACTTGCATTGAAATACTATTGAATTATTTTTAGTAAAGGAAAAATGATACTCCAGTACTATAATATTGTGTACTGTGTACTACTATTGGGGTTTATCGTGCGGCCCAAACAAGTCTTCTAACATTAGGGCAGGAACGGAAGAAGAAGGGCTTACTACAGACCTTCGTTTTCTTCTTCACAAGAAAATCTGCATTTCTTCTTCATTAAATCAGGAAAAGGACTCCAAATGACCAGCAGAAAGATTGTGCGGGACTTGTTTATCTCAAAACAACCTGTTTTCCGACGAATATTAGCACCGCAACAGGTTCGTGTGTCTTGTTGTTATTGTTTTTCTTCTTTATTGAATTTGTGCTTAATGGTTATTGTTTATAATTTGTAATTTTTTTATTTTTTTGTTTGCATTAGGTGGTTTCTGGTAGAGTTGCAACAAATTTGAGGTTTGTTGGAGCAGATAGGTATCTGGGTATTCGTCATTTCGGTGTATTCAATGAGTTCTCCAAGAAAGTTAAAGGCGAAGTAGACAGGTATTTGCTCTTTCTTTATTGCTTTTCATTTCAATGCTCTAGTGTTTTACTTTCTTGGATATTGGTATTAAAGAAGAAAAAGGGATTTTGTACCAGCTAGGGAATTTTATTATTTGAATTAGAAGTTCCCTTTGTATCTAATTTTGTGATAAACGCTGGGCTTGATTTCATTTCATTAGTTGGTGAAGATGCGCAAAAGATCCCCTTAAAGCCTACCAAACTGTATATACAAAAGAATTAGTTAAGCCAAAGTATATATGAAATAAAAACGAGATATTGTGTATCTTAAGTATTTTCTAATTGCCTTGAAAAATCCTCCAGTTCCTTTGATGGACATGGTGGACACATGGTTGCAAGCTTCTTTAGCCTTCATCTGTCCATAGCCTCTAAACTATCTTTGGGATTCTCAATCAATGTCACATTGAGAGAATTCCCCTTCCCAAAACTATGAAGCTGCCTGTTCTATAGTGTAACAGAAAGTGAATCAACATATGCTCGCACCCTCTGCGCTTAAATCTCCCACTTAAGTAAATGCATTTATTCTTTATTGGATTGTCTTCATAAGGATTTCATTCCGCGGGACACACCCAAGTAAAAGGAGCAACTTTCTTGGGTGCCTTTGTATGAGAATCTCCTTTTACGATGTCTTCTTTTCTTCTCAATTAATTAGACCATAGGAATAAGATTTTAATGACAATGTACACACACTAACCGTCTTTATACCATCCTACCCTTCCCATGTTCCACTTCTCAGATACTCAATCTGAATAGCTCCTGAAAAGCTAAATTCCCATGATCTTCCCTTGAATGATTTCTAAGGTCATGTTAGCTACAAGCCCATAATTGCATTCCTATTATGAGCAATAGCTAACACCGCTGATCATAGATTGATCCTACCCTTCCCATGTTCCACTTCTCAGATACTCAATCTGAATAGCTCCTGAAAAGCTAAATTCCCATGATATTCCCTTGAATGATTTCTAAGGTCATGTTAGCTACAAGCCCATAATTGCATTCCTATTATGAGCAATAGCTAACACCGCTGATCATAGATTGCATCTTCATGCCACATATCCAACCAAAATTTGCCATTCCCAGTGACGAAGTCAATGAATCTAAGGAAGTCATCTTTTTCTTCATAATCCCTTTTCGCAGATGCGCTCATTAAATGGCTAGTTACTTCATCTGAAAACCATTCATTCATGTCGCATATTTAGCAACTATTACTTTCTTCATAATTCATCTCTTTTTGTGTTTATCTCTACCACCATTTGTGTACATGGCCATATTAGATACAATAGTCTCCTGACCCTTAGACCACTCTAAACAG
This sequence comes from Solanum stenotomum, assembly GCF_019186545.1. NCBI lineage: Eukaryota > Viridiplantae > Streptophyta > Magnoliopsida > Solanales > Solanaceae > Solanum > Solanum stenotomum. Next base: position 12,090,285 of record NC_064282.1, on the reverse strand, counting down.
ATATTAGTTTCTTTTTCTCCATGAAATGATATTGCTTGTGGCAATGTTTTTCTTCCTAGAGAAGATTCCTTATCATTTTATCCTATGTCCACACTTGTCATACAAAAAAGAGGACACACACAGGTATGTGGAAATGCTAGACAATGTAATTTTTTCAAATATGTTATTTCACTCTTAGGCGGGTTATGTCTTCCACTCAACTTAACTTGCATTCAACATTTTTAATCATTGATTACTTCATCTTTATCCTTAAAATCCTCAACAGAAATGGCTACCTTACATTCATTAGTTGGCGAGATTTGTCGAAATGCAGTATGAGGAACCTGATTCTGAGTATTTCTTTTTTTCCTTGGGAGTGGGTGATATGGGGACATGTTGTTATCTTTTGAAGTGAGATGGTAGAGAATACAACTATTTCTCAATTTATTTTTTTTGAAATTGGTAACATTGTATTCCTCAGCATTAAGGGCTATGCTGGCCACCTCCAAAGTGTTAGTTACATAGAAAAACCAACAAAAAAAACAGGACTACTTACAAAGCTCCTATGAAATCCACTAGTTGTATTTCTCAATTTTATGATTATCAAGTTTCTAGTTGTCAGTGTCGCGCTCTCCATCTATACTTCTAAGACTTTGTTGGGGGTGTCATTGGGTTTATTCCTCAATGCTTATTGCTGCAGTAATCAAGAATTCCAACAGTCAGTCAAGGTGTTGAAGGAGAAAGCAGAGGAGTTAAAAGGGGTGAAAGAGGATCTTAAAACAAGGTGCCTTCTAGATTTCCTATAAATGTAACTTTAAAAGGTTTTAGCCTTTTCTTTAAGGGGCTGAGACATACTGTTGTATGTCAAGGCTGGCAGAACTACCAATGGGGACCCTGAAATGGTGAACTGGCAAATGCAGAACAAAGCAGACAACTGAGCAGCTTTACAAGCATGTCGATGGTGTTTGGACGGAAGCTGAAGCTACGGCAAAAAAGGTAATACTGTAATGGTGCACCCTCCATCAGTCTCTTGGGTGCTGGTCTAATATTTCGTTGCTGATTGAGATTTTTCTAAAATGAATGCTCCCAAGCATATATTTTATCTCAAGACTATTTTAGCAGCTGTTCATGGCTGTGCAAAGCTGCTTCTAGGTATCTAGATGGTATGCCAGGTTGATTCATATTATTCTATTACCTTTTTATAATATAATAAAAAATCTGTTATGGGAGATTCAGAGGATGCAATGAGTATAAAAGCACCCCTCTACCCCCTCAAAATGAAGGGATATAAAGCCCAGGCATTACATCATTTATAAACTTTGAATTGCAGTGGCAAGTTAGATTAAATCGACATCTATCTTTGGAGTGTAAACACTTACGGGACATTCTTGATTCCTTTCTCAACCATTGTGTTTGTGTCCATATAATACATGCTGGTATGGTTCTCTATATCTTGCAACTGAGCTCCCTCTTTTCCTTCTAGTAAGCTGTTATAGACAACTTTTAGGGATTCAAGTATGTCTCCCTGATATCAAATTAGTCGAAAACATGTCTCACAACTATTTTGCAGCTTTCTAGTGAATAAATAGACGATTCACAATGTCCACTTCTGTTTTACACATACCGGATCCTCTTGTACACGGTGTCCAACCCTTTCTTTTAATATAGTAATACAAATATTTGCAATCAAGTTTCTTTTTTTATGGGTAATATTTGCAATGAAGTTTTGTACATAGTTTATCCTCTGTCAAGCACCATGCTCTACTGTCCAGCAAAACATGAGACTTTTCTTGGTGCATTATTTCTCTGGAGATCTTTTCCTCTGGTGCACCAACATTTGAGATCATTCTTTGCAGTGAAGTTTTGTCTTATTGTTGAAGTGTGTAACCATCTCATCTAAAAGCTTAAGCCGTTAGAGATAACATACTTTTATTTAATAAATTACGTCTTCACACCCCCTCACGAGTGAGTAATTTCTTTTCATGGTCCAAGCACGTGGAAAAAAAATTTGATGATGGGTGGTGGCGGGACTCAAACCCATGCCCTCTGCCTACTCTGATAGCAATTTGAGGTGTGTGATCATCTTAGCTAAAAGCTTATGTTGCTAGAGAGAGCATAACTTTATATAATTAATTATGTTTTCGGCACCTATCACTATTAATTAGCAAAGATATTGATCTTTCAACTACAAATCACTCCATGAAGGCTAGATGTTTATTTTGCATCTTTGATTGGAACAAACTGTCCTATAATGTTGATGCATTTCTAGACTTTGTTAGTTCCCTAACCTTGACTTTCCCACTTGTTTGTGTTTCCCCCTACATATTTTTTGTTTTTTTGGGTTAGCTTCTTGGTTCTGCCATAACATCATGTAATGGAGCTAACTATTTGGTCTTGTATTGAATGCTTTTCCTTGAAGCCAGTAATAAAACACTTCCATTTAAAAAAAGATATTGATCTTTCAACCTCCGAATCCTGAAAGTTCCTTAAAAAATGTCAAGTTTAGTCACTGCCTGTTGAGCTAATATAATTTGTTTTGTAGGTTTATGCTAATGTGGAGGAAAAAATATCTGCTACTAAAGAGGAGGTTGGTAGTTCTTTCCTAAGCTCTTTTTAGCACATGTCCCGATTATGATGAATTCTTTAAGAGAGTGACAGTTGACCCTGATTCGTTTATAGGTCAGGTCAAGTTTTCGGACGGGGAAGGAAGAAACTCCAGGATCAAGTGGTCATTCAGATACTTCTGGTTCAAATACCAATGAGAGTAGTGAGTCTGCATCAGCAAAAACTCAACAGGAGCAGCAGCAGCAGCAATCTTCTTCCAGTGATAATGCAGAAACAGTTTTTAGCAAGGTTAAGTTTGCTGCTTCATCCTTATCATCAAAAGTCTCACCAGCCTTCCAAAAAATAAAAGAAGCAAAGCCTGTTGACTTAGCCAAGAAGGGATATGGCATTATATTGGATGAATTGAAAGGTACTCCAGGTAAGAGAAAGCGCCTCGAACATTCTGCTCCTACACAAGAAACTTCATCAAACTTCGAGAGGAGCACAAGGACTGATGTTGCTGTCTTACCATCAAAGCAGTCGAAGTGGAATAAGAAATGGGAGGCACTCAAGGAAAAGGTAATTTTCTTTCTTATTAGTCCCTGTTGAGATTGAGTGAACTGGTCTTTTCCTCTCATATTCCTAATTTGCCCTAAGTTTTTATTTATTTCCAGATGCAAGGTCACCCTGTGTTTAAGCGCTTCACTGGCATGAGTGAACCTGTTGTAACAAAAAGCCAGGAGGTACTTTCTGATTCTCTGTAGAATTTTACCATTTGTGGTATGTTTTCATTTTCAAACTCTCATTATCTGCTATATTTAACCCAATGAGGATATACATCCAGAAAGCATTTGTAAGTGAGGATTTTTAGCACAAAATCATTTAGCTGATAGCAGCAGCAGTGAATTTGGATTGCATTTATATGAAGTTATCTGAAATATTTATGTGGTATGACAGATTGCAGAAGATATTCGTGAGAGATGGGAAACGAGTGATCATCCCGTTGTTCATAAAATCCAAGAGTATGGCTACATTCCAATTTTAATGCTGTGTCCTGGATAGAGTTCTATTAAGATTAACTTATAGTTTCCATCTTAATGGTTACAGTATAAATGAAACTGTGTTTGGAGAATCAACAGCTGCTTTGTCATTTAAAGAGATCCGCCGCAGAGATCCGTAGGATTACAGCCTACTTTTGCTTGATTTTTCATTATCATTTTTGGCTTGTATAAGAAATTTGAAGTATGTCTTGTGAAGGTCATTCTCTTTACCTGAATTTGTTGCTGAGGTTCAAGAAGTGATTCGACCAGTTCTTGGTGCTTTCTTCAAAGTAAGTATGCACAAGTTCACTAAAGCTTATGGACACATGAACACGATTTCTCGTGTGGGGGTAGAAATAGGAGAGGCAGACAGAAGGGTATGGGTTAGTCATGTGTTTGGTTCACAATTAGGAGTAGTGGGTGGTGCAATCTCTCCATGTCTAGTTTTTGACGCCTTCAAAGTTGGACAGAGAGGAGAATCTATGTGTCTCTTTATCATATAACCCAAATGGATGGATAAATACTTCAGAAGTAAATCAGTAGGTCCACCATTACCCTACCCTTCCTTTCTTGCCTCGTACCGAGCTCTATTTTGTCTTTCACTGCTTATTGAATCTTCTCGTGCTGATATACTGAAATATGTTATTTTTTCTTCTTCTTTCAATGATGTCTTGCTTTTTGGGTCATTAGGGAGATTCAGAGGTGTTGAAGAAATATTGCAGCAAAGAGGTAATTGAGCGGTGTAAAGCAGAGCATCAAGCTTTTGAATGCCAGGGTATCATTTTTGATAACAAGGTAAGAGAAACGCAAGTTATGGTATTGGCTTCCAGTTTGAATATTTATTTACACTGAAGGGGAATAACAATAAATGAAAAGTGCCGCTTTGCTTAAACTTTCAGTGTTGCAATCTGTTCTCAATGATTTCTATTAGCATGTCAGACAAGGTCAATAGTTAGTAAAAGTTGATAGAACTAAAATAGCCAAGACACTTTTCTTACTGCTGTAAATGATTACATTTTTATGCTGATACATGGCCTTATTCTGTTAATGTGAGATGCAATTTGTGAGTTCCATGCTTGTCAAGTCAAGGTCATAATCCTTGAAACTTTATGTTTAGATGCTGTTATGCTGATAGAGATTTTAGAACCGTTGTCCCTGACTATAACTATCTGACTTCTGTCATGAAACCTGTTCAACAAATCTAATACCTCGTAGAGTGATATTGTTTTTTTTTAAATGCGCCATTGTTCAACAAATCTAATACCTTGTAGAGTGATATTGTTTTTTTTTAAATGTGCCATTGTTCAACAAATCTAATACCTTGTAGAGTGATATTGTTTTTTTTAAATGCGCCGTTGTTTTTTCTTTAGGGGTTATAGGGGCGTCAATAGGTAAAAGTATTTGTTCACACAGCATATTGCTATTTACTGTTTCTCATTGGCCTTGATCTAAGCATTAGATGCTGCATTTGCTGTAGTTGTGGTCTTGATTTAAAATCATCCCAGATTTCCCACTTCTCGCTGTAGGAAATATGCTCAAACTGAAAATTCGGCATGAAACATGTGATCTCTCATTTTGCATCACACGGTATACGACATTAAAGGGGTTGATTAGCTTGAGTTCAGTACTAATTGGTTTCTCTAGCATCAAACTTCCCTTTCCCTTTCCCGTGGTTTCTCCCCATTAAAGAGATTCCTCACCCACAACTGGCCCAAAAGGGAAGAAAGTCATGATCAATTCCTTTTTCAAATCCTGCTGCAGCTGCAAGAGGTATATGAAAGAGTGAAAATGTGTTTTCGTTGTTGTGGAATAAGGAGCCTCTGTATCTTTTTGAGATAAAGGTAACTGTGTATTCACAAGAGCCTCTGTATCTGCACACATTTAGTTTATTCGTAGCTATTAGAGCAGGATCCACTTCTTGGGGATTACAAGTCGAAGCAATAACAAGAATAATTCTAGTAGAGCATCTTTCACAATCCCGTAGAGATGGTTCATCCCAGAGTTCCCACCTCTCGTTGTAGGAAAGTCGCTCAAACTGAAAATTGGAAATGAAACTTGTGATCTCTCCTTTTGCATCACATAAATAAACTACATTAAAGGGAACGATTAGTGTGAGTTCAGTACTAATTGGTTTCTCTAGCATCAAACTTTCCTTTTATTTTCCTCTCCTGTGTTTTCTCCCCATTGCTACTAGGAATCAAATAACCCTACTGAAAATGAGTTCACACCACCGCCATCCCAAAAAAAAAATGACTGGTGGCGGACAGATCCAACCTTCTTATTTCTGTGCACTTGTATATGGATGAATAAATGTCTAGACAATCTATATGGTTAACTACTCTCTCTCTCTCTCATTGTGCAGATTTTACATATTTCGGACGTTGAAGTACGGGAGACAAAAATGATGGGAGACAGTCCCATTATCATTTTGGCGGTAAGCATTTCTCCTCATTTTTTTTATGTCTGGACTAATGCACCTCTTGACAGGGCTCTCTGCCTAACAAAGACTTGAAACACATTGTATACTCCGTCCGTTTCAAAAAGAGTGACCTGGTTTGACTTGGCACGAAATTTAAGAAATTCAAGAACACTTTTGAATCTTGTGGTCCTAAATTAAAGTTATGTCAAATGTACAAAATTGCCCTTAATCTTGTGATCTTAAACATGCCACGTGAAAAGCTAAAAGTAAAATATTACCAAAAAATAAAAGATGTCATTCTTTTTTAAACAAATTAAAAAGGAAAGGAGGTCATTCTTTTTGAAACAAAGGGAGTATACATTATGGAGAAATTCTGATAGTAATCTTTCTTTGGTAAAATTTTTTAAAAACATAGTGTATGAATGATGGAGAAACCCTGATAGTAATCTTTCTTTGGTAATTTTCACAGTTCCAGACGCAACAGGTTTACTGCATACGTGATAAACTTGGTTCAATTAAAGAAGGGGGACAGGTAAGCTTTATCCTCTGTTTTAGGTTGGTATTATTTTTAATGTTCAGTATTGGCTATTCAATGAATTGACCCTGCTGGTTAATTCGGTACTTTCTATTGATCATATCATCTGTGGTCAAATTGTCATTTTTCTATGTTACTAGCGTGATCTTCGTACATAAAAGTGTGTTACTACACGTAAACTCAGGATGTTCACGAGCATCAGTGTCAAAAATTTCCTAATTCGATGACTTTAAAAGCTCCTTCCTTAGAAAAAGCTTCTTTATTGAGACATCAATGTTGCTCTATAGAATGATCTCATCGTCAAAGCTAAGTCTTCTGAATTTGAAAATTAACCCTGGTGTGGCTAAATGTTGTTTTACTACATGTATTTAGGATACAATACACACTGTATACTATGCTTGGGCTATGCAACTAGTAGAAGCAGAAGAACTCGGAGAAGGAGCGATCCACCCTATATGGAGGCTTAAAGAGATGCAGCAACTTGGTGTTGCAGCCCTCATCTAAATGAACTCATCATGGGGAGTGGATAATGTTGCTGCCTGCGCCACCTTGTTCATGTTCTCTTGCACTTAATTTGTGCAGAAAAATTTTTGCAATAAATTTTTGCCCTTTCCTCCGTTGGAACGGAGGCATCATGTATTCAAATTAATGAGGAGATAGGATATTTTTTCACTGTACTTGAGCAACCATGAACACTGCAAAAATAGAATATTCATGATAGTTTTGCAGAAGAACTATATTCGTTACGATTTTAAGGTGCATGTATAAAGGCTTACTACGCTATAGTTAACTTGATATAGCGAATTAGTTACGATTTTTACGAGGTGACATGTAATACTCTCTCCATTTCCATTTATATGTCTTATTAAAAATTTTAAGGAGTATTTGTCATTTCTCAAAAAATTAATGCATAAATGTCGTTATTTTTCTTATTTTACCTTTTAAAGTTATTAGTTTTGAAAAGATATATTTGTCTAATATAGAAAAGCTTCATTGGTCAAATTAATTAATCAAAGTAAATTAATTTATGTTTATTTATTGAAAATTTAATTTTAAGAATATTAAATTAGGATATAATAGTAAATTTACCTGTTTTTTTTTTAAAGAGTGAAATCTGAAATATTGATAACTAAATAGCAACGAAGAGAGTAGGTAAATTTTATCATAGAGAGATGTATCAACAGTAAGGGCAGCTTTTTACTGTTGCCTTTATAGCTTCATAGACAGCCTGTCTGTCATTTTTCTTCTACATGTGTAGAAATCTTGCAATTTCACTGACATTCAATCTTAGAAGATTTTCCATTGATTGCCCTATTTTCTGCTCCATAATTTTTGCTCCTCATACTTAATTAAATAATGAAAATACGATTAAAGTATCTTTTTTATGATTTAATTTTATTCGATATAAATCTAGAGAGTTTTTAACTTTTTATCTTATTTAGTAGGGAAAAATATCTGAAATATATATGAACTTTGACCGAAATTATTGTTACGATATTGAACTTTTTGGAAAGAACCTTTTATCACTCTGTACTATTTAATAGTGTATTTTAAAGGTATATATATATCTACGTGAACATCATAAATATTGCATTATTATAAATAGTAATGTGTCTACGTGGGCACATATATACCTTTAAAATACACTAATAAATAGTGCAGAGATGTAAAAAATCCTTCGTAAAATTTGGTATCGTAACAACAATTTCAGCCAAAGTTAAAGTATTATTCAAACCATTTTCCCCATTTAGTATGAATTTCATAGGAATTTAGTTATTCAATATATATTATGAGATGTAAATTTAGAGAATTTTTATATTGCTCCATACAAGTTTTGTAGGAAAAGTTGTGAGTTTAAACATTGAATTTTTACTCATTCAGCATAAACTTAATAGGAATTACATTATATTTTATAGGGAAAAAGGTTTGAAAAATATTTTAATTTTGGCTAAAATTGTTGTTACGATATCAAATTTTGGAAAGAATCTTTTACCCCTGTACTATTTAATAGTGTATTTTATAGGTATATATGTTTCTACGTGGACATCATAAATATTGCATCATTTTAAATAGTAATGTGTCCACGTGGGCATATATATACCTTTAAAATACATTATTAAATAGTGCAGGGGTAAAAGGTCATCCATAAAGTTTGGTATCGTAACAGCAACTTCTGCCAAAGTTAAAGTATTTTTCAGATCCTTTTCCCTATTTTTTACTACACATAACTTGTGAAATTTAAGAGTAAATAAGATTTAATTGTTAAAAAAATACAAATAGATTTTGGAATCATACTAGAATTGAAATACATTAAGAGAAAATTTAATTGTTAAAAAAAGTTATTTTAATTTGTAAATTTTTTCTCATGATTAAACAAATTTGTCTCCACGAGAGAGGGTGCACGGAAATAATAGAATTGAAATAACAAGTTCAATAAATATGAAAGGAGATAACTGTTACGAAATAATAATAAAATGTGAAGAGCAACAATCTATATGAGAAAATAAATTGGGACAGAGAAAGAGAGAGATTTTATTCCTACGTAGAAATGAGCTGAATTGACTTTCTATTTATAGAAAAATGAAGTTTTACCTACGAGATTGAAGGAAGCTGCACTTCAAGTTAGGGATGTCCGTTTGGTTTTTCGATTTGTTCTTCACTATTTGATTTGAATTTTTTGATTTTTAATTTTAGGAAAATGTAATTCAATCCGAATCAATATAAATTAGATTTTGTTTGACTTTTCTCTATTCGATTTTATCATTAATTAATAACATAATCACAATTATATTTGCAATTTGAAGAAAATATATACTAGGAGAAGTAATAATGTTGAATCTCTTAAATATACTTTCTAAAGTAAAATTTAAAACGCAATACTTATAAGTATATCAATTATAGATGTACAAACATAAAATACAAACTTAATCATAATGAAAGGCAATAAATAAAAAGTAGAGATGTCAAAATGGGTTTGGCCCCGTTAAGTTGGCTTAACCCAACCCTTGAATTAAGGGCATGTTTGGAAGGACACCCTGGTAATTAGATTTGGTGTAATTAGTGTAATTACACTGTCTTGTCATGTTTGGAAGGACATGTAATTACTTGGTCAACAGATAATTGGTGTAATTGGCAGGGGGAAATTACACTTTACAATTCACAGGCAGAGACTGTGAATTGCTAGTAATTACATGGTGTAATTACCACCTGATTACTTTTTCATTTTTTTTAATCTCTATTTTTATTTTTATTTTGTTTTAATTTTTTTTACTTCTATTATTTTAATTTATTTTTACTTTTATTTTTATTATTCTAAAAATTTGTAAAAGTCTATTTTTTATTTTATATTATTATATTTCATTTTATTCTTGTTCTCAAATTCTATGTAATTTTCTCGTATTATCTATATCTTTATGCCATGTTTTTTTTCTCATTAGCATAATTTTATTAGTATTCTAATTTTTAAATTAAAATATAATTTATTGTTAAGTAAGGTTATAGACTTACGTTTTCTTTATTATGACGAAATAAAAACAAATCATATTTATTGCTATGTTGAAATTTGTTATAAGAGTATTATGTTAAATTTTTTGTTTTGAATTTATTACTTATGTTATATTTTTAGTTTCATTTGTTTTAGTAATATTGAATTTAAATTGCACGTCATTTTTTAATTAGACTTGATAGATTATATTTTTGTCAAACATTTAATAATTTATGATATGTTATTTATATATTACTATTATTTTTATCAAACATGCATTTCACAATGTTCGTAGAAACTTTATACTTTTAGTTGTTACGATCAATTCAATTGAAATATATTAATTTGAAAAAATATAAATCAATTATTTTTTTATAATATTAGTTACAGTAAATATGTTTATTAATTAATATATTTTCAAAACATAATATATATCTTAAATATTTAATTTAATGTCATTTATAAAATTTCTTATTTGTCTAGTATAAATTTTAAATGATTAATTTTTATTTTTAAATTTATTATAATTTTATGATTGCAATTGTGCGTCCAAACAAAACATGTGTAATTACATTGTGACATTTAAATAGGACATGTGTAATTACAGTATAATTATACTGCGGCAACCAAACAGGTCAGTGTAATTACTAGGTTGGTAATTACTACCCTAGTAATTACATTGATTCCAATTACCTGGTGGCTTTTCAAACAGACCCTGAGTAATTTTGAGCTTAATTTTTTTGGCTCATTTAGGAACGAGACTTTTAACCTAACCCCATTTGGCCAGCTAGTCTTGTAAGCCCAACCCGCGAGCCTTAGAAGCCAGCCTATGGTCTATGAATGTTAAAATATTTATTATTTATATTTTCGTAGTGTTTTATTTGTAATAATTTTGTCAATAAATATTTTTAAAATATAAAATCAAGTCTAACTCTTTTGTAGGTCTTTTACATTTTAGGGTCATTATCACACTAAAATCAAATCTACTTTTATTATTAGGAAAAACTACACAATATGACAAACATCAATATACATTTAAAATAAATAGCTATAGTTTATATATATATATATTTTTATGTTATGTGGATATAACTATACAATAAATAGCAAAGTTAATTATATACCAATAATCAATTTTTTTTATATATATATTTAACATAAATAAATATTAAATAGGAAAATTATTATTACACTCATAATTAATTATGTCCTCATCAATACCTTCTCTTTCATCAATATCCCTATATCACATATTTTTTATATTTTTTCCCCCCAAATTCCTTCCAATTCAAGATCTTTTTGTGTGATTCTAGGAGCGATTTTGGTGATTTGAATTCATTAGGTATTTTCTAATTGATATTTTTCCTCTTTTTTATGAAAACTTTATTTATATACATCTATTTTCATATATTTTTATAGGGTTTTGGTTGAAATTGCTTTTTCATGAAAATTATATTTCTTTTATACTTTTCTTTCCATGGCGAAATTGCATATCTCCTTGCAAAGAGTGTCACCTCTACTGCTAGAGCCATTTCCTCGTCCCAGCGCACCGATGAGAGATCTCCGGTCGGTCTATGAGATGGAGCGTGGGGGATACCCGCAGTTCAGTAGAGACGTTAGGTTATCATTGTTAGCAGAGAGTGTAGAGAGAGAATTTTGTTGTTTGTCAAATTTCTATAGAGTATAATACTTATATACATAGATAATTGTATTGTAATATTAACACAAATTGAAATGGCGATTTGTGAATACAAGTATATCTGGATACATAAGTAATCTATCCAATTTGATTAGGCAATACAAGTATAGTTGGATACATCAATACTATATTTTTATAAATAAATACCTAAGTTAACACCAAGCCTCAAGTATTATAGGAGAAACTTGACCAAAAAGAGATTGGCGTTTTGTTGGCTTTTTCAATTTTTTATACAGCCAAATACTTACACACTTTGATACCTATACATTCTATTGTTTTTCCATTTTCTTATTTAAGAACAGTGTATTCATATGTATATTATATTAGTGTATGCATTTTTGGTTTAACAATAGTGTATCCATTTTTTAAATTGTTGTATTCATATGCTAAAATTGTACTACTTTACCTTGTTTGATGTATTAATACATTAAGTTTTTTATAAATACTTGTATCCTTGATATACTAATACTTTAAGTTTTATAAATAGAAATACCAATTTGAATTCAAAGTATTCATATGCTAATTGTACAAGTAATACATTTTCCTTATTTAGTTATTGTAATTACAACTGTATTAGTGTATAAATAAAAAAATAAAAAACATATGCAAAAATACAACGAGAAAAAGATATGAATACTCTTTTATATTCAAAATTTCATGAATACCTTTATAATTAGTATTTAGTGAATATATTGTATTTAGGAATATAAATACAACTTATTGTATTATGTGAATGAATCGGGATATGCATACAATATGTAATTATTAGTTGGTAATTTAATAATGGAAATTTGAGTGATTTAGGAACATAATAAAAGGTTGGCAGTTATGGTAACATATCATACCTTGTTTAGTGCATTGAAAGATCACTCTATAAATAATAATAATAAAAAATTAATACAAACATGCAACTAGAAGTTGACATAAAGTGTAGTCTTAGTAAATAACATATTCATAACTATTGAACTTCATTAACCCTATAAATATAGTCATTTTGTGACTTGCTCTTTTTTTTATGCCTGATTTCTCATTTCCCCTTTGTTGTCTAATTGTCTTGTTTATGAAAAAATGACCATGTCATATTTTTTGCTCAGGTAAATCTTACGATGATGTATCTTGACTATTATATATTTTTGTAAGTATTCACTGAAGTGTGTAATTCGTAAATGAATTTTTGTATGTATTGATGTTGTGTTCATCAGACATGAACGTTCGATACTCTTAGATACCAATGGTGTTCATTTTTCGGTTAAAGGGTCGATCCATCCCAACCCGTGGCCCGCTTAGGGCTACTATTTTATAGGCCCTTTAATTAAAAAGGGTCAACCCGCCCTAACCCATTTAACTCTCTAGATCGTTAGGGTAGGGTTGGTTGGGCTGGGTCAGCCCATTTTGACAGCTTTACTAAAAAGGGACAAAAGTGATTAGCACCAACTTAATTCTAAACACACACACATATATTCAACTTTTTCGGTTTTTTTTTATTCTTCTTTTTCTAAACCCAAAACCAAACAAAAAAAATTCAAATTAGAATTTGGTTTGATTTGATTTGTTTTTTTGGTTAAATCCAAATACCGCATATCCCTACTTTAAGCTACTTGCAAGTTGTTTGAAAGAATTTGTTCGGTAAGTTACCTGTAAGCAGGGGCAGATCCACCCTTAGCCAAGAGATGTCGAGTGACACCCTTTAGTCAGAAAATTAGAGATCAAATATTATTTTAATAAATATATATAAATATTGACACTACTCGACACAAATTAAAAGTTTAGTTTAGTAGTTAAAACGTTGTGAATAATTCTTGGGGGCGTGTGTTCTAGTCCACTAGCCTCATTATTCTATTTTTTACTAGAACCATTTACACCCCATAATGACAATGCAATATCCATAAATACAAATGCATTTATAACAAATTATATTTTAAGCGTTTTACTTTGGTAATATACTGATAAAATCCTGAATTTAAAAAAAATTAAAAATTCTAAAAATAACTTTCTCATGAAAATAATAAGAATAAATTATATAAGTGATATTGCATATTAATGAATCTTCATAGCTTTAACGACAACATGCCTCATCTTTACTTGTGTCGTACTTTACTGTTTAGGGGTGTATATAGGTCGGTTTGATTTGTTTTTTTTTCATTAAAAAAATTTAAATCAATTATGTCGATTTATTATATCTAAAAATTAAATGAAATCACATAAAATCGGATTTTTTTATTTTAGCTTTAGTCGATTCTTTCGATTTTTTACAATTATACGGTAATTGAAAAAGAGATCCAATATATTTTCACTTATCTATGTGATAATCTACACTTTAAAAATGTTAAATGAATAGAAATCTTTGAAAAACAGAAAAATTTACATGAGTACAAAATAGTTTTTATTGAAATATCAACGTTCATCATGTTAAATTTATAAGACTAAAGACTACAATTAAACTTAATACAATTTTTTTTTACAAAGTAGAGTGTTAATTTCAAATATGAAAAACTAAAAACAGTATAATTGTAACATCCGATCTGAATACAAAATAAAATATTTACAAAAGTTTACAAGCCCAAATTTGAAATAACATATCTGAATATTGAATAATCTAATCAAAAAATATATTAACAAAATAGATTATAATTAATATTTTTTATCTATAATATAAAATAAATAAAATTATATACTATTATGTCGGTTTGATTTGGAATCAATTTGACTTTTTTTCTATTAATACTATACCAAACCAAGAGTGGTCATTTTTTTTTTCAAAAGCCAAGCAAACCAAATCAAACTACAAATAATTTTTTTTCGATTTGACTTAATTCGTCGGTTCGATTTGACTTGTACACCCCTACTCTACACAATAATCTTACCTCCACATCTCATAATATTTTTATTTAGATCATATATAATATTTTCTTTATTTATCAAATATACACACAATTTTTTTTAAAATTTTTTTCTTATTTTTCAAAAAATATTTCTTTGAATAATGAGTGTTAATAACATTTCTAAGAAAAAAAATATTCTTCGTATTTTTCTTATACCAAACACTAATGACACTCAACAAAAATGCACATGTGTCAATGACCTCTAAAATATGCCAATGAAATAGCCACACTTTTCTTTTAATAGCCATTTTCCCATGTAGCCAAGCTTTCATGGAAAGCTTTGCTATCATTGATAATTTATAGGTACTTTTTTAAATATAATTTATATAATTAGCTTATCAATGTATATATACACTTGATTGAAATCCCTTTTTTAGGTAATAACTATTTATAATTGTTAACTAATTTTTGACAATTCATTGCTATATATAGACATTTATTTTAATTAGAATATGTATAAATATTTACCGTTTATTAAGTTTAATGTGTATAGCTAATATTTTTTCAAGAAAAACAAATTTTTGGAAAATAAAAAAAATTAGTAACTTTATTTTTTAAAAAGATCGAAGCATGAAAAACAAATTTTAAGTTTATCTATAAACTAGTAAAATTATCCGCGCTTTACACAAAAATTTAATATCACGGCATATATTAAATAATACTTAAAACCTATCAGCCACTAAAACAAAAACACTATATTATCTTACATAAAAAATTAACAATGTAAAGGAAAATGACAATTATTACATCTTATCATTTATCCTTAATAAGATAAACATAAATTAATGATTGTAAAACATAAGCAATGGTGTCACTAAGCGACTCAACATGAGTAAAGTACACAAATATTTAATTGTGAAGAAGAAGAAGAATAAATAGTTCAGAATTTTCATTGTTTTAAAATGAGAGAAAATCTCTCTATTTATAGACAACAAATGGTAGTGTGAACAAATATTTATTATGCCTTATCAAAAATGTTACAACTATTTGAAAAAGTTGCAACTCTTTAAAAAGGTCACAACATTTTATAAAAGTCGCAACTAGTCACAACTTTCATGAAATGAGAATGCTAGTTTTGGAAATAAATAAATTTAAAAGAAAATTCTAGCTTGTGGTGGCCCCACGTAGGCGGACTTAGGGTTCCTTTTTATATAAATATATGATTGACACTAGGGGTGTGCACTGTTTAGATTAAACCGAAAAATCAAACCAAATCAAATCGAATTCTAATTTGGATTGGTTTTTTGGATTTTTGGTTTGATTTTGGATTTATAATTTACTTTATTTGGTTTTTTGGTTTGATTTTGAATTTAGAAAAATGAAAATCGAAAAACTGAATTATATTATATATATATATATATATATATATATATAAATTAAGCTGGAGTTAACCATTTTTGTTCTTTTTTTGTTATTTTCATTATGATTTAGTTTATTTTTTATGTTTTGACATCTATAATTGATATACTCTTAAATATTGTGTTTTACGTTTTACTTGTGATTTATATTAAAAAGTATATTTAAGAAATTCAATATTATATTTTTATTTTATTTTTTCAAATTGCAAATATAACTTTGTTATGTTTCTAATTAACCGAACTGAAAAAAACCTAACCAAAAAGAGAAAAACCAAACCAAATCAAATTTATTTTGGTTCGGATTGGGTTACACTTCTTCAAAACCAAAAACCGAAAAATCCAAACCGAATAGTATAAAATCAAATCGAAAAATCGAATGCACACCCCTAATTGACACTATTAAAGGGAAAATAAAAAAGAAAAGAAAAGAAAAGAAAAGAAATTAGTGGGACCCACGTCAATCATCTTCTAAAATCATGCAAAGAGGCCGGAAACCGTATTACTCTGTTCTTGATTTTCCGGTTCCGTTTCGTTTTACTACTCCACTAAACTAACCCTACTTTTTTTTTTATAACCCTAGTTTTCCTGCTTCTAAACTCTCTGTTCTCACCATAATCTTGTTCTTAACAGTAAAAAATTTTGGGTTTTTTTCTTTTCTTATTGTACTAACGGTTAAATATCCGATTTTCTTTTGTTGGGTTGTTTTTTGTATTTATGCTGGTGAAGAAATATGGGTGTACTGGAAAAGATTTCGGAAGTATTGTATGACAATGAGGAGAAGACAGTTGAGTTGAGGCAAAAGATTCTGACGTTGATTTTAGAATGGGGGTGTTTTGATAAGGACTTAAAATTGCCTAACAACTGTTTGAAGGAATGTTTCACTGATACTAGGGAGTCGTTAGAGAGGAAAGAGGAGGAGTTGGAGTTGAAGTGGAAAAAGTTGAGTGCGGCGAGGAGAGGGTTTGCTGAGACTGTGAAGTTAAGGGAGGAGAAGTTGAATGATCAGGAGAAGATGGTGGAGAGATTATGGGAGGAGGTTGAGTTTGAGAGGAAACAAATTGGGGATGTGGAGGAGAAGTTAATGGGGATTCATGCGAAAGAGAAGGAGTTGAACAAGATTCAGATTTGGATTCGCAATGAAACACAAGCTCTTGAGTTGAAAGATCAAGAATTGGCTGAAAAGATGGAGGAGTTTCAAAAGTTGCAGAGCATGAAGAAGGAATATGACGTTAAGGTAATGGGGTTGGAATCTATAAAGAATGAACTTAGGGCGATCGAGAATAACTTGGATAATGTGAAAAAAGAACTAAAGGAGAATGAAAGTAACTTGGAATCTGTGAAGAAGGATGTTATTTTCCAGGAAAGTAAGTTGGATAATGCAAAGAAAGAACTAAGGGTGACTGAAAATAACTTGGATTATGTGAAAAAAGAACTAAAGGAGAATGAAAATAACTTGGAATCTTTGAAGAAGGATATCACCTTCCAGGAAGGTAAGTTGGATAGTATGACGAAAGAATTAAGAGCAAAGGAAAGTAAATTGGAGGTTTTGAAGAAAGAAATTAGAGAAAAGGAAAATAACTTGGAATTTGTGAACAAGGCACTTGTTGTTAAGGGAAACAGGTTGGATGGTGTGAAGAAAGTATTAAGCGTGAAGGAAGGTAACTTAGATTATTTGGAGAAGGAACTTAGAGAAAAGGATAAGAAAATGGATTATCTGAAAAAAGAACTAAAGGAGAATGAAAATAACTTGGAATCTGTGAAGAAGGATCTCACTGTTAAGGAAAGTAAGTTGGATAGTGTGAAGAAAGAAATTGGAGTAGAGGAAAGTAAACTGGAGATATTGAAGAAAGAAGTTACAGAAAAGGAAAATAACTTGGAAGCTGTGAACAAGGCACTTGCTGTTAAGGAAAACAGGTTGGATGGTGTGAAGAAAGTATTAACACTGAAGGAAGGTAGCTTAAATTGTGTGGAGAAGGAACTTCGAGAAAATAAAAAAACAATGGATTATGTGAAAAAGGAACTAAGGGAGAAAGAAACCAACTTGAATTCTATGAAGAAGGAACTTGCTGTTATAGAAAATATGTTGGATGGTATGAAGAAAGAACTGACATTGGAGGGAAGTAACTTAGATGTTGTGGTGAAGGAACTTAGAGAAAAGGAAAAAAAAATGGACTATGTGAACAAGGAACTATGGGAGAAGAAAACTAACTTGGATTCTATGAAGAAGGAAATTGCTGTTTTGGAAAACATGTCGGATAGTATGAAGAAAGAACTGACGTTGAAGGAAACTAACTTAGATGTTGTGAGGAAGGAACTTAAAGAAAGGGTAAAAAACTTGAATTTTGTCGAAACGGAGCTGAGGGAGAAGGTGAACGAATCGGAGTCGGTGAAAAACGAATTCAAAGCTGAAGCGGATAACTTGAATGCTCGTAGAAAGCAAGTTGAATCTAATGAGGAGATCTCGTCCTCAATGAAGAAGGAACTCGAACACAAGGAGAAATTTCTGGGTGCAATGAAGAAGAAACTTGAACTCCAGGAGGAACACTTGAAGTCATTCAGTGAGAGACTCCATTTAAGGGAGATAGAGCTTGATTCTACTCAAGAAGCATATGAGCAGCGTGTTGAAGTGCTTAATTCAAAGGAGAAGAAGCTAAATTCAGCAGAGGAATTTACGAAAAAAAGCTATGAGGGGTTTCAATCTGAAAAGAGACGATTCCTTGTAGAGCAAGGACTTTTTGAGCAACGCATGAAAGATGTTATACTTAGAGAGGAGAGGATTAAGGATAGATTAGAGGAGCTTGAATCAAGAGAGAAACATTTTGAGGATCAGTGTAGAGAGCTCAGAGAGAAGGAGAAACAGTTGAATGGTATTCCTAATGTGCACTTAAAGACACAAGCTACTGAAGATGTAACAGTGGACAGGGTCTATACTATTGTAGGTAGTTCTGCTGTTACAAGATTTGCTGTGATAATGGATGGGAAGAGCTTACAGATATTCTTAAATGAGCATGAGAAGGAGCTGGATTTGATGTCTGATGACGTTTTTGAGGCTCTGCAGATGTCTCCTGACCCTGCAAAATTGGTGCTTGATGCAATGGAAGGGTTCTATCCTCCCCATTTGAGAAAAGGAGAAACAGAGTTTGAGGGTAGTGTTGCCCGACGAAGCTGCATTCTTCTGTTAGAGCAGTTAATTAGGGTTTCACCAGAGATTCAAGGTTCAACAAGGGAAACAGCAAGATGCATTGCAAGGGATTGGAAGGTTAAAATAAAGGCGACAGAAGGGAACCAAGATGAGATCTTGGTTTTCTTGTATCTTTTGACTGCGTACAATTTGGTTTCTTTCTTTGATGCTGATGAACTTGTGATCCTGCTGGAGATTGTTGCTAAGCATGACAAATTTGCAGAATTGTGTCGTTCTCTTGGTATGAAGCAGAATTTACCTTGTAAGTATATTATTATTTTTTTTGTGTGGATAAACTAAAGGTAAAAGATACTATTAACAAACATCCATCTCCCACTGCAAAAACACATCATAAATGATTCCTGTTGTAGTTTGCTATTATTGTTCCAGGCTCCAACACAGTACGATGCTGAATTTACTTCAGTGCTCCTGTGACATTACTCAGCATGCTTTGATAATTTCCTTCCTTGTTCATTGCCATATCTCCTAGCCATTTCATTAGGAAACCTTTTTTTTTTGACAAAAGTAAAGAGTTCTATTGGAATCAAATCAGCACAAAGATTGTGCTTATGAAAAGATATACAATTCGTGCGTTCTTCTGATCAGGTTGATAGTGTCATCTGCATCTTGTACAACGACCTGATTACACACAAAAATTCAGAAACAAACAGATCTATTCCTAGAGGCTAATTACATTTTCATTTTGCATAAGGAGATTTTTATTATTTGTTGCTAAAATCTGATAATATCCCTCCATGCTCCTTTGGTGGCATAACCCTTCTCATTTCACTATTCTCTTCCCTAAAATTTCTTCTGATTTGTCCAATTGCTTAAGAACTTCACTAAGAGTTGGAAATTCTATCTAAGACACTTAATAAGTTGGACCTTGATTGGACCAAGTTGACTGTCTAGTGGGAGATCATGTTGCAACAGTAAGAAATTTTAGATTATTTAACATAACACTCCATTTATCTGGAGCTATTCAATTCTCCAACCTTACCAGCCCTTGACATATGAACAAGAGACTCGGCATTAAGGCGAGCCACCCGGTGGTGTGGTACGTAGTGGGTCAATAGTTTGTTTTCTCACAAGCTAGAAGTGAGATGTCTTTCTGGACAGTTGAAAGTTTTGACTCGTAACTGAGATTTTTTTCCTTAAATATTTTAAGTTCTTTGGCCTCTGGTGTACTAGAATCTTGTTACATGTGCACATGGTTATCTTATTATAAATTGTAGTTGAGAAAATCACTACCCTAGATTTCTTTGGGAAGATGGTTTCAAACTAAAGCAACCTACTCATTATGTTTTCAGGTTTTGTCCAGAATCTTCTAACCAAGCAGCAACACCTTGAAGCTATTAGATATGCTTATGCTTTTGAACTAGTGGACCATTTCCCGCCCACAGCCATTCTGAAAGATTACTTGGAACGTGTTGAACGTAATTATGTGAGTGTCTTGGAGAAAGAGACCTGCTCCGCTGAAGAAAAGGTACCATGCCACTTATGTTGCCAATATATTAACCTCCTCCTTTAAGATCAAAGAGTCGTTTAAAAAAAATTCTATTTAATTCTTTGTCAATAGATTGAAGCCATTGAACGAATGGTTGCTTCTGTTAGAGCTGTTATCAGATGTATTCTGGATTACAAACTTCAGTCTCAATATCCGGTAGAACAACTTGAAGAGATGATAGAATTTCTTACAAGGCAGAAGGAAGATCAAGCTGCATTATCCCTCATTTGTGAGGCTAAAAGGCCAGAGCAAGCTAATGTGGATCAGATGGGATCTACTAATCCATCTATTCCCACAGGCACCAAGGCCCTCAACTCTCTATCAGTCTCTGCTAAAGCCTGCGCTTGCACTTTCGATCATTCCAATACTATGGCAATTATCCTTATGAACATGAGTGGAAAGAATTTACAGAATTTTTTAAACAAGCATTCTAAGGAGCACAAGTTGTTGCGCAGTGAAGTCTTTAGTGCTCTTCAAATGTCACTGGACTCAGATATGCTTGTGTTGGAAGCACTGGGAGGGTTTTATCCTCCCAACCACCAGAGAGAAGAGATTGGATTACATCGTAATATTATCAGGCAGAGTTGCATCCTTTTATTAGAACAATTGATGGAACTTTCACGGGAGATTATACCAGAGGCTAAATTAAAAGCAAGCAAGCTTGCATTTGCCTGGAAAGCAAAGATGATGGCTGAAATGGAAAACCATTTGACAATCTTGGGTTTTCTGCTTCTTGTAGGTTGCTATAGATTGTCCTCTGCCTTCGATAAAGATGAACTTGAGAGTTTGTATCACAAGGTAGCACATCATGTGAATACATCTAAAATTTGTCACGTCCTTGGTATTTCAGATAATACTTCAAGTAAGTAATTAGATCTACGAATTTTTTATATGGTATTGTCAAATTTTCTCCTAGATTTTGTGTTATTTTTGCCTTTTCAGGAACTGATGATTTTCCTTCCGTAGAAAAATCCAAGAGACATCAGGCTCAAGGCTGTACAGATGAATCTATTTGCGACAACATGGATATAAATGGCGAAGGACACGATGTAATCTGCCATTGTGCTTCAAGTTCACATTGTACATCAGATCCTGCTTTGCTTGTATTGGATGCTTTCCTGAGCTGTCATCCCACAAAAATAGTGAGGTGTGAAAACTTCCCATCAGTTATGAGGGCTTTCTCTGATCTGTTGGACCAACTGAGAGGAGTTTCTCCAGAAATTGAACTTCATGTTAAAAAGGAAGCTTTTGTGTTTGCATCTGACTGGTATTCTACATTGATCGGGTCCGAAGTAAATCCTACCGAGGTCGTGGCTTTTTTGCAGCTTTTAGCTATTTATAAAATAACAGATTCTTTCCATCCAGATGGACTTTTAGGTCTCCTGGAGAAAGTTCAGCCAACCAAAAGGGTTGTTTCTTTGGTCAAAATCCTTGGGCTGACAGATGAGATCCAATGTATGTTTCTCTCTCTTCTATTGTTTGTTTCACTTTGAAATGTGCCCGTGTACACTCAAAATCACCTCCCAATATGAATGACATGCTGCACTGCCTCTGGTCATATGCAGTCACAAATTTCATATTATGTATACTATAATAAAGGATAATCTGATCAGACATGCTAGGACCAGCATTCATTTTGTATGATGATTTTTTTCCATTGAAGTTGGTTTAACTTTGTCCAAGGAACGTGGAATTTCTCCTGGGTGGCTGATGTCTTGGCAATCTATAGGTCTATGTTATTTACCAAAATAACCCCATCTATGTGGGCTTTCTCACATTGTCAGTTTATAAAGGAGGAGAATTGCGGCATGTCAATTTTTACTGTAAAACTAAACAACTAATTGATTTATGATGAATCAGTAGTCATTGAAGGATGAACAGCACTAGAAATGATCACATTTTACCAAAAGTGGAAGTAGTAAACGTTGGATAAATAAGAGAAGCTCGCTTGAGATGATTTAGTCTTGTCCTGATGTACGCCTTGAACTGTATCAGTGCAGGTGTGCTTGAAAGGAGAAGTTATCTAGAAAGGTGTACAATCTCTTCGGATCCATCTAGACTTGGGGGAGAACATAGTATAATGAAAGGAAAAGATCCATTTAAGCAATACCAATTAGGTGGGATTTTTTTGGATAACCTCCTTAGTTGGGAATTGGGATAAGGCTTAATTTTTTCATTACACTTGCTTTAGGTCCAATATTAGAAGATTATCTTGTGTTAGGATTTGTATGTCGGTAGAAGAGATAGAGAACTTGTACTGTTAAATAACTTCAATTATTAAATATTAGTTGGAGACGGGATTAAATAGAATGACATGGATAGTGAGGAGTTGTGGTCTCAATTTTCAGAATAAAGTTGGTGATAATCGTGGAGCTGATAAACCTTTGTTTACGTTTCTTTTATTCTTTGATTTATTTTTTTCCAGATCTTTTGATGCCAATATAACTAG
This sequence comes from Solanum stenotomum, assembly GCF_019186545.1. Classification (NCBI taxonomy): domain Eukaryota; kingdom Viridiplantae; phylum Streptophyta; class Magnoliopsida; order Solanales; family Solanaceae; genus Solanum; species Solanum stenotomum. The sequence goes on along the minus strand of NC_064282.1, from coordinate 12,067,208 downwards.
AAAATGCATTCAGTTCAGTTATTATGAGGGTGTGCGTTGGTGTTTAAAAACATCAGCATTGGCTAAAAATTTTGTTCCTTCTAACGTACAATTTCTATAGCTTTTATTCCCTATATTGTAACAAAAATTTCAGTTGTTTACTGTAGCTGACATTTTCTTTTGTCCGTTTTACTGGTAACTTCAGTCTACAGGCAACATTTTTACAGTACTGTCCCTTCGTTTCTCTGAAGATAACCAAAGACTGAACCACCTTTGGATTTATCTGACTGATCTTTTCTTTCCCCTTCTTTTTTTGTTCTTTTTTGAGTTGCAGGCTTGGTCCAAAATCTTAGAAATAAAAAGCAGTGGCTGGTGGCATTTAATTATGTCTATGCATTTGAGCTTGTTAACTTGGTTTCACCAGTGTTGCTCCTGAAGGATTATGTAAGTCACTCAAAACAGATTGCCAAGCGAATACTTCATACTGGAAATAGTTCTTATCAAGCCCAAGTATGTAGTCTTCTCTTCCATTTTAGCAAATAGCATCATGAATTGATCACTTCTTCTGAAGTCCAAAATCAATTTTAATCTATCTTTTTTTCGCAGATCAAGGCTATGAACTGTGAAATATATGCACTAAGAAATGCAGTTAGACATATTGTGGATCGTGATCTTCAATCGGAATATTCACCTTTCTGTCTTGAACGACAGATCGAAAGACTTCAATATCAGATGTCAAACTTGAGGCAATCAAACTCAAATTGGGACTTAACTGCTAAGTTCCAACAAGATGAACCAAATAACGGAACTTGCGAATCTGCTCCATTTGCTCAAGTGCGAAAAGAGTTCACAAGGAAACGCTCTGCCCCAGCTGGCGAAACTTATGCTATCTACAGGGCTCAACAAACACAGTATTTTAAGCGCCCTTGTCATTTATCCATGAGGAGATGAGCTGTATCAAGTGTTATATTGACAAACTTTCACAGCTATGTTCTGTACAATCATTGTGGGTGTGCTTTGTGGAGGAACATTTGAAGGGCTAAGAAGAGTTCAATGATAACATTTTGAGGCTTACTTTTCCAATTATTTACATGATTTCTTTGCCAGCAGGAGGTAAACAATTCAATGATTCCGAAGGCTATCAGAACCTGACTAAATTTCTTCACAAACAATGCACATAAAAGGACTACCATGATATTGAAGGCGAGGTGGTTGTGGTGGTATATGTGTAAGGTCACGGGTGAAGGAAGACATGGATCATGTTCTTGTACATTGTAGGGTAGTCTCTTGCTTATATGTTTTGGTGTATATATCTCGGGTGATGGCAGGTATTATGAAAGGAATGTCGTTCAACTGGGACCATGGAAGATGGAGGTGAAGATGCAAGGCACATAGAGGTGCTCCACTGGCACTCATATAGGTTGTTTTGAGGTAGAAACCATGAATGTTTTTGAAGGGATTCTGCACTGTTAATAGCCTCTCATCTCTTGTTTCTTTTTTGTTGTTGCACCCATGAGGTTCCTGGTTGTATAGACGATTGGGTGTTGACTTGTATAAAATCATTTTTTTTTTTTTTTTAGATTTTCCACGGTTTTGTATACGTCTTGTGTAATATAGATGTTCTTCTTACTGCACCAGTTCATTCAATAAAAGAATATTCTCCGCCTTTAATACTTGTGTTGTGTGGAAAGAAATATCTGTTGTACATTTTTGCTACTAATTTTCTGTGTGGATATATGATTTGTCCAATTATACTCTCTCGTAGCAAATGATGATGGATGCAATGCCATAATATCATCGATTTTTCGAATGTAGGATTTGCAAAATTATTATTATTATTATTTGATAAAAGGTGCCAAGAATTCACTTATGAGGTGTTTTGGTTCATTTTCTTGGCAAATCCATGTGTTCATTCAGATCTCAATATTTCTTAGATTTGAATCTTGATTATTAGTACGTGAAAATTACTCTTTATTTTCGCATTTACATTTACGTCCATAGTCGTATGTTTTCGATTCAAAACCTTATATATTACAAATATTTTTAAAAAATATTATATTTATAATAATCAACATTTGTTAAGAGACTAGTGGTAAAAGTAATAGTTGACACTTGACAGTTTCTTTCTACATGTCCAAGATTTGGTGGGGAAATTATCATGTATTAATGAAAAATAGCAGGTACACGATAAAATAATTACCCTTTCAGCCATATAGACGCCAAAATTTTAGATTTGCCTAATGTTAACTTGGACGTATACTAACATGTAAAAAAGAGAAAATTTCGTACAACTTCGTGTAATTAGAACTTAGAAGGGATTAATTTGCTAAGTGCCAAAATAAAAACTGGTTTACTCTTTTATTCCTAAACCAAAATGCATTTTTGCTGTTATGACTATGTGATAAAGTAAATTTGTGTGAATTTGAAGGTAAAAATTTATAATTATGATAATTTGTGAAATTTATCGAAAAAAAGATAAAGAGATTTTATTCATCAAACGCCGAAGAAATCTCAAAGGCTTCTTCATTTACCAAATTTCCTCTTCAATATGTAGTGTAGAAACAAATCTCTTGCTTTAAGACAAAGAGATGTCTCTAATTTCTAAAACAAACCATGTAGGCCTTCCAAAATACTAGTATATCAAAATCAGGGGCTAAAGTGCTAAAATGTAAACTCTTCTATGTTTGTATGTTCTTTCTTTTGTTTTTGTCCTATATTAAATATTCCTTGTACTTTTGGGAAGGGTTCACAAACTTGTTATGAATCCCAAAAAGTAACACATGAAATGTTTCAAAACTTTATATTGCCCTTTGGCAAAGGAGTTCTAATGAAATGCTAACCTTCCAAAATATTTCTCAAGACTTCCCCAAATGTTTCAATCAAATATGTACTTAGTTATGTTATAGTGTGGCACTTTGGATTCCTTGTCAAAGTTGGTCATGGTCTACATTTGATCAACTCATTGTCTACTAACAACACATATCTTCAGTTTCAATTTGTTTGGTTTATTTTACCTTAACACAAAATTTAAGAAAAAAATATATTTAAATTTCATGATCTTTTTTTTTTTTTTTTTCATGACAAGGGAAACCCGCAGCCGCTAGCCTTTGGGTACGCACAGGGTAAAACCCCCGCTCCTATGCAATAGCTCGCAAACCACATATGAGAGGTAACCCGCACTAGGCAAACTTGATGCGACGAGCTCGACCCAGAAGGCAAACCCCTTGCTTTCGCTGGCAAGGGGTTTCGAACTTGAAACCTCCAACATGGAAGTCCCAAGCTCAAATCACTGGGCCACCCCGAAGGGTTTAAATTTCATGATCTTAAATTAAAGATATGTCAACAACAACTACATACCCAGTGATAACCCACATGTGGGGTCTGGAGAAGGTATACTGTACAAAGACTTTACCACTACCTCATGAAGGTCAAACTATGTCCAAAAACCCCTCGGCTCAAGTGCAATAACTTTTTTGGTTCTTGAAGCTTTGACTGAATCCAGAATGCGCACTCCAGGGCCCATTCAGGGGTGACACTCCCAACAAGATTTTCTTCTTACCCATGGCTCGAACCCGAGACCTCTAGTTAAAGGGTGGAGCCGTTCCATCACTGCACCACAACCCATATTAGTAAGTGCAACAGATCCAAGTATAAAGAAGAAAATATAACTACTAACAAGAGAAACAATGCGACGCCTACAAGAACAACAAAATAATGCAATTAATTGAAACACAATAAACAACTGACGATGATAGATATAAAAAACAAGAACTACAATGATACGACTAATACAACGACAAATACTAATAACCCTAAAACCCTCGAAAAGCAACACAACCCTCCTCTACCTACTAACCTTCTACCCTAGTACGCATCCTACTTACCCTCCAATTCATGTGGTCAAATCAAAGATATGTGAAATGTACCAAAATGCCCTTTAATCTTATGGTCTAAAACATGGAAAGTTGATACTAAAGAGTTGCTAATAAGGGAAAGACGTCTTTTCGAAACATGCTTAAAAAAGAAAAGTAGGTCAAACAAATTGAATCTCGGGTTCAAGTAGGTCTTTTTAAAGCCCAAAATTTCTTAATGGGCCAAATTGAAAACCCAAAAACTTATGGGCCCCCAATCAAATTTCAATTCAAACAACCCTTTCACTATTGTATCAATGGTAAGGAATAAGAAGAACCCTTGTTGTTCTTTTTGGGAGAATGAAATTTCAGAAGTAGTCAGAGTCTTCCTCTTCCCCAATATCTTCAAATTTTCACTCTCTTTCTCTCTCTATATCTGTGTGTCAACTGAGGTCTTTCTCTCAGACCCTTTTCATATCAAGCGTGTGACTCTAATGGGTAAGCATATTTTCTCATGTTTTTTTTTGTTAGATAAGATATAGTCTGTGTATGTAGTTCTCCTATTATTTTTTTTTTAATTTTTTTTGCTGATTTGGGGTTTTGGATCACATCTGTGTTTAGTTGCTTGAAGCATTTGGACTGTCAGAGTTGACCTTTTTTTTTCTTCTCAATTTGGGGTTTTTACGAATTGCAATTCGCGTAATTGAATTTTTAGGGTTTTGAATGTTTGTTGATCTGTTTTCTGGTGTTTGAATTATGGGGGTTACTTTCAAGTTTCTGATATTTTAGCTAAATAGGTGGTGATAATTGCTTCTCTTTGTTAATTTTGGTTAAATTTGAACTGCTTGGGAGTCGCTCACCGTGAGATAACCTGTTTTGTTCTTATTCCATCACATTTTAACAAACTTGTAGTGGAGTAGTTTCCTTGACTGATACTTAACATGTTCAGAATCATAGGACTGGTTATTCTCAGTAATCAGGATTTTTACAATATAAAGATAGAAATAGACCTACCTCCAAACTTAAGGGACCATTTGAGTTAAAAACTCCTTTTTTATATATTGTTATAGAAGCTAGCCTCCCGTGCGCCCTGAGCGCACGGCTGGCATAAATGTGAGTCCATGTCAGCAGACGTCGCGGCAAGTGGTGGTTGAAACTAAACTCCCTTTGTTGTCAGTAGGCGGTTTGGTCGAGCCAATTTTTACTTGATCAAAACTATGTGTTTTCAGTTTTTTTTTTTTTAAAAAAAAAACTGTTTTCCTTTTTTTTTTGGAACATCCCCTTTTAATCTGAGAGGGACTTTATGAGTTCTAGTATAAGTTACTACCTCGTTTGCATATTTCTTGTTACACCTAAAGTGAAATAACATGGCGATTCATATAAGCTTCTCGTTTTATGTGGTTTTGATATGCCACTTCCGCAAAACCTAGCTGCTCCAAAAGTACATACGTTATAACTGAAGGTAAACTGGTAAAGTTTCTTCTTCAGAGCTGTTGCTATGCAACATATTAATAATCAAAATGCATTTTTCTATATCTGCCTTGAGGATTGCATCGTTTCCTTTTTCGACCTTTTAGTACTCTTGCTTTGTTTTGTGAATGTAATGTCATTGTGTTAATACACTGCTTTTATTTCTGATTGAATGCACACTTTTTGTGATATTGATACAATTTTCCTTCTCTTGTATGTGGTTATAGAATTGGGATGAAGAAGGCAAGTTAGAAACGTATGTTTAACCTGGCTGGTTGATTTATTAAGTGCAATCTGTGATGGACTGCAACAAGGATGAGGCCCTAAGGGCCAAAGAGGTTGCGGAGAAGAAAATGTTGAATAATGACTTTGAAGGGGCTAAAAAGGTTGCAGTGAAAGCAGAACAACTTTACCCTCAACTAGAGAACATATCCCAGTTACTTGCCGTCTGTAATGTTCACTGTTCAGCTCAAAACAACAGAGTAGGATCAGAAAGGGACTGGTACGGGATTCTTCAAATTGATAGGTTGTCTGATGAAGCGACTATCAAGAAACAATATCGGAGACTTGCACTCATGCTTCATCCTGACAAGAATAAGTTGCCTGGAGCAGAGGCAGCTTTCAAGCTAATTGTGGAAGCAAATATGGTTCTCTCAGACCAAGTCAAAAGGTCTTTATACGATAATAAGTACAGAGTTATGTCCGGAGCTGGAGTAGCAAAGCCACCGCCTCATATGGTTAATCAAAATTCATTCCTCAGGAAAACCAACATGCAAAATGGTTTCAATGCTCAGTTCAGTAATCTAAATCACCATAAATATACGCAACCAACTTCATCTGCAATGCAGGAAACGTTCTGGACGCAATGTCCCTCTTGCAAAATTAGGTACCAGTATTACAGTACTTATGTGAACAGTACTCTGCGCTGCCAGAAATGCTCGAAGTCTTTCACTGCATATAATTTAGGTTTTCAAGGTGCTCCTTGTGGACCCAAATGGAGTAAACCTGGAGGTCAGGATGTGCCCCTTAAATCTAATCTCAGCCAGTCGTCAGAGCAGAAAGACCTTCCTAACCAAGGAACTTCGAAAATGACGTCAGGCAGTGCCGGGTTTCCACCCACCCAAATGGGATACCGACCAGGTTGTAGCAGCAGAACAGCAGGGTCTGAACCAGAAAAATGCAGAGGAAAGACTGCTCCAGTGTTTGAGGATGTAAGGACCAAACAAAAAGATGAAAAACATGAAAACCTAAAGAGAGGTATGAGAGAAGGACGTTCAAAGCCAAAGGTGGATCGCAAAAGCAGGAAAAGAGGTCGGAAACAGACAGTTGAGTCGAGTGAGAGCGATGATACTTCAACCAGTGTGGAGACGGAGGATGTGGACATTGATAATGGAAACAATCCACCTGCGGCACAAGGAAATGGAGTTGATGGCTATGGCGCTAGGAGATCTTCAAGGCGTAGGCAGCATATTTCATACAGTGAAGGTGTAAGTGATGATGAGAATGAGATGGCAAGCCCTCTGAAGAAGGCACGGTCTAACCAGTCAGCTGGAGACAGCAAAACTCAGCCGAAAGAAGCTGTTGGTGGTGATGATCAACATCGAGCCAATTTCACTATTCCGCGCAGTAATTCTGTGGAAAGATTAAATCAAAATGGAGCAGGCCTTCCTGAAGGAGATGTGCAAAACAACAATTCCAAGTTTGAGACAGCTAAGGACCAGTCTTCTAGACCGCCCTCAGGTGGCGCAAAAAAAGTTGAACTTATTGTGGATTCTGATTCAGAACCAGATACAGTTCCTGATAGTAATATTCCAGAGATGTATGATTATCCTGATCCTGAATTTAGTGATTTTGACAAGCTTAAAGAACAAAATTGCTTTGCACCTGATCAGGTCTGGGCTTGCTATGATACAGCTGATGGCATGCCAAGATTCTATGCCCACATTAGGAAGGTACACAGTCCTGAATTTAAGGTGATGTTCTGTTGGCTTGAGGCTTCCCCTGAAGATCAAAGAGGCAGAGCTTGGGTCAGCGCAGAGTTGCCTGTTGGCTGTGGGAAATTTAGACTTGGGAGTACTGAATCCACTTCTGATCGACTTACATTTTCTCATCAAGTGCAGTGCGAAATGGTCAAGAGGGGTCTGTACATTGTATATCCTAGGAAAGGGGAAACATGGGCCCTTTTCAAAGATTGGGATATTGGTTGGGGCTCTGATCCAGATAATCATAGGAAGTACAAGTATGAAATTGTGGAGATCCTGTCTGATTATGTTGCGGATGAGGGTGTCCAAGTTGGTTACTTGGATAAAGTGACCAGATTTGTTAGCCTTTTCCAGCGATCAAGGCTGACTGAAGTTGGTACATTCTATGTAAAGCCAAATGAACTTTTCAAGTTCTCTCATCGAATTCCTTCTTTCAAAATGACTGGAACTGAACGAGATGGTGTACCTGTGGGATCCTTTGAACTTGATCCTGCTTCTTTACCCCTCAACCCAGATGATATTTGGTACCCTGAAAAGGTTATGGAACGCAGTAAGGGTGCAAATTCTGAACCTGTTGAAAATGTTTCACCTGCAGTTTCATCTGGAACTAGAGATAAGTCTAGAATGTCTGAGAATGTGACGATATCTCTGAAGTCTGTGGAGTTGAAAAGCAGTCATGCTGCTAATGGAGAATCTGCTAAGGTTCGAAGATCTCCTAGAGGAGTGAACCTATCCGAGGAAAAACAAAGTAAGATGAGCTCTCATTCTGCCAATGACGGTTCTTCCACTTATTTTGATGATATTTGTGTTAAAAGAGACCGTCACTCAAGTCCCAGCATACCAAGTCATGACACTGATGAAGAGTTGCATTCATGCACGAAGAGCTTTGATATCAGCAACTCTTCTGGAAGCTCCAAGAATCCAATAACTTTTCCCGATGATAAAGGTTCTGAAGAAGCTTTTTGTGATTTTAGGAGGGATATATCCCCGGGGAAGTTTCAAGTAGATCAGGTATGGGCTCTTTGTGGTCGAAATAGTATGCCAAGGACTTATGCTCAGATTAAGAAGATTGTTCCTACCCCATTCAAATTGCATGCAGTCCTACTTGAGGCGTGTGCAGGACCTAAAAATGCTCAGGTTGTTTGTGGAACATTCAAAGTCCAGAGTGAAAAGCGTCAAGTCTATGCTCCTAGTTCATTCTCCCATGTGGTGAAAGCAGTATCTATTAATAGGAACAGATTTGAGATCTATCCAAGAGAAGGCGATATCTGGGCACTCTACAAGAACTGGAAAAAATTAAGTTTGCATCCAGACACGTCTGCGTATGAGATAGTGGAGGTCATTGAGAATTCAAAAGACCGGATAAAAGTTTCATCCATGGTGCGTGTGAATGGTTTCAAGTCAGTCTTTAGGTCTCCAAGAATACAAAGATCGAATCCTGCTATTCTAGAAATACCTAAAGATGAGTTTGGGAGATTTTCTCATCAGATTCCTGCATTTCAGTTGACTGGGGAAAAAGGAGGGGTTTTGAGAGGCTGCTGGGAGCTTGATCCTGCTTCAGCACCGTGTTTGCAGTAAAGTGATGCACCAGTTGTAGTGCGATGGGACTCAAGAAATGTGAATTGGTTCTCCTGGATTCAGAGAATCTTGGAAATGAAATCTCCCTCTCTCAGTTGCTCCATTAACACACTGATGGCGTTTTGTTCTCATCAGTTTCTTTCTCGATGATTAGATTACCTGTAGATATGACAGATTCTCTCCAGTCTTCTGCGTTACTTCAGTCAAGGGTCTGTTTTGCTAGAATTCAGGACACGCTACAATTTAGGTATCGTTGGCATTTGGCTTGGACACACTTTTAAATGCTGTATGTTTGTTACAACAGCAATTTATATAAATTAGCCCTTTGCTTCAAAGGCTGGTGAATGAACTGTATCGCCAGATAACATGTTAGGAGGATATTAGACAGGCAACATTCTTGTTATTTAAAAGGGTTCTTGGTTTTTGTTTTCTTAGTTGAAAGTTTCAGGTCTTACAGCTATTCCTTTGATACTTTTTGGGATCATTTAACGTTAGCTTTGAATTGTGGATGACTTGGGTGTTTTTAGAAATATTATCATTAAGGTTTAGCTATTTTAAAAAGAAGAATATGTTTAGTAGCCTGTTCTAACTTGTTTTAAAATGTAAGCTAACTAGGAAAAATTGGGTCGGATAAATAAATTACAAAAAAATCATTTTGCCAAAAGTGCTAGCAAGTAGGAACACTTGGTGACATTTGAATTTGATTTTTGGTTTGATTTTAGAGAGAACTCTCTTTGAAAAAGTATCATTAAATCTTAAGATTTTATAAATGCTTTTGTATCAATGAAAACTGATAAATAAACGTGTCTTTAGTTTTTGCTAAATAATTCCAAACACAAGAAAAATGCACAAAAAAAGTAATCTCCAAAACCAAGTTTTTTTTTTTAAAAAAAAAATAACATTTTAAGGCTTGAACTCATGACTTTAAATCTTATTTTTCCAATTCAATGTGTTGAATGAAAGTTATTTCCAGGAATTTTATTTCAATTGATGATTTTTTTCTCTAAATATTTTAATTTTCTATTAGTGGTTTTATTTTTTTTTAATTATTATGATGGATTGAATCCTAAACAAATTTAAATGTGTATTTTAAGTTTTTAAAATAAAAATGAGTACATCATTAAACAGATATCAAATGTATATTTTAAACTAAAATGACTATAGAAGCTATGAGTCTTTTTTGAAAAATAAAATAAAATAAAATGACTAATCAATTACCATAAATTGACTGACGATTCACCTTCTAATTCTTCGAATAAAACCTACTTTGCTTAAAAATTTTACTCTCTCCGGCTTGAAGGTAACTTTCTTCCCTTGCAATATTCTCTACCCACTATTATATAGCACTTGTTAATTTCGATACTAATTTTAGGACAAGTTTATTTATATTTGATTAAGATAAAATAGCGGAATAATTTATGCATTGTTATAGTATTAATTTACTCATATTAATCCCCAATAACTTGTTGCATTGCGATGTAGAAACGAGGTATTATAATGAGTAGTTGTTTGATGATAAACTAGAACCGTAGTACAATGAGATGTTTTGGAAGTGTAACCAAATTGTCTCTCTTGCAAATTTTGTGAGAAAAAAGTTGTTTCAACTTTATTTTGAAAGATTGCTAATTCAAGATTATGGTTGTCTTTTTTGCTAATTTCATGTTTCACAGTAAACTAAAATGTCTAATAATTTCCTGAAATTTTTTGTATTAGGTTTTATCTGTACCAATTTTGAAAAATTCTGATTCTTGTGTGAAGTTTGAAACTTTTTTTTTTTTGTTTTGATAGGGAAGGGTTTCCTTTTGACACCCACTTGGTGGGATTACGCTAGGTATGTTGTTGTATAGTTTATGTTCATAATAATATGACGGGGATCACAGACTATTCTACTATAGAATATGGTAACAAAAAACTTTTTTTTACTTTTGCATATTTATAAATTTTTGAATCCCCTTGGCATAAAAAACATTTTTTTTGAATCTTCTTGTTTAAATTCCTGGCTCCATCATTGGGTGGGTTACCTTTTCTTTTGTTGACTCACATTTAGTTAGAAAAATTTCTTCCTACAACCAATGTTTTATTGACTTGCTGGTTTTCGATTCGTTACTACATTTAGGATTTGGTATTGTTCGAAGATCATGAAGTTTGAGAGTTGAGATGTTCTTAAATGAACATAACATTTTTATTAAGATGCTTGGTTGATTGTCATGCTCACAGTGCCCTTCCTTATAGAGTATTATTTTGCAAATTATATTCAGCCTTTATAAGTATCTCCCTTTAAATTTATTTTATTTTCTTGATCAGGTTTCTTCTATATTTCTAGATTATTATCCTTCTCAAGGTAAAAAAAGGAAGAGTAGTTTGAAGATTGTTACTGTCAAGAGTTTCTGTGGTCTTGTGCACTATGTCCTGATGGGAACTGAAGACAAAACAATGTTTTGTTTCTGTCACTGGGGCTGGAAGAATAAGGTGCTTCCAGATGGATCCACTTCGTATGTGGGAGGTATTACCCGTCAGGTTATTGTGAAGACAGGCATAAAGTATAATGATTTTGTGAATGCAGCTTTTGACCGATTATGCATTGATCCTGCGGATAGGATCTTGCATTTTACTGTGAAGTTTGATAGGTCCCAATTGATACAACTGAGGGATCAAGAAGATGTCAATACTCTGTTACAATTTAATGATAGTTTTGCTCATGTTTATGCATCAAGTTTGGCGGAGGAGCCTAATTCTATGCTGCCATCTGGTGGGCCGAAAGAAATTGAATTTATGGGTGTGTCTGATTTAAAACCAGATACAACTCCTGCAGGTGATGATGAGAATGATTTGGCAAGTCCTCTGAAGAAGGCGCGATTCCTGTCAACCGGAGATAGTAAAGCTCTGAAGAAAACATGGGCTCACCAGTCAGGTGGAGACAGTAAACCTCAGCAGAAAGAAGCTGTTGGTGATGATGCTCAAAAGCAAGCCGGTGTAACTAGGTTGTGCAGTAGTTATGTGGAAACATTAAATCAAGATGGAGTTGGCCTTCCTGAAGGGGAGGTGGAGAACAACAATTCCAAGATTGGGACAGTTAACGAACAGGCTTCTAGACAACCATCAGGTGTATCTGATTCAGAAACAGATTCAACTTCTGATAGTAATCCTCCTGAGGATGATCGTCTTGAACCTGAATTCAGTGATTTTGACAAGCATAGAGCACGAAATTGCTTTGCAACTGACCAGATCTGGGCTTCCTATGAAGCGGATGATGGTATGCCAAGAAGATATGCCCTCATAAAGAATGTATCCAGTCCTGAATTTAAGATAAAGCTCAGATGGCTAGAGCCTAATCCAGAATATCCGAGGGAGCACGCTTGGGTCAGGGGACTCTTGCCTGTTGGCTGTGGGAGATTTAAATGTGGGAGTGTTGATTCTGTTGAATGTAATTCTTCGGATCATCGTCTATTTTCTCATCAAGTGCAGTACATAAAGGGCAAGAAAGGTCCATATCTGGTATATCCTAGGAAAGGGGAAATATGGGCGCTCTTTAAAGATTGGGATATTAGTTGGAGCTCTGATCCAGAGAATCATAGGGAATACAAGTATGAAGTTGTGGAGATTCTTTCTCATTATGAATATGGTGCTGGTCTCCTAGTTGGTTACTTAGATAAAGTGATCGGGTTTGTTAGCGTTTTCCAGTCAACAACTCCAAATGTAGTTGATACATTTTTTATAAAGCCAAAAGATTATTACAAGTTCTCTCATCGAGTTCCTTCTTTCAAAATGACTGGAACTGAAGGAGAGGGTGTACCGGCAGGATCTTTTGAACTTGATTTTTATGCTCTTCCCATTGATCTAGATGATGTTTGGTACCCTGGGAAAGTTGAGGAAGACAGCAGCACTGCAGATTCTGAATCTGTAGAAAACGTTGTATCTGCAGTTCCCCCTGTAACTAGAGATGAATCCAGGACACCTGATAATGCCGCGACATCTCTGGAGTCTGGGAATTTGAAAGGCATTCACACTACTGATGGAGAGTCTTCTATGCTCGTTGACTTGGAATTGAAATTATAGTTTGATGGGACTCAAAAATGAATTGGTTCTCCTGGATTTAGAGAAATTTGGAATTGAAGTTTTGCATTGTCATTTGTCAGTTGGTCCGTTAACACACTGATGGCCTGCTGTCTCATCAGTTACTTGTTTGATAGGGAGGGCAATGTACTAGCACACATGAATCTGGAGTTTTTGGAAATTGTTGTTTATTATGATACCCCTCCCCCTTTTGCTATGGGTTTATACACCCAAGACTTGTCACTGATGGCTCTTCTCCTATGGCACCTTACGTTATTTTGGCCAAACTGAGTCACTTTTGTAGGCTTTAAGAACTTATCTCCCATGGAAATGAACATCTCTGAGAAAAAAACGAACTCAGCGAGCTCTTGTTCTGCCAATGACAGTACTTCCACTGATTTTGACCATAGTTGTGTTAAAAAAACAGTCACTCAAGTCTAACATACCAATATATTTCTTATGTCGAGGTAAAGCTGTCTAGTGGGATGGGATATCTCATCCCGTCCCATTAGCCTAGTGGGATGGGATGGGATGGGCCTAAGAGTTCGTCCCCTCTGTTCCAGACCCCTAAGGTACGTACCCGTCCCGCCCCACTAAAAATATTGTCTGTTTGTATGTTTTTGAATTTGTAATGTTATCAATTTAAATTTGTGTTCATTTACTAATTATGTAGTCTTATATAAAATATTTAAATTAATATGAATTTTAAACAAAAAGAAAATCCAACTAAGGTCCCTACCCGTCCAAGTCCCATCCCCTCAGTGAGATAGGACAGGCAGACGGGCCGAGGGGTTTGTCCTGCTAATCTCGCCTCCCTAAAGTCCCGGACCCCCTTATATCGTCCCAACCTGTCCCGCCTTGTTAGACAACCTTATGTCGAGCTAATAGAGAGTTTCATCATGCTCAAATAACATATCAGTGTAATTTAGAGAGATTGTTTTGTGATAAGACCCTCAACTCAATTCAGTGACTATTATTACAAAATTACGGTTACAAATAATTAATGTAGTAATTTGCTGGTCTAAAATAATTTTATGGCTTGAATATTACAAGAAAAATAAATTTAATGCGAAATTAACTCCAGGATTAGATAGCAATAACTTTTCTTACAGTGGAAAAGATGAAATTTTTTGAAGGGCAGTAGTAGTTGAAGTTCAATCATCTATTAAATGAAGATAAAATGAAATTGAATAGGATTGTTGAAATTCTTAACCCAAATTATCTGGACAAACATCTTCTTAAAGTAAAATTTACTATTTAACATTGAATCAATGCACAACAGATTATACGTTGAAAATCTGAAGAAAAAGATTTAATTCTTCTCCTATATAAGTAGAAAAACTTCACATAAACAAACAGGGGTTTTAGCTGAATAACCTCTTTTAGTTAAAATTTAAAACTATCTGCAGCTTTAGAGAAAAAAAAAAACTTCTACAACTCAAGGTAACATACTTTTCCCTTGCTTTATTCTGCAACTAGTTGAGCTTTATTTTTTGAGTTTAATTTTTTTGATGACCGTGATATTTGGGTCAGCTTTCGGTTACCTTGACTAATTTTATGAGATATCTATCATCTTCCACTAGTAAAAGGTACCAGGTAACCTTGACTAGTATTTTTGTCTCCTCTGGTATTTAAACCTGAGACTTCATTAACCACTAGGCCACACTCTTGGTTGCAACTAGTTGAGCTTTATTTGTAGAAATATTATTATGTTCCTTGCTTCAAGTTTGAAACTTTTTCCTTTGCTGGGTTTTTTGTTTTGATCCTTTTGTATTTGACGAAATTCTGTCGTTTAGTTTGCTAATCTTCTTTACTTTTTTTTCTCTTTACCCCTCGTTAGGAAGTCATACTGCTCTTGTTCTCTTGGTTACTCGAACATACAATCTTGGGATTGGAGGTGGAAGGTGCTCTTGTATGCTAGTCTTGTTTGCTAATTTCATGTTCCATAGAAAAGTGGAACATATAATTCATTACTTCTTTTAGCTAACATACATATAATGCTTTTTCTTCGTACAACCAAAAATTGAAATTTATAGCTTGGCTGGTTTTTGATTCCTATATATCCTGTTTTTAGAATTTGTTTGTTTTCCAAGAACATGTATATATTTATATGTACTTAAACGATAAAAATGCTTGTAATCTGATAACTCCCTTGTTAGAGTGTTTAACATTGATAAGTAACTCCCTTCAAATTTATTTTAATTCTTGATCAGGTTTTAATTTTCGAGATTGTTACCCTTTGAGCCTGTTCATGTGATGGGAGCTGAAAATAAAACACTGTTTTGTTATTGTCATTGGGGCTGGACGGAGAAGGTGCTTCCAGATGGAACAACTTCGTATGTGGGAGGTATTACCCGTCAGGTTACTGTGAAGACAGGCATAAAGTACAATGATTTTTTGAACGCAGTTTTTGACCGATTAGGCATTGTTGATCCTTCAGATAAGATCTTGCAATTTACTGCAAAGTTTTGTAAGTCTAAATTGATAGATCTGAGAGACCAAAAAGATGTCAATGCTCTGTTACAATTTAATGATGGTGCTGCTGATGTTTATGTATCAAGTTTGGTTAAGGAGCCTTATTCTAGACCGGCATCAGGTAGTGGGAAAAATGTCGAACTTCCTGTTGTTTCTGATTCAAAACCAGATACTACTCATGTACGCGATGATGAAAATGATTTGGCAACCCCTCTGAAGAAGGCGCGGTGTATTCAGTCAGCTGGAGATTCCCTGGAAAGATTAAATCAAAATGGAGCAGATCTTCCTAAAGGGGATGTGCATAACAACAGTTCCAAGATTGGGATATTTAACAAACAGACTTCTAAACCGCCATCAGGTGATGGACAAGTTATTGTTATTTCTGACTCAGAATCAGATACAACTTCTGATATTATTCACCTGGTTAACAAACAGGCTTCTATACCGCCATCATTTGGTACATACAATGTAAATCCAAAAGAACTTTACAAGTTCCCTCATCGAATTCCCTCTTTCAAAATGACTGGAAAGGGTGTACCTGCAGGATCGTTTGAACTTAATCCTTATGCTCTTCCCCTCAATCCGAATGATATTTGGTACCCTGGGAAAGTTAAGGAAGCTGCAAACTCCAGACCTGTAGAAAATGTTTTGTCAGCAGTTCCCCCTGGAACTAGAGAAAAGTTGAGGACATCTGAGAATGCTACGACATCTCTGAAGACTGGAAGCTTGAACGGCGTCCATGCTGCTAATCCAGAGTTTCCTATGATCACTGATTTGGATCTGAAATTATGGCCTGGTGAGACTAAAAAATGAATTGATCCTCATCAGTTTCTTGCTTGATAAATTGGACTTCAAATACTGTTGGATAGTCTCTTAGCTTTTGTTAAGACTCCTATTATATAAAGTACTCAATGTAATTTTCCTTTTAACCAAAAAAATAAAGAATAAGATATGTAGCTTGCAAGGAGCTAACTTGTTCAATTTGTCCTATTTTTACATTAGTTTTAATGCATTATCTTTTTTAAGAAATTGATAGTAATTCAAACAGTAAATTAATGCAATTGGGGCTAGTATTACCAAAAAAAATAAATTGAAAAGGATAAAACGGTCATTACTTGATAAATTCACTTTTGTCCTAGAAGATACCAAAGGACAAATGTAACATCAAAAAAGGGGTGTTTAGTTTCAAAGGCATGGTAGAAAAACATCATTTGGTTAATATCTAAGCTTCCGCAGCTTCAAGGTAACCTTTTTCCCCTTTGCTCCTTTCTATTCTCACAAATATATATGTTATCTCATGTATTCAGGTTAGTCAAAAATACAAAAATATAAAATAGATGAAATAGATAGAATGATTTAAATTCGAGTCCACAGAAATCACTGTGTTTCCTTAAGAAATTTAATCCCCGCACTGTACCCGAGGTTGCAAATTAATTCCTCCCAAGATAAGACGGATTAACCTGTTAAAGAAGTAGCGGTACCTCAAACTTCAATAACTTCAGCGAACGTATAAACAACAACAAGAGCACACACAGACTCAGTCGATCGACAATTTTGTTTATGTAAGAAAATGTATGCAGTGAGGAAAAAATTTCAGTGTTGAAAAAAAAAAAACATCTCTATTTATAGTCATTTACAACAACGAATGCGTCTGTTCAGACCCATTTTTTCCAGAACGTTGTGTCTTTTAGGAAAAATAACGACTTTTCGGAAGGAACAGGTCCCTTCAGAACGTTATTACCATTGCACATGAATTTCAAATAAATTTCGTTGCGCCAAAGTAATCCTATTATTTAACTAACATTCAAAATTAATTTATAAGAGAAAAGAAATGAATTAACAAGATTGATTAAATAAATTTTGTCCCAAAAATATTATCAATCAATCACATCATTTGCCAAATCCGAGGCCGAGCGAGAGACGACGACGGCGCGATAGGGCACCTTCTTCTTTAACCCTTTAAGAACTAAAAGAAGTGTTTTCTAATATAAGGACAACAATTTCCTTTCTTCTATCAATATGGTAAAAATGACTTTTCATTTGCACTTTGCAATGACTTTTTATTTTCCCTCCAAAATTGGTTCCCCCACTTTCATTGATTCTTCCTTTTTCTATTTTCTTTTTTTATTTCTCATTCACACTTTGCTAAACTCAACGGTAGATTGATCCAACTTTTACTAGTACAAATGAGACGTTTTGGAAGTATAAGTTCAGCAAAGAAAAAAAAAAAGAAATGTTGAGTTAAACAGTGAGAAGGTCAAAACCAGCTCTTTTCTCTTGCAAATTGTATGGGAAAAGTATGGTTCCTTAAAGTTTGAAACTTTTTCCCTTTGCTAGGGTTTCTTTCTTAATCCTTATGCATTTGATGTACTCTGTTGTTTAAATTGCTTGTTTCTTTGCTAATTTCATGGTTAACAAACACAAATAGCTTACTTTCCCACTAAATTTGTCATGTGATAAACTTGTTCTTTTGAGTCCATTTTGAAAATTTCTGATTGGTTATAGTGTGAAACTTTTGCTTTCGAGGGCATAATAATATCTTGATGCTTTTGCATTTGATGAAAGTTTCCTTGTTTGCTAATATAGTGTTTTGCAACAAAAATATCTAATATTCTCATGATTTTTTTTTTTGTATTAGGGTTTCTTTGAACAAATTTTTGCTTCTTGGTTAAACTTCTAAACTTTTTAGATTTGTTAGCAAAAATATCTAATATTCTCATAATAAAGATGCTTGATTAATCCTCATACTTTTGAGTCCTTTCTTATGGATTGTGATTTTGGTACATTCAGCCTTGATAAGTGATTCCGTTTTATTTAATTTGTTGATCAGATTTTTAGTTTTCAAGATTGTTACCCTTCTCTGTGGTCATATACACTACTTCATGATGGGAACTGAAGATAAAACACTGTTTTGTTTCTGTCACTGGGGTAAAAGGAATAAGGTTCTACCTGATGGATCCATTTCGTATGGGGGAGGTATTACTGATCAGGTTACTGCAAAGACGGGCATAAAGTACAATGCTTTTGTGAATGCAGTTTTTGATCGATTAGGCATTGATCCTTCAGATAAGATGTTGCATTTTACAGTGAGGTTTGATAGGTCGGAATTGATACGGCTAAGGGACCAAGAGGGTGTCGATACTCTGTTGCAATTTAATGATGGGTATACTCATGTTTATGCATCAAGTCTGGAGAAGGAGCCTTATTCTAGACCGCCACCAGGTGGCAAGAAGCCTATAATTGCATGTTATGCTCGTAGACCCAAACAGAGTCAGCCTGGAGTCAGGATATGCCCCTTAAATCTAATACCAACGAGCAGAGAGAGCTTCCTAACGAAGGTACCTTGAAAACGACTGGGTTTCCACCTACCCAAACAGGATCCCGACAGGGTCCAGAGATATGCTCAACCAACTTCATCTGCAATGCTCAGTTGAGTAATCTAAATCACCATAAATATACACAACCAACTTCATCTGCAATACAGGAAACGTTCTGGACGCAATGTCCCTCTTGCAAAATTAGGTACAAGTTTTACAGTACCCTACGCTGTAGGAAATGCTCGAATATTTTCACTGCATATAATTTAGGTTGTGGAGTCAGCCTGGAGGTCAGGATGTGCCCCTTAAATGTAATCTCAACCAGCCTTCAGAGCTTCCTAACCAGGAAAAGTAGATTGCAGAAGCAGGAAAAGGTTTCGGAAGCAGATAGTTGAATCGAGTGAAACCGATGATACTTCAATCGGTGTGGAGACAGAAGATGGAAACAATCCACCTTGTGGACAAGAAACTCAACTTGATGGCTATGACGCTAGGAGATCATCTCAGCATTGGCTACATGTTTCTAACAATGAAGGTGTTCCTGTTGATGAGAATGATTTGGCAATCCCTCTGAAGAAGGCACGGTCTAACCAATCAGCTGGCGATAGTACACTACGCATTGAACCTGCTTCTTTACCCTTCAATCCAATCAAGGTGGAACACACACATGAATTTTGAACATGTTCGTAGTAGTACACTACATATTATGGTACTCCCTCCCTCTTTTGTAATGGGACTAAAAATTTGTAACACAGTCTCTCCACCTCAATTTATGGGATAATTTCTGAGTGAATCAATTTTTTTTTTACGTGTTTTTAAATATTTTAAGTTGGTAATTATTGTGATTTATAGTAGTTTTAAAGTAATTTTAAATATATAACATATTAAAAAGATTAAGACAATTAAATTAAAATGGAAAAAATACAAAAGTTTAGAAAAATGACTCGCTTTTGTAAAAATTATATGTTCAAGATAATATAACCTTACAAAAGATTATGGGCCTGTTTGAAAGACCACAATGGAATTGAGAATTGGTGTAATTGGTGTAATTACTTTCTTTGTCCTGTTTGGTAGACCAAGTAATTACTTGGTAAGAGGGGAATTGGGTGTAATTGAAGGAGAGTAATTACACTCCCCAATTCCCAAGGGAGGATAAGGAATTGAGTGTAATTACACCATGTAATTACATAATTTTTTTAATATATTTTTGTTTGAAATATCAAGACACTTCTTTCTTTTTTGTCTGGACATTTCCATTTCTAAGTACGGCAGCACAACAACAAGCCCTGTACTTCTTCTTTCAAGTAAGATTTATTTCTTGATTCATTTTACTTTCATATTTTGATGTCTAGGTAGATTATGTATGAATTTTATTTTTGTATTTTCTCCTGTTAGTTTTGAGATTAAAATAAATATGAGAATTAATTTTTTTTCTTCAATTTCTGATAATAATAATAATAAAAAAAATTAAAAATCGATTCTAACAATCAGTTATACATAGTAATATTATTTATTCAAAATCTGATCTATTTTAAAATTTAACTGTGTAATTACATTCGTCCAACCAAACAGAACAAAGGGAATTACACTGTAATTACACTGTGACAACCAAACAGGTCAATGTAATTACTAGACTGTGTAATTACTAGGCTAGTAATTACTACCCTAGTAATTACACCAATTCCAATTACCAGGTGGCTTTCCAAACAGACCCTATGTTGGTGTGTTTCTTTTTCCTTCTTCCTAATCCCAACTTAAAAATGATTTCTCATCTCTGAAAAGTGAGGACCAAGTCTCTGTTTTGGCATGACATTAGTGTGGCGAAAATAACAAGACAAAAATTCTTTACCTTTTGACGGATTGGGTTGAAATTGAAGATATTATAATGGATAGGAGTGGAGATTGAGTTGGGTCATGATCTGTCCAAATTTACTTTGAGCTAAAAATTGGGTTGGGTCATGACTCACCCAATTTGGCCTGGTTAATCTCAATAATTTTAACATATTGTTATTTAACTTTTATAATAATTTGAATTTCAACTAATTTTTTTTTTATAAATGGATAAATAAATCTTAAAAGATATAAAATAAATAGTAATTCATACCTTCAATATATGAACCTACATTATATTAATGCAAATAAAAAGTCTTAATACGAGTTGAAATTTGAAATTAAATTGGGCTCAATTAAGGATTCTCTTGAAAAGGATTAAGGGTTGAATGAGTAGAGATTGAATTCAATTCAAATTATCTTAAGCCTAACTCTTAAAATTTTGAGCGAATTGAGAAGGTTACTTATATTTGAGCTCATTTTTTACACCCAACTTTTACCCTAGTCTCAAATCTCAATGCATCACCTTTTTCAAGAAATTGATAAAGTAATTGCTAACCGTCATTAATTACTATTGATTTTACACACTTCTTAAAAAATTATAAATAGAAGGGTAGTTTTATTATTTCACCCTTTGAATATAATAAATATAATGTATTAAAAAATGTCATAGAGAAATGGCTATAATTAATAAAAATGATAAATTATGAACTAAATGTAAAATTATTCATTAATTTCATAAAGCGAATAAATATTGTTGGACATCTCAAATAATATAGTGTATAACTATTGTTGGACGGAGGACTATTAATGCAATTGAGAGAGGATAAAACGGTCAACTTGTACTACTTCATGACGGGATCTGGAGATAAGACGTTGCTTTGTTTCTGTCACTAGGGCAAGAAGAATAAGGCACTTCCAGATGGATCCACTGCATACGTGAGAGGTATTGAGCAGATTACTGTGAAGACAGGCATAAAGTACAATGATTTTGTGAATGCAGTTTTTGACAGATTAGGCATTGATCCTTCAGATAAGATCTTGCATTTTACTGTGAAGTTTGATTGTTCTGAATTGATACGGTTGAGAGACCAAGAAGGTGTCAATGCCCTGTTACAATTTAATGATGATTCTGCTCATGTTTATGCATTACATTTGGAGGATGAGCCTTATTCTAGACCACCATCAGATGGTGTGAAAAAAGTTGAATGTATTGTTGATTCGGATTTAGAATCAGAAAGAATTTGTGATAGTGATCGTCCTGAGATGTGTGATTATCCTGATACTGAATTCAATGATTTTGATAATCATAGAGCACAAATTTGTGTTGCTGTTGACAAGATCTGGGCTTACTATGATAAAGCTGATGGTATGCCAAGACATTATGCCCTCATCGGAAAGGTACTCTATCCTGGATTTAAAATAAAGTTCAGATTGCTCGTTCCTTATCCAGAAGATCAAAGGGAGGGCACTCGGATCGGTGGATGCTTGCCTGTTAGCTGTGGGAAATTTAGGTGTGGGGTTACTGCATATACTTATAATCTCTTTGCATTTTCATATCAAGTGCAGTGCGTAAAAGCCAAGAGAGGTCAATACGTTGTATTTCCAAGGAAAGGGGAAATATGGGCCTTCTTCAAAGATAGGGATATTAATCGAAGCTCTAGCACAAATAATCAGAAGGAATACAAGTATAAAGTGGTGGAGATTCTTTCTGAGTATGTTAAGAATGTTGGTGTCAAAGTACGTTCCTTAGATAAAGTGATCGGATTTGTTAGCCTTTTCCAGCGTGCAAGGATGACAGCAGTTGGCACATTCTTTATAAAGCCAAATGAACTTCACAAGTTCTCTTATCGAATTCCCTCTTTCAAAATGACTGGAACTGAACGCAAGGGTGTACCTGCAGGTTCGTTTGAACTTGATCCTTATGCTCTTCCCCTCAACCCCGATGATGTTTGGTACCCTGGAAAAGTTAAGGAATGCATGCCGTAGGACTGCAAATTCTCAGCCTGTAGAAAATGTCTTGTCTGCAGTTCTCCTTGGAAGTAGAGATAAGTCCAGTACATCTGAGAATGAGATGACATTACTGAGGCCGGGGAACTTGAAAATAAATCCATGCTACTGATGGAGAGTCTTCTATGCTCATTGACTTGGACTGAAGTTATTTATGTTTGTAATGGGACTCGAAAATGTTTTGTACCTCCTCGGTAAGCAAGCTGTTTGTTTTGTTCATCATAACAATGTAGAATCCTTAGTTTAGAGATACTCTGAGATGTTCCTCATCAATTGCTTCATTAAGACGTCAATGGCCTATTGTTCTCATCAAAATTTGCTTATCAAGAGGGATAGTCCCCTAAGTTTTTTTAAAGACTATATAATATGTATATAATCTCATATCACACTATCATCTTTTTATAATTTTTAGCGCTATTATATTCAAATTAATATAAATTTAAAAATAAAAATCGCACAAAGGTCCCCAACCCATTCCGTCCCATCTCCTCAGGATGGGACGGGACGAGCTGAGAGCCTTATCCTGCTAATCTCAAGATAATAGAGAGTTTCATCATGCTCAAAGAGCTTTGATAAAACATTTGATAGTGACTTAAATAAACAACAACAATAACATATCCAGTATAATCTAGAGAAATTGTTTTGTGATAGACCCTCAACTCAATTTAGTGATCGTATAGTTGCAAAAAGAGGCTCTTACAAAATTAATTTTTGTGACTTTACGGTTACAAATAATTAATGTAGTAATTTGCTGGTCCAAAATAATTTTATGACTTCAATATTACAAGAAGAATAAATTTAATGCGAAATTGACTGCAGGATTAGATAGCAGTAACTTTTCTTATAGTGAAAAAGGTGAAATTTATTTTGAAGGGCAGGTACTCAGTAGTAGTTGAAGTTCAATCACCTATTTAATGAAGATATAATGAAATTGAATAGGATGTTGAAATTCTTAACCCAAATTATCTGGACAAATAGATTCTTTAAAAGTAAAATTTACTATTCTAAACATTGAATCAATGCACAAAAGATTATATGTTAAAAATCTGAAGAAAAAGATTTCACTCTTCTCCTATATAAGGCGAAAAACTTGACATAAACAAACAGGGGTTTTAGCTGAATAACCTCTTTTAGTTAAAATTTAACTATCTGCAGCTTTAGAGAAAAAAGAAAAAATTTCTACAACTCAAGGTAACATACTTTTCCCCTTGCTCTATTCTGCAACTAGTTGAGTTTTGTTTTTTTGATGACCGTAGTCTCTGAGTCAGCTTTCGCTTACCTTGACTAATTTCCGAGATATCTATCACCTTCCACCCTACTGTTCTTTCTCTGTTGGTTACTCAAACCTACAATCTCAGAATTGGAGGTGGAGGGGGCTCTTGTATGCTAGTCTTGTTTGCTAATTTCATGTTCCACAGAAAAAGTGGAACATATAATTCATTACTTTTTTAGCTGACATACATATATCGCCTGTCTGGTTTTTGATTCCTATATATCCTGTTTTTAGAATTTGGTTGTTTTCCAAGAACATGTATATATTTATATGTACTTAAACGAAAAATGCTTGTAATCTGGTAACTCCCTTGTTATAGTGTTTAACATTGATAAGTAACTCCCTTCAAATTTATTTTAATTCTTGATCAGGTTTTAGTTTTCGAGATTGTTACCCTTTGAGCCTGTTCATGTGATGGGAGTTGAAAATAAAACACTGTTTTGTTATTGTCGTTGGGGCTGGACTGAGAAGGTGCTTTCAGATGGAACAACTTTGTATGTGGGAGGTATTACCCGCCAGGTTACTGTGAAAACACGCATAAAGTATAATGATTTTGTGAACACAGTTTTTGACCGACTAGGCATTGTTGATCCTTCAGATAAGATCTTGCAATTTACTGCAAAGTTTTGTAAGTCTACATTGATAGATCTGAGAGACCAAAAAGATGTCAATGCTATGTTACAATTTAATGATGGTTATGCTGATGTTTATGTATCAAGTTTGGTTAAGGAGCCTTATTCTAAACCGACATCAGGTAATGGGAAAAATGTTGAACTTCCTGTTGTTTCCGAGTCAAAACCAAATACTACTCATGTACGAGATGATGAAAATGATTTGGCAACCCCTCTGAAGAAGGCGCGGTGCATTCAGTCAGCTGGAGATTCCCTGGAAAGATTAAATCAAAATGGAGCAGATCTTCCTGAAGGGGATGTGCAGAACAACAGTTCCAATATTGGGATATTTAACAAACAGGCTTCTAAACCGCCATCAGATGATGGAAATGTTATTGTTATTTCTGATTCAGAACCAGATACAACTCCTGATATTACTCATCTGGTTAACAAACAGACTTCTATACCGCCATCATTTGGTACATACAATGTAAATCCAAAAGAACTTTACAAGTTCCCTCATCGAATTCCCTCTTTCAAAATGATTGGAAATGAACGAAAGGGTGTACCTACAGGATCGTTTGAACTTAATCCTTATACTCTTCCCCTCAATCCGAATGATATTTGGTACCCTGGGAAAGTTAAGGAAACTGGAAACTCTAGACCTGTAGAAAATGTTTTGTCAGCAGTTCCCTCTGGAAGTAGAGATAAGTCGAGGACCTCTGAGCATGCTTCGACATCTCTGATGACTGGAAACTTGAACGGCGTCCATGCTGCTAATGGAGAGTTCCCTATGAGCACTGATTTGGAACTGAAATTATGGTTTGGTGAGACTCAAAAGTGAATTGATCCTCATCAGTTTCTTGGTTGGTGAATGGGACTTCAAATAATGTTGGATAGTCTCTTAGCTTTTGTTAAGACTCTTATTATATAAAAGTACTCAATATTATTATCCTTTTAACCAAAAAACAAAGAATATAATAAATACTATGTAGCTTTGCCCCCAAAAAAACAAAGAATATAATAAATACTATGTAGCTTGCAAGGAGCTAACTTGTTCAATTTGTCCTGTTTCAAATTTTGTTTCATTGCGAGTTTTTATTTCCTCTATCCACCTTGTATTATTTTGGCGGTGGACGTTAAGAGAGTAACTTTCCGTAAGCTAAGCCAAACAGGCATTTAGTTATTATTGATGTTTGAAAAAGATATAGACTATTGTTAATCACTTATATTTGGGTTAAAAAGTATAAAAATAAACTAAAAGATAAAAGTGATATGACCACTTTTAGCTTTTAGCTTTTAGCACATAAGTTATTCTGTTCATCTAGTCAGTTATTCTTAAAAAATATTTGTAGACAATTTTTTTTTCTTCCATATTCTACCTTGAGCATTAATTACATATTTTTTTCAAATTATTTTCTAAGACCAAATTTTAAACAATAATTAATAGTAATATTGTGTTTAAATAGTCATGACAATAAGCATTATTTTCTTAATGGCTATATCAAATTCAAATGTAACAAATATATATATATATATATAAAAACAAAGTATTTTTTAAAAGTCAATCCAAACTCGGCCGTCCTTAGAAAGCCAATGAAAAGCTCAATAGAGAAACGATTCATTTTTGTCCTAGAAAATAAAAGGCGGAATGGTCTGGTGAACCCTTATACTTGTATCAATTTGTATTCTGAATCCTTCTACTTACACCTTTGTCATCTGGACCCTTAAACTCAATTAAAATGAGACTTTTAAGCCCCTCCAACCATGTGTGTAGCTCACTCTCCTTTATATAATTGACATGTCATATCCACATCAGATATATTAATGCCACATCATAATTATTTTATAACTATTTTTTAAAATTATTAACCAAAATTATTTAATAAAATGTAAAATAATAACATTTTAATTTATTATTGGCATTTCTAATTCTCCCTATTTCACGACCAAAAGAAAGCCATCGCCGGCGGCGTTGCCATTTTTGCCGGCGAAATCACATATACTTTCTCCCTCACCCATCTTCTTCTCCGCCGCACACCATCACTATTTTTCTTTCCTCCTCCAACCTCCACAGTAACAACAACCAAAACCACCGCAAAACCAGATCTGGCCACCGCACAACCAGATCTGGCCAAACTTTTCGTAATCCTCACACCCCAAATTGGTTACAAATACAATTTCACACCAACCTATGCCGTGAAACTCGTCAAAATCTACCCATTATAGTTTCTCCCCTTCCCATTGTTTCATGGCCCAAACCATCGCCGCCGTCGCCATTGTTGCCGACGAAATCACTCATATTCCTTCTTTTACCTGCCTTCATCTCCGCCACACGTCACGACCATTTTCCTTTCCTTCTCCAACCTCACAAAACCAACAACCTAAGCCAACACACTAGATCTAGCCGAAAAATAGATTGTGGAAAAAAAGAAAAAAGGGTTGGGCAAGGGATGAATATGACTGAAAATGAAGTGTAATGGGTGAAGAAGAAGGAGTTTTTTAATTAATGGTTTAAAATATATATTTTTTTATAATTTTAAATATTTTTTAAGTAAAAATGCTCCTCACTCGCCTTAATAGGCGTGTAGTTACACATTTTTGCCAACTCAGACATCTTACTGCCACATAAGCCTGGTCAACGGTCATAGGGGTTTGTTAAATTGTATTTTATTGAGTTTAAGGGTCCAGATGACAAAAGTGTAAGTAGAAGGGTTCAAAATACAAACTGATACAAGTATAAGGGTCCACCAGACCATTCCGCCAAAATAAAATAACTAGAAGATGCTAAGGTACAAATATCACATTAAAAAGGAGAAAAAAGTAAAAACTATTATTAATGAAAATGGTAAAAAAAAATGTCTTTAATCAATGTAAAATTGAAGAAAAATATCCTCAGTTAATAGTTTATTTGAAAAATACATTTAACGTTAATAGTTTGATCCGAAAATTTTCATATTATTACTTAATAGATCAAAAATGTCCTTTATATATATAGAGAGATATTTTAAGAACACTTTTTTTTTCAAATGATGATTTTTAATTAGAAAATATTTATCCTATTTCAATTCGGGAGAAAAATTAAAAAACTAAAATATTCTATTTTAATAAGAATTTCTTTTACCAATGTCTAAATGAAATTAATGATGGGTTATTATGATCTTATATATATGACCTATTTTATCAGGTGCATGGAGTTATTCAAAATAGTTAAAATGAGATTAAGAAGAAAAAAAGATTATTTCCAATTTATTTATTAGTAAGAGTGGTTATTTTCTTTAAAAAAAAAAGAAACAAAAATTTGGGTTCTTAATAGTAATATTTTATTAGGAACAAAATATGTCTAAAAAGAAAAATATATTATTAAATTTATTAGAAAAAAATATTTTTGACCCAACAAGTAATAATAAAGATATTTTTGAATCAAATTATTAATAGTAAGAGCACTTTTAAACCAAACAATTGATAAAAAAAATATTTTGAACCAAACTATTAATTTAGGATACTTTTATTCAATTTAATATAATTTAAGAATTTTTTTTTTTTGACTCTATTCCATTTTAAAAAGAGGTTTTTTTTAATCAAAATCATGCTTATGTTAATATCTAAGCATTGTAGCTTCAAGATGGCTTGTTATCCTTCCTTCCCTCCTCCATTTTTACTAGAGTGTGTGAAAACTGAATCGACCAATAAATTGAATAATTTTTTAATTTATTTATTCCTATTGGGTATAAGATTTTTTTGATGATTTTATGAAAAAAATTGTTGAGTTATCCGTTTGATTTTGGCCTTTTAATATTAGGTTATTGGGAAAACAGATAACCCATCAAGACTATATATAATAATTTACTACTTTACATCTACATAAATATTAAATAATAGTAATATCGGTTGGTAATGGAGCGTACGGGTGTGCATCGGTCAGTTTGGTTTGGTTTAATGGTTTTCGATTTTTAAATATGTTAAACCAATAACCAAACCAATAAGATATTTTTATCGGTTTTTGGTTTATTGGGTTTTTGGTTTAGCCAATAAGAAAATACTTATAAAACAAATATATGACTTTTCTAATAAATTTGATGGTAACTTTACAAATGCTCATAAAATAGAAACAATAATAACAAACATGAAAAGAACAATACAAGCGTAACACAAAGAGAAATTAAGAGGAATAGGGTTCTTATTTTAGATTTTAACGTTTTTTATAATGTGAAATTGTGAAATGTGAGTTAAAGGCTAAAGGACAAAGATAATAACTAGTAAGGTATTGAGATTAATATATAATATTCATGTACAAGTAAAGTAGTAAATTACTAGTCTTAATGGGTTATCGGTTTACCCAATAATCCAATATTAAAAACCAATACCGAACCGATAACCCAATAATTTGTTTTTATAAAATCATTAAAAAACTGTTAACCCAATAACCCAATAATACTTTTATCGGTTCGATTTATCGGTCCGTTCGGTTTTCGCACACCCCTAATGGAGCAGGACGGGACAAATTTTTCATCAACCAGCAAAATTTAAATATGCCCCGCCAAGCATAGGATTTTTCATTTTAACTTTTTGGTTTATCGAATATCGGTTTGGTCATTTGAAAATGGGTTGATAAAATGTTTTTTTTCTATTGAATATCGATTTTTAAATTACTAATCCACTATCAAATCTATAAGATATCGATTGGTTTGGTAACGGATTAACAATTATCGGATGGTTATCGGGTGGTGTATCGGCTAACCTCTAATCTCTATGATACCTTTTTTTTTATGAACGCACCTTAAAAAAAGATGACTTTTAAGCGGTAACAAGATCAAATGGATAAATTGATCCAGATTTTCCAACTGGTTGTTTCATTTTCATTGTCTAAAGGAAGCATCTTTGTCAATGACTCGATAAATAGATGCAAACTTTTCATGTACATATCCTCAGTGCTTTTCTAAGTTTGTTGACTTTTTTTTTTTTTGGTTTCCCGCTTGGTGTCCGGAGTCAACAATGGAGCTTTGGTAAATTCGAATCGCGCTCTGCAGGGCCCATTCAGGGGTGACGCTCCCAACAAAATTTTTTCAATACCCAGACAGTTTGTTGACTTGTTCTCTATTCTTTAAAGCAAAATAGATAATTATAGAAAAGCAAATAGATTTTCATGGCTTTATGTCTTTAGTCTTTAGGAGTTAGGACTAATAAAAGAAAAACATATAATTATTCTTACCATGGTAAAATATTGAATGATGCTAATATGACTAGAATAAAAATGTAAGTCTGGTAACTCTTAACGGGTTAATGATTTACTTGATAAGGAAATTGAATAGTTAATTATAAAATATTAATCCATTCCCCAACCATTTATTCGATAATTCAATATTAATAAGCCAAAATTATGGTTGATTTATTGGTTACGGTTCGATTTTGAACACCCCTACGCAAACCCGCAAAGAATCTCTTTTAAAAAAATCAACACACCCCGCCCCGCAAATCGCACAAGCCTAAACCCGCCCCGCCCCATTGCCATCCCTATACAAAATGCCAAAATCTAACATAAAAACCCTACTCCTTTTCATTTCTCTGTAATAAACTAGTAAACTTATAAAAGTGGGATGACCACGGCGGTGACAACGGCGAGAATCGTGAATTGTGAGTATTTGCTATCCTTTTATTACAATAAATAGAAATCTTGCACAAATTGAGTAATTTATTAACTCCTTCCTTTGATTTCTCTTCATCTCTAATCTCTACCCTTTTTTGATTTCTCCTCTTCGCCCTACTCAATTCCTTATAAAATCTGAATTCGCCGATAAATAGTATAATCGACCTGAATCAAACACCCCAATTAGGGTTAAGTTTTATGAACACTTTTATTGATTAAATTGAAAATCAAATTGTTAATGATTGAAAAATCGATAAATAAAAAATGATAAGAATTATTTTATTGATTTAATTATTAATTTAGCATATTTAAATTATAAATCTAAATCAAATCAATAATACATAAAAACGAACCGAATCATACGTACCCTTATTCTCTACTCACAAATATATGCAGTAGATTGATCCAACTTTTATTAGTACAAATGATGCGTTTTTGAAGTATTAGTTCACAAAAGAAGTGAAAGGTCAAAAAGTACTGTTCCTTGCTTAAAGTTTGAAACTTTTTTCCTATGCTGGGGTTTCTGTCTTGATCCTTTTGCAGATGATGTACTCTGTAGTTTAAATTGCTTGTTTCTTTGCTAATTTCATGGTTAACAAACACAAATAGCTAATTCCCATTTAAATTGTCATGAGATAAACTTATTCTTTGAGCCCA
Source organism: Solanum stenotomum (assembly GCF_019186545.1). Classification (NCBI taxonomy): domain Eukaryota; kingdom Viridiplantae; phylum Streptophyta; class Magnoliopsida; order Solanales; family Solanaceae; genus Solanum; species Solanum stenotomum. The sequence continues at coordinate 12,036,475 of NC_064282.1, read as the reverse complement.
TTTTGAAATTTTCTGATTGGTGATAGTTTGAAACTTTTGCTTTTGTGGGCATAATAATATCTTGACCGTTTTGCATTTGGTGAAAGTTTCCTTCTTTGCTAATATAATGTTTCACAGCAAAATAGTTAATATTCTCATGATTTTTTTTTTGTATTAGGGTTTCTTTGAACTCAGTTTGGAAATTTTTGATTCTTGGTTAAACTTCTCAACTTTTTAGATTTGTTAGTAATATCTAATATTTTCATAATTAAGATGCTTGGTTAATCCTCATTCTTTTGAGTCCTTTCGTATGGATTGTAATTTTAGTACATTCAGCTTTGATAAGTGATTCTGTTTTATTTTATTTTATTTGTTGATCAGGTTTTTAGTTTTCAAGATTGTTACCCTTCTCTGTAGTCATATACACTACTTATGATGGGAATTGAAGATAAAACACTGCTTTGTTTCTGTCACTGGGGCAAAAGGAATAAGGTTCTACCCGATGGATCCATTTCGTATGGGGGAGGTATTACTGATCAGGTTGTTGCAAAGACGGGCTTAAAGTACGATGATTTTGTGATTGCAGTTTTTGACCGCTTAGGTATTGAACCTTCAGATAAGATGTTGTTTTTTACAGTGAAGTTTGATAGGTCAGAATTGATACGGCTGAGGGACCAAGAAGGTATCGATACTCTGTTGCAATTTAACGATGATTATGCTCACGTTTATGCATCAAGTCTGGAGAAGGAGCCTGATTCTAGGCCTCCATCAGGTTGCACGAAAAAAGTTGAACATATTATTGCTTCTGATAAACAACCAGATACTACTCCGGTAGGTGATGATCTGAATGGTAATAAGTGTGGAGTTTTATCCAAAACTGCTGTAGGAAAGCTACCACCTCATCAGGATAAACAAGAACCATTTGTCGGGCAGAACAATATTCAAAATGATTCCAATGCTCTGTCCCATCATCGAAATTACCATCGACATAAACAACTAACTTCATCTGGAATCCAGGAAACGTTCTGGAGAAAGTGTGACACTTGCAACACTTGGTACATGTGTGATAGGAATGATGCCAATCGTGCTCTACGCTGCAAGACATGTACTACCTTTGATTTAGGTTCTCAGGGTGCTGCTTGTAGACCGAAACAGAGTCAGCCTGGAGGCCAGGATAAGCCCCTTGAATCTAAGCTCAACAAGCCTTTAGAGCAGAGAGAGCTTCCTAACCAAGGAATCTCGAGAATGACAGGGGGCAGCGCTGGGTTTCCACCTACCCAAACAGGATCCCAACAGGTCGCTGCAACGACAAAAGTGGATTGCAAAAGCAGGAAAAGGTATCGGAAGCAGATAGCTGAATCGAGTGAAAGTGATGATACTTCAATCAGTGTGGATTCAGAAGAGTTGGAAAGGGAAATGGACAGAATCCCCCTGCTGGACAAACTATTTAGAGCTAGTAAACCTTGAAAGTGCAAGGTTGGGGGTGGGGCGCGGGTGAATTGGTCCTTTTTGATTTTCTTTTCTTTAGTCGACTAGCTATGCAAGTGCATAGAATGAAAGTGACACCAAATGTTTTTATACTGGTTGGGATCCGGAATGGATCTTAATCTAGGCCCCTTGGGTTGCAAGGGTGTTCTCTTCTAGACTTGAGTATCTTGATGAGTATAGCTCCTATGTCTACACTCTGTTTTTCTCTCTTCTTTCTCTTTTGATACAATGCCTTATCAACAATTTTTTTTTTTTCTCTTCTCGTTTTTGAGTACATGATAAAACTGCTAGGTAATACAATGCTTAATAAAAGTAGAGAAGAGAAGGTGAGATGATTCAGACGATTTGTATATGTTCTTCTTCCTTCAATGGCCTTATTATAGTAGTAGCTGAATGCTAAAGGTCCTTTGAGAAGAGCTTACAACTCAAGAGTTTTGATCCTTGGAAAAAGGAGATGATTGATCTTATTCCAAGAATAAGGTTGTAGGCTAATCAATTTCAGTGATTTCGATTGCTGCTTCCTTGAATCGATTTCCAGTACTGCTTTAGTTGTTTTTGATTCCTTTATTGTACTATCCTTTATTGGTTTGAATCAAAAAAGAATATGCATGATTGCTTCCTTGTAGAGAACATGCTTTCTTCCTTAAAAGATTTTCAACTGATTTCCTTCTTTATCTCTTGTATCTTTAATTGATTCCGACCAATTACAGATCTTTGGTGTTTGCTTTCATAACTAGCTTATTTGGTTGATAGGCTTGATTTTGTTTCAAATTTTGTTTCATTGTGAGATGTTTTTTTTTGTAACGTAGATTTAACATTTCCGCTAATGTTGAAGATTATAACGTAGACCTTAGAAAAGATTGTTTTAGTGTTTTCTTCCCCTCCTTCCAAATCCCAACTCAAAAAAGATTTGTCATCCCTAAAAAATGAGGACAACATGACTAACTGTGTCACAAAAATAAGAGGATGGAGAACTCCATACTTGTATCCTATTTTTTTCATTAGTCTAATTACTCCCTCCGTCCCATGATAACTGATCACTTTCCATTTTACATGGTACTTAGGAAATTATAACTAGAAGTCTAGAATGATCAATTTGACTAATTTACCCTTTATCCATATTGGTGAATATCAATATAATTTATGATGACATAGGGAATACAAAAGGTATAAGTACTCAAAGTGGGTGAGAGCAAAGAGTACAAAAGAGTAATTAAACATTTAGTGAACTTTTTGGAAGGACGAATTCTAGAAACTTTAATTTTGTTTTAGCTTCCAAAGAGAAATTATTGGAACATTAAGCATGATGATATGATATTAATTATAGGGGTAAAATGAGAAAATTTAATAATTTTATTTTGATTTAGTACGTGATCAAATAATTTGACACAAATATTTTTAGAAAGGTGATCAGTTAATATGAGGGAGTACCTTTTTCAAGAAATTGACAAAGTAATTCCAACTGTTAATTAATGCAATTACCTTTTTAAGCCAATGAAAAGCTCAAAGAGAAACAATTCAATCTTTTACTAGAAGATACCAAGGGACAAATTTCACATAAAAAAATGGGAGATTTTAGTTTGAAAAGCATGGTAGAAAAACATCCTTTGGTAAATATTTAAGCATCTGCAGCTTCAGGGTAACCTTTTTTTCCCCTTGTTCCATTCTTACCCACAAATATGTGAGTATACAGTGTTGTAGTTTTTTTCTTCACTGCAAACTTATTCTTTGTACCCATTTTGAAATTTTCTGATTAGTTGAAGTTTGAAACTTTTGCATTATATGAAATTCTAAGGCTTATTATGCTTTCCTTCTTTTCTAATTTCATTTTCCTCAGCAAAAAAATATCTAATGTTCTCATGAAATTTTCTGATTCATGTATTAAGTTTGAAACTTGATATTATGTTGGGGATTCCCTTTTGACGCCCTATTGCATTTGATGATATTCTGTGTCTTATACAATCGTCATCTGTTTTTATTTTATGTATTATGATGATATGATGGACTCCCTTTAGATTTGCTTTTTTTGTTGATCAGGTTTTTAGTTTTTGAGGTTGTTGCCCTTCTCAGCGAAAAAGGAAGGAAGGTTTTGAAGTGTTCATGTACACTACTTTATGATGGGAACTGAAGATAAAACACTCTTTTGTTTCTGTCATTGGGGTAAGAAGAATAAGGTGCTTCCAGATGGATCCACTTCGTATGTGGGAGGTATTACCCGTCAGGTTATTGCAAAAACAGGCATAAAGTATAATGATTTTGTGAATGCAGGTTTTGACCGATTATGCATTGATCCTTCGGATAAGATCTTACATTTTACTGTGAAGTTTGATAGGTCCCAATTGATACAGCTGAGCGACCAAGAAGATGTCAACACTCTATTACAATTTAATGATGGTTTTGCACATGTTTATGCATCAAGTTTCGAGATGGAGCCTTATTCTAGACTCCCATCAGTAGGTGCAAAAAAAATTGAACCTATTGTTGTTCCTGATGTAGAACCAGATACTAATCCTGTACGCGATGATGAGAATGATTTTGCAAGCTCTCTGAATAAGGCAGAGTCTGACCAGTCAGCTGGAGACAGTAAACCTCAACAGAAAGATCAAAATCATGCTAGTGTAACTATGTTATGGATAAATTCAGTGAAAAGATTAAATCAAAATGGAGCGGGTCTTTCTGAAGGGAATGTGCAAAATGATTGTACTTCTAATGTTGGGACAGTTAATGAACAGGTTTCTAGATCGCCAACAGGTGGTACGGAAAAAGTGAACTTATTGTTGATTCTGATTCAGAATCATATACAAGTTCTGATAGTGATCCTCCTGAGATCATGTATTACTATCCTAATACTGAATTCAGTGATTTTGACAAGCATAAAACTGAAAATTGCTTTGCAGTAGATCAGATCTGGGCTGTGTATGATACACTTGACTTTATGCCAAGATTCTATGCCTACATTAGGAAGGTATCCAGTCCTGAATTTAAGATAAAGCTCAGATGGCTCGAACCTCATCCAGAAGAAGATCAAAGGGAGGAGTGAGCATGGATCAGGGCAGACTTGCCTGTTGGCTGTGGGAAATTTAGAGTTGGGAATACTTATTATACTAATGATGGAGTTATTTTTTCTCATCAAGTGCAGTGCATGATGGGAGCGAGAGGTATGTACATTGTATATCCTAGGAAAGGCGAGACGTGGGCCCTTTTCAAAAATTGGGATATTCGTTGGAGCTCTGATCCAGAAAATCATAGGAACTACAAGTATGAAATTGTGGAGATTCTTTCTGATTATGTTGGGGATATTGGTATTCAAGTTGGTTACCTAGATAAAATGACCGAATTTCTGAGCCTTTTCCAGAGAACAAAGCGAACTGAAGTTAGTATATTCTTTGTAAGGCCAAAAGAAATTTACAAGTTCTCTCATCAAATTCCCTCTTTCAAAATGACTGGAACTGAACGAGAGGGTGTACCTAGTGGATCATTTGAACTTGATCCTGCCTCTTTACCCCTCAGTTAATTCAGATGATATTTGGTACCGGGGGAATGTAAAGGAAGATCACAGGACTACAAATTCTGAACCTGTAGAAAATGTTTTATCTGCAGTTTCCACTGGAACTAGTGGTAAGTCTGATAATGCGAAGACATCTCTGAATTCAGGGGACTTGGAAGGCATCCATGACGAGTCTCTATATTCATTGACTTGGAGCTGAAACTAACGTCTTACGGGACTCAAAAATGAGAAATTTTCCTTTGTCAGTTTATGCTCCATTAACACATAGTTCATATCAGTTTATTGCTAGAAGATTAAGCTAGACGTTAACGTAGCTATAGGGAGGGCAACAAGGCAGCAGACGCAGTAGTACACATGAATCTATAGTTTTTGGAAGTAGTTGTGTATTATGATACCCCTCTCCCTTTTGTACACCCAAAACTATCAGAGGAATGAATTTCATGTTTGCACTAGCAGCTATTATCATAAATTTTCCCTATGCTGTAAGTCTGGTGAATGAATTTGTTTCCCAGATGGTTGCTCAAAGCCTGGAACATGTCATGAGGATATTATAAACTGATAAAATTGTTCTTTTATAAGGCATATGTCGACTTAATATCTTAAAAGGTTATTGAACTATGCGAAATTATCTAGCAAAGTCATGAAACTTTGTTTTATATTAATAAAATCACTCAACTTATATTTATCTACAAAAATCACCCAACTACATTTATCATTAAAATAAATTTGGCATAGCAAAATAAATTATTTTTTATGTCATATAAATTACATGGACCCAATAAATAAATATATAAAAAAAAACATTTTATCCCGCTTATCAGTACTCCCATTCTTTTTTTTGTTATCAAATTTTGAATATGAAATTCAAACTCATAAAAGATCCAATATCACATTACACCTAGCTAGCAAATATATGCAATGAAATTCTATAAATCGCATTAGCCATTAGGGTTGCACATTATTACTTGTATTTTGGCGTATACATTATTACTCATTTACTTGAATCAACATATATGTACTGGAGTATCTAACTAAAGTAACCAATATATAATGATCACTTTAATTAAAAAATAATAAATAATCTTCTACGAACAGTGGCTCAAAGTGTAGAAATTGAAAATTGAAGCAATGTGGGTATAAGTCGAATTTATACTGGGCGAGCCGATTAAAAAATACTTATAAAATTTTAATTTGTGGGATTCAAATTTATATGGTAAAAAAAAAATATTTATCATGTCAGATGTACCTCAATGATAAATTAAGGAGATCTTTTAAATTTTTGTTTATTTGTCATGAGGTCCATATTTACATGGCATATAAAATAATTTATTTTGTCATGTCAAATTTATTTTAATGTTGAGTGATTTTTAAAGATAAAAGCTTTAAGTTGAGTGATTTTATTGATATAAAATAAAGTTCAATGACTTTGCTAAATAATTTCTCATAGTTCAATGACATTTTAAGATATTAACTCGCATATATCTTAGCAATCTAAGTTTGAGGGGCGTATCTAAGTTTAGTTAATTAAGTAAAGGAATGTTTTTAAAATATCGATAGTTCGAGACGAAACTAATAATATGTATCAAATTTTAAAATATTTTCAATACTTCTTTCAACCCAAGTATTTAAGTTAATTAACAACCCACCTCCATAATAATAATCATATTAAATAATAGTAGAGAGAAGAAAAGCGACTTTGGAAAAGAGCAGAGGCGGCGGTCAGTAGAGAATAAAAACAACGCTATTGGTTCCGTGTTATTTAAGTAGAAGAAAAAAACTAAAGCTAGAGAGAGAGGTGATACACAAAAGAGATACGAAAACAACAATATATTCAGTGAAATTCCACAAGTAAGATCCGGATAAAATAGAACTTAAGCAGACTTTAGAGGCAGACCCACATGCACCTGGCAACTTTTAAATTTTTTCGTATATATATGCATAGATAGTCTATAAAACGATAATATATTTAAGGAAAAATTGTATAAAATAACGAACTATTAATTCAAATTAAATGCTATAACTATTCTACTTTTTTTTTCTTTGATAAATTAATCAACAATGATTATGTTTTAGGGTTTAGAATAAAAACGATTACATTTTGCATATCAAGGACCATAACAGTTCAAACCTCATACATTAATGTAATGACTTAAAAGAATTGAGCTTGGTCCATTTAAAACATTTAAATCCCTAACTAATTTCCCACAAACTACTTAAGTATTAAGTAAACAACCCACTCTCATATATAACAATAATAATAGTAGGGAAAGTTGTAGTAAAGAAAAGGAAAGCAACTTTGGCAAAAAGAAGAGGAGGCAGTCAGTTGAGTATAAAAACAACGCTGCTGGCTCCAAAGTCCAAAGCAAACGAAAGAGTCGAGGGCAGATTCGTTGGAAGCAAATTGGAATTATTCGGCAAAAGTATTGTGAGTGATAATTTCTCCATAGCATGTTTTAGATTTGTCTTTCGCATTGAAATGATTTATCAACAAATTAAATTGATCTTTTCTTTAGTATGATCGAATATTTGAAAATGTACTGAATCATTTTTAGCCCAAAACACGGTAGGCTTAGGCCTAAGTGGATTGAGTCGTGACAATTAAGGACCATTTTGTTCATTTTCTCAAATTTTTTGTATACAGTTTCCTCTGAATCCATTTTGAAAATTTTCTGTTTTTTTGGTTGAAGTTGGAAACTTTCTGAGGATTATGTGTTGACTTAGATGAAATCTAATCAGAGTATTTACTTTCAAGGAAAATGTGCTTTTAATCTGTTATTTGGAGATGCGCTCATCCTTTTGTTTCCTTTCTAATGGATTATTATTTTTGTACATTAAGCATTGACATGTAACTCCCCTTTAGATTTATTTTTTCTTGATCAGGTTTTTGAGATTGTTACTCTTCTCAGACAAAGAGACGAAAGGTTTTGTAGATTGTTACTGTTTGAACCTCTGTGTTTGCAGTGTACACTACTTCATGATGGGAACTGAAGATAAAATGCTGCTTTGTTTCTGTCACTGGGGAAGGAAGACAAAGATGCTTCCAGATAGATCCATTTTGTATGCGGGAGGTATTACTGATCAGTTTATTGTGAAAACAAGCATAAACTACAATGACTTTGTGAAGGCAGTTTTTGATCGATTAGGCATTGATCCTTCCGATAAGATGTTACATTTTACAGTGAAGTTTGATAGGTCTGAACTGATACGGCTGAGGGATCAAGAAGGTGTCGATACCATGTTACAATTTAATGATGGTTTTGCTCATGTTTATGTGTCCAGTTTTCAGGAGGAGCCTTATTCTATACCGCCATCAGGTGGTGCGAAAAAAGTAGAACTTAATGTTGTATCTGATTCAGGACGAGATACAACTCCTCCTACAGGTGGCTCGCTGGAGAAGGCACGGTTCCAGTCAGCTGGAGATAGTAGTAAACCTCTGAAGAAAGCAATGGCAAACCAGTTAGCAGGAGGCAGTGAACCGCAGCAGAAAGAAGCTGTTGGGGCTGGTGATCAAAAGCTTGCTGGTGTAACTAGGTCGCGCACTACTTCAAAATCAAATACAATTTCTGATAAAGACAATTCAGATTTCCTTCAGTGTCGTCATCCTGAGTTCAGTGATTTTTTCAAGCATAAAGCTGAAAATTGCTTTGCAGTTAACCAGATATGGGCTGTCTATGATGATGCGCACGATGCTATGCCAAGAAAATATGTCCGCATCAGGAAGGTATTTGGTACTGAATTTAAGATCAGGTTCAGATGGCTCGAGCCTCGTCCAGAAGAAGACCAAAGGGAGTGTGCTTGGGTCAAGTCAGGCTGTGGGAAGTTCATTAGTGGGGATAGTCATTTTACTTCTGATCGATTTTTTTTTTCTCATCAAATGCATTGTGAAGAGGGGACGAGTGATATGTACATTTTATATCCTAGGAAAGGAGAAATATGGGCGCTCTTCAAAGCTCGGGATATTCTTTGGAGTCCACAGAGTCATAGTGAACATAAGTATGAAGTTGTGGAGATCCTTTCTGATTATGTTAAGAATGCTGGTGTCAAAGTTGGTTACTTAGATAAAGTTACTGGATTTGCTGGTGTTTTCCAGAGAACAAAGCTGTCTGTAGCTGGTTCGTTCTTTATAAAGCCAAATGAACTTTACAAGTTCTCTCATCGAATTCTTTCTTTCAAGATGATCGGAACTGAAGGAACGGGTGTACCTGCGGGGTCGTTTGAACTTGATACTGCTTCTTTACCCCTTGATCCAAATGATATTTGGTACCCTGGAAAAGTCAAGGAAGAATCAGGACTTGCAGCAAAGTCAGGCATCCGTTGAGTCTACTTTGTACATTGACATGGATGGAACTGAAATTTTCTGTCATTAGTTGCTCGATTAATGGACTTCGTGACTTGGGTGGTGATGATTGCAGTAGCTGCAATAACGGTTATTATGTTTCATTTGATTTCAGTAGCTCGAATTATGATTTCCGAATTAAAGTGTCTCTTGTGTTTGTAACTTAAAAAGAAAGGAAAAAAAAAGCTGAAAGACACCAGTAATGCTTTTATCTTTTCTAAAACTCTTCTGTAAAATTGAAAGTAATGGCATAAGATTTGAGTTATAACTGAAAATCTTTCTAAGTTTCACTTGTATTCCAACTGTTAATTGATGCAATGGAGGCTATTATGTTTAACAAAGCTGAAAAGGATATAACTGCCAACTTGATTAAGTTTAATACTCATAGTCCAAAATAAGTGAATTGTTAAAAATTCAAGAGAATTATTGAGACTTTTTTTAAATTTCAAAAGGGTCATAGTGGAAAGTAACATTTTATTTATGTCCTTAAATATTTTTTTAAAAAAGGTGTGCCATAAAACACCCGTCAAAATTTATGACAAAATTATTTTTTCTCATTTATCTTTAATACTAGTAATTATTTTTTAAAATTACAAACACCCTCACAAAAGTAAATATACTCTTTTTTAGTCTATAGTAAGCGAAATTGTTGGGGCATGTAGGGGTGTCAAATGAGCAAGTTATGTTGAAATTTTAGATACTCCCTCCGTCCCTATTTAGTTGTCCATTTTGACAAATCAAGAAAGGACAATAAATTTTTTCCTATTATACCCTTATTTACACTTCTTGAAAATTATAAAAGTGTATGTTGTTTCCAATTTATTTCACTTGAATTCAAAGAAGTGGTTGTAATTTTGAAGTGAAAAGTTGTCATAAGGGTAAAATTGTAACTTCACTGTGCTAATCATTGTTGCCTTAATCTGTGTACCATTTCTAAAGTGGACAACTAAAAAGGGACGGAGGGAGTATTAAAATGGGTTGAAATAGAAATCGGGTTGGATCATGATCCGCCTAAATTTTACTTTGGGCTAAAAAACGGATTGGGTCATGATCCACAATTTGTATTTCAACTCAATTTTTTTTAAAAAGTTAAATGAATAGATAAATTCTAGAAGATATAAAATATATAATAATTTATATCTTTAATATAGGAACATACAATGCAAATAAAGAGTCTTAAAACAGATTACAATTGAAGATTTAATTGGGCTCAATTGAAAATTCTTTTGAAATTGGTTAAAATTTGAAAGAGTTGAGATTAAACCCAATTCAAATTATCTTGAGTCTAACCCATAAAACTTTGGACGGATTACTTATATTTGGACTCATTTTTGACGCCCAAGAGACATGACACATACTTTAAAAACATATAGTATTTAAAAACATAAATCAAATGCCCCTTCGATTATTCACACGAAATTAACTCTCTCATTACTGACTCTATTCATTTTTACTTGTCTACATAACTATACTATTTTGAGATATCTAACTATATATTTTTTATTTACAAAATCAATCAATAATTTATCATTTTGTGTCTATGTTATCCTAATTATTAAATACTATTCGTTTTTTTATTATTATTTAGAAGACTTATATATTACCAAATTACCTTTATCATTTATTGTTTCTTATTCTTATGTCAAGTTAATAATAGGCAGACTGAATATTCATTTTAAAAGATTGGGGGATTATAACCCATCTTCATTTGAGCTTTTATGCTAAAATAGACACGCAAAACTTCCTTTCCCACAGTCGTACGTAGCAAAACCCGAAAAACCCTGGCACCTACTTGCTGTCAATCCCAACAAAAAATTAAACAAGAAGAGCAGAAATGGATGTTAATGGGTCAGCAATGGAGGTCGATGTTGTCAATGTTAGTCCTTGTTTAGCCAGCTTTGTTGATGATGGTACTGTTGAGAGTCACAGGTACTTTCTTGCACGCAAAACTATGCTCGAAATGCTGAAAGATCGTGGTTTTGCAATACCCAATTCTGAAATCGACACCACCCTTCAAGAATTCAGAGAGAAATATGGTCAAAGACCTGATGTTGAGCGCCTCAGAATCTCCGCCATGCACAGAACTGACCTTACCAATAAGGCTAGTTACCCCTCTTTCCTTTCTTGAATCGCCTGTTTTTAGCTTCTTGTAGTTATAATTTCTCTAAAGTTCAATCTTTTGCCTCATTAAAGAAAGTATTAAGGAACTCTGAGTTCTTTCCTTTTGTTTGTGAGCGAAATTTGGGGAATGAGCGAAAAAGATTTAAGTATCTTAGGTCTCTTATCCAAGGAAATGGGGAGATCAATCATGATTTCACACATCGTATTGAGGTGGTGTGGATGAAGTGGAGCCTTGTAACCGGAGTATTGTGTGTTACCATCAAAATTTAAAGGCATAATACATAAACATGACCTTTTAACTTGTCGTCAGCTGACAACTATGACACTTAAACTTTGGGTGTGCACAAGTAAACACTTAAACTTGTATAAAATTAAACAAATAGATACATTCGTCCTACATGACACTCTACATGACAATTTTGTGTCCTACATGTATTATGTCATGTAGGACATGTCTGTCTACTTGTGCACACTCAAACTTGGAGGGCATAGTTGTCCGCTGAAGCCAAGTTAAGAGTCATATTTATGTACTATGTCAAATTTAAAGGTATGTTCTATAGAGAGTGGTGGTTAGACCGGCTTTGTTGTATAAGGCAGTGTGTTGGCCCATCAAGAACTCCTATGTTGAGAAGATGCAAATAGAAATGATGATGATGAGAGATGGATGTATGGACATACTAAGAGCGATAAGATTAGTAATGAGGATATCCGTGACAAAATGAGACTGGCCTCTGTGGTGGACAAGATGAGGGAAGAGAAACTTATATGATTTGAGCATGTAAAGAGAAGACTATGCCCCATTGAGAAGGCGTGAGAGTTTGGATATAGTGGGGATAAGGAGAGGCAGATGTAGGCTGTAGAAGTATTGGGGAGAGGTGAATAGACAAGATATGATACATCTTAAGCTTATTGAGGACATGACCTTAGATAGGAGGGTGTAGAGGTTGCAGATAAGTGTAGAAGGTTAGTAGATAGTCGAGCGTTGCCGTAGAAGTATCCTATTCATGTAGTCTGTGGCTTGGTGGTAGTCTAGAGCACCATATCTGTCATAGTATTAGCCTATTCATGTAGTCTTTGGCTTTTGGTATCTGATATCATCTGTTGTTTATCATGTTTAGGTGATCTCACCTTGTTGTTGATATTACGGTTCCTTGCTCCACACTCTTTCCTATTAGTTGTCATGTTTTTCTTCGCTGTTTTTTTTTTTTTTTGACTTGCTTCACTTGAGTATACTCTACCCTCCCAAGACCCCACTTTCGGAAACAACCTCAGGTCTGTGTACACTCTACCCTCTCAAGACCTCACTTTGTGGGATTCCATTGGGTATGTTGTTGCTAATAAGACCTTGTCAAAAAAAAAATTCATCTCTCAGCTCCATATCCGAATTTCTCCCTTTGGGGTTCATATATCTTCAAATTTCTTGTTGTTATGTTAGAAGTGCATCAATCCTGTTATGTCTGATGGAAATGTGTTCTATGCTCCGTAAGTCTTCCTATGGAAATTGGAGGCTCGGTTGAGTTCAATAAAACAAAATTAAGAAGCCAAGAAAGTTGTTGCATTAACTGGTTAGAATCCTCAGCATATTGGAAGATGGTCTCTGATGAAGAGGGACTATCAACGTTACATTCATGTGCTTCATAGATTTACTAATGTCTTACATATTTGAACTTGTCGCAGGTTTTGGTCATCTTCTGTGGGCCAAATTCGGTGAAAATGAATGTCATCCGCAGTATTTTATCTCAAATAATGAACAAAGAATCCTTGAGTCGGCTGATATTAATCATTGAAAATCCAATGACTAATCCAGCTATGAAGGTTGTGGAGGACTCCCCATTCAAAACTGAAATTTTCCAGGTAAAATATGTGTTCTTGTTGGTGTTTTTGGTGTGAAGAGTTCTATTGCGAGGAATAAACATGGTACTAATTAGGCTATTATTAATACGTGTTCTGCATTTGCTTTAGAATTTAGATATGCTTGGCTAGTGAGTTAGATCTCCAAATTAATAAGGATTTGTCATTATTGACATTTACCTAAGACTGTACAAATAGGTGTATGTTCAAAAATGGCTTTCCCTATTTGAAGTCTCTTTTAGCTGCTCGATCATTCAAAAGTTTCCCTTTAATGAATAAAACATACAACATGTAAAGCGTTTCTGGTTTTCTGCGAACTTCCAGATCTTTCTACTGTTTGTTACCTGTGAAATAAGGAAAAATCTGAAATATTCTTCCCAAGTCTGGCTTAAAAGGAGCTACATTTACTTGGTTATTGGCTCCCCCTTAATTAATCTTTTGCCAAGACAAGTCCCAAGCTCCATTTTTTCCATTTGATGAAGGTTTGGTGGTATTTGGCGAAAGAATTTTCCATTTGCACACGATAAACATTATGTCTCAGCAATATGCTAAGTTTCTGGCTCCTATTTGTTAACTCTTTCAGATTACAGACTTACTTGTCAACATCACAAAACATGTTTTAAAGCCAAAGCATGAGTTGTTGACCAACGCAGAGAAGGAGCAGCTATTGAAGAAGTACAACTTGGAAGAGAAGCAGGTTTGCCTTTAACATCCTTTGAATTTGCTGAAACATGTCTGTATATCTGTACAACTGTGCATCTCCTTAGTCTATCTGTACAGCAGCAAGTCTTTTAGAGTAAACTCATCAGAAAAAACGATTGATCAATTTTTATCTGGTTAACTTGACTGTCTTAGAATCAAGCTTTAGTACTTGCTGCCATCTAGGCTTCATAGTTAAGAAAAGTTTGCCATTTTTGCTCCCTTTACTGTGAAGATGAAATGACTCAAATGCTGTTCTAAAGCTTTTAGTTTAGGTACTTATAGAGTATAGACTGCTGCCGTTTTTAATGAATGGGAGGTAGAACTTGCCCTGTCTCTCACACACTACTTATCAGACATTAATATCTACGCCCTTAGGTGTAGAGACATATTCTGCCTTCATCTTATGCAGACTAATGGTATTGTTGCTGTGCATTCTCTCTAATGATCTCAGCAGAAATTCGTAGTTCATATGTGTATATGTGCACTTCAATTGACCTCTCTTTCTTCGAAAATTATCAATACAGTTTCATTTATCTAAGTTTTTCTGAGTATTGTTCTTGTATTGATATTTTCCAGCTACCGCGGATGTCTCAGAAGGATGCAATTGCTCGGTACTATGGATTGGAGAAGGGGCAAGTTGTGAAGGTCACATACAGCAATGAGATCATTGAGACACATGTTACTTATCGATGTGTCTGGTGATGCGACTATGTAAATCCTATGTAGTAGTGTTGTTCTGTCGTACATTGAGTGAGTCTGCAGCAGCCTAAATGAAGAACTTGTAGTAGTAATATGTCAAGTACACTATCATTGTTGCTATGTATTTTGTTGTATATCCAGATTGCCTTAACGTCATACTTTTGTGCTAGTAGGGGTGATGGTGGCTACTCTAATTTGCAAACTTTGACCATGTTGCTATGCTCATCGGAGTTTAATACCTATTCTTAACTTTTGCATTTATCTATCTTCACTAACTTATATATTAGGGAAGAGTTTAACTTCAATACGCTCCCAGTGAAAGAAATTTTTCACAGATCATTGAATAGGTAATTATGGATAACTTGAACAAGATTTTGTCTTAACTTATGACAGGAAATTAAAGTTCTGCATGCCTTTATTATATCAAGCAAAATTTCACAATTTAAACTTATATTAAAGTTATCATAAGTCATAACATTTAATATTTTAAAATACTAAATATAGTAGTAAAAGAAAATGTATCATTCTTGTTGTTGTTGTGTCGAGAGAATTTTAAAATCAATTTACTCATTCTATTTTGTAATAGTTTTTTTTACGTGTACAAATATTACCTGACCGCCAATGAGAAGTCATAATAAAACTACACAAACGATTCAACTCTTGTCATAGTTTTATGTAAAGAAAAAGTTTCAGCATTTAAATTGGGAGAGATTTTCCCTTATCCCAGTTAATGGTGAAGCCCTAGCTGAGAAATTCATCACTGCAACCTTTGGGGTTTTGGTAAAGAAACCCCATTTGTTTTAAGTTCAACCACCTGCATTCCAACTTCCAAACGTAACTTTTTTGCCCCTTTTCTCTATTCACAATATGTTACAGAGAAACAAAGGCATCATGCAGGTGTAAACTAGTCTATTAAGATGTTTCTGGAGTAGTAAAAAGGCTGAAGCTTGGTGCTCTTTTTCTCCTGCATATTATTGTGTAAAGAAGTTGATTCAACTTTATTTAGAAATATTTTTGATCCTTGCTTCAAGTTTCAAACTTTTTGCTTTTCTGGGGTTTCTGTTTTGATCCTTTCGCATTTGACGGTAATCTATGGCTCAAGTATGCTTTCCTTCTTTGCTAATTTCATGTTTCATAGCAAAATATCTAATATTCTCAGAAGATTTTGTTGAGTTCAAAGATTTTGTAGAGTTCTCTTTGAACCCATATTTGAAATTTTCTTATTATATTCATGTGTAGAGTTTGATACTTTTTGTTTCCTTGACATCCTATTTCATTTGGTGAAATCATGTCTTGTGTGGTCTGTTCTGTTTTATATTTTTATGATGACATGACGGGTATCAGAGACTATTCTGCTTGAGATTACTGGCATAGTCACGCATAGATGATGTTTTTTTCTTCCTACAGCAGAGACAGAGTCGGGATTTGAAGCTCATGAGTTCGAGATTCTAGCTCTTTTAAGTTAGTGGGTTTTAAATTATTCCACCGTCCTAATCTATGTGAAGGTGTTTGAGGCATGAAGTTTAAGATTGAAAGGAAGAATGTTGGAACTTGTGGTCTAAAGTAAGTCATAATATTTGTGTGGTTATAAATTTAGGAATATAATGAGGAGTTTAAAGTTAATTGTTACTAAATATAGAAATATGTTATTCTTTTTGGGACAGACTAAAAAAGAAAGATTGCAAATAAATTGGGATGGAGGGAGTAATAATTCGTAAGCATTCAACGAGCAAAGCTATTGGGTTACTCTAGCTCCACCTTGTCCTACAGCCAAAAAAATTTTATTGACTGGCTGGTTTTTTATTTCTATCCTCTATGTAGAATTTAGTTATAATCCAAGATCATGAAGCTTGAGATGTTTTTATTTTAAAGAAAAATAATGCTTTTCTTGAGATGCTTCTTATTTGTATTATTACTTTACTACATTCAGCTATAGCCTATAAATTTATCTTTTTTTCTTGATTAGGTTTTTAATTTCAAGATTGTTCCTCTTCTCAGGGAAAAAGGAAGAATTTTTTTGAAGATTGTTACTGTTTGAACCTCTGTGGTCACTTACACTACTTCATGATAAGAGCTGAAGATAAAACACTGCTTTGTTTCTGTCACTGGGGGAGGAAGAATAAGGTGCTACCAGATGGATCCATTTCGTATGGGGGAGGTATTACTGATCAGGTTATTGTAAAGACAGGCATAAAGTACAATGATTTTGTGAATGCAGTTTTTGACCGATTAGGCATTGATCCTTCAGGTAGGATCTTGCATTTTACAGTGAAGTTTGATAGGTCCGACTTAGTACGGCTGAGGGACCAAAAAGGCGTTGATACCCTGTTACAGTTTAATGATGGGTTTGCTCATGTTTATGTATCAAGTTTGGAGGAGGGACCTAATTCTAGACCGCCATCAGGTCATGCTGAAAAAGTTGTACTTGTTGGTTATTCTGATTTAGAACCAGATACAACTCCGGCAGGCGATGATGAGAATGAATTGGCAAGCCCTCTGAAGAAGGCACGGTTCCAGTCAGCTGGAGATAGTAAGCCTCTGAAGAAAGCAACGGCTAATCAGTCAGCCGGAGCCGGAGACGGTAAACCTCAGCAGAATGAAGCTGTTGGTGGTGATGATCAAAAGCATGCTGGTGTAACGATGTCATGCAGTAAATCCATGGAAATATTAAATCAAAATGGAGTGGGCCTTCCTGAAGGGAATGTGCAAAACAACAATCCCAAGATTGAGGCAGTTAATAAACAGGCTTCTTTACCAACATCAGGCTGCACAAAAAAAGTTGAAGTTGAACTCATTGTTAATTTTGATTCAGAACCAAGTACAATTCCTGTTAGTAATCCTCCCAAGGTGTATGATTATCCTGATCCTGAATTCCGTGATTTTGACAAGCAAAAATCAGAAATTTACTTTGCAGTTGGCCAAATCTGGGCTTGCCATGATACTGATTTCATGCCAAGATATTATGCCCACATTAGAAAGGTATCTAGTCCTGAATTTAAGATAAAGCTCAGATGGCTTGAGGCTCATCCAGAAGATGAAAGGGAGCGCGCATGGGTCAGGGCAGACTTGCCTGTTAGCTCTGGGAAATGTACCCGTGGGATCGTTTGAACTTGATCCTGCTTCTTTACCCCTCAATCCAAATGATACTTGGTGCCCTGGGAAATAGAACAAGAGCACAGGGCTGCAAAATCTGAACTGGTAGAAGATGTTCTAGCACACATGATTCTGTAGTGTTTTGGAAGAAGTTGTGTATTATGGTACCCGGATAGTCCCCAAGTTTTTGTTAAGACTCTTATCTGTAGACATACAGATTCTCTGTCTTCTGCTTTGATGCAGTGAAAGGTGTTTTCTCCATGTTAATGAAGCTATGTTTTATTTTTAGGTTCCTGACTAAACTTTAACTAAAAGGCTAATCAATTTATCCTTATGAAAACAAAAACTAAAAGAAAGAAATTTAAAAGTAACCTTATAATTATATCATTGAAGATTAGAGAGTGTAATTATCTCCTCTCAATTATACTTACTAATTAAGTAATTATTTGGCCAAATAAGCAGATCAAACTGTATAATTACATACTGTTGTATTCAAATTCAATTCTCATTTGAGTTTTCAAGCCGGCCGGGTCGTTTGGTAGAGTGTATTAGAGAAAATAATGTATGCATCAGTTTTGTGTATTTTTAGTACTTTGTTTGATATAATTTTTTAAGTCAGTGTATAATTAATGCTTGCATTACTAATATACTTTATTGTGTATTGAGGTATGTATCATGGATTCCTATGCATTAGTAATATAATGAGTTTCAATGCATTCATTATCATGGTTAAAAACACAATTGTCTCTCAAAACTTTTTCCACATCCTTTCCATCATATTTGTAGAGGGTATTTTTATAAACAAATATAAAAAAATTATACAACGCATATTACTTTTAATATATCAAACTAAATATTGTATAAGCAAATTTTCATCATAATTAATGCAAGCAAAACTAATGTCATTAACATTACTAATACACAATATTTTGTATTATTCTTGCACATTCGGTCTTCTTAGGGCATCTTCAACCCAAACACCAAATTTTACATCAAATTTGGTGTCAGCACTATTTTAATGTAAATCAACTTCAACCCACTGCACCAAATGTTACACCAAAATGGAATATTTTTCTCTCTCTTCATTATTATATTATTATTTCTTATTTCATAAAAACAAATTCTTTCTAAAACATTCACCATATATTATTCATATTATTTTCTTTTATAGTCGTTTAATATAAAAATATTTTATACCATAGTTTTTTAAATAATATAAATTGCTAGCAAATATTAGACATTAGACATTATACATTATAGTAGAATTACCATAATTTTTTTTAAAAAAATAAGTCATATATAGAAAAATTAATTTATAAAAAAAGCTAGCTTTTATATCTAAAACTAATATTATAAAAACATTACATAAAAAATAATAAAATATACAAGAAATTTAATTAAAACATACAATTTATATAATATTTAATTAAAAGTTTTATATAATGAAATAATATTAAAATATTTAATAAGGTGAATTGATGTGATGGTGTAATACTATTCACACACCAAAATAGTGTAAAATTTGATGTTAAATTAAAGCTCCAAAACATTAAATTTTACATCAAATAAGAATTTAGTGTTGGATTGGAGTCTGGAGATGGTCTTACACACACTATCAAACGAAAAAACGGGTGGTTACTGGTTAGTCAATGCAATTGGACACAATTTCGTTTGACAAAGCTTGAAAGGATAAAACGGTCAACTTTACTAAATCTTATATTCTTATTACCAAAAGAAAAGGACTAAATTTTATATAGTACGTGTCTATTCCTCCTCTCTCTCACTCTCTCTCTTACTAATCACGGATCTTCTCTCCCTAAAATCCACTGTTTTAGTCTCAAAAAAGCATGGTAGGAACTACCTCCTCAGGTCAAAATTTAACTATCTGCAGCTTCAAGGTAACCCTTTTTAACCTACTGACAGAGTATGTAAACTTGTAGTGAAACAAGGGGTACCATAATGAGATGTTTATGAATAATTGACTTAGAATGTGAAAAGAGTGAATTCTTTACTCCTCAAAATCAGTCTGGAATAAGTTGTTTGAGCTTTAATTAGAAAGATTGTGATTCTTGCTTCAAGTTTGAAACTTTTTGCTGTCCTGTGGGTTTCTGTTTTGATCTTTTGTGCATTTGAATGAAATTTTATGGTTTAGTATGATTATCTTATTTGCTAATTTCATGCTTAACAAACTAAAATAGCTAATCTAACCATGAAATTTGTCATGTGATGACTTGTTCTTTGAGCTCATTTTGGAATTTTGTGATTAATTGAAGTTTGAAACTTTTGCTTTCTTGGGATTACCTAACTTGGTATGCTTTCCTTATTTGCTAATTTCAAGTTTTACTGCAAAAATATTTAATAGTAGTATCTAGTAGGTTCATGAGGATTTTTGCATAGAGATTTCTCTGAACCCATTTTGAAAATTTCTGATTCTTGGTTTAAGTTTGAAACTTTATGATTTATTGAGGATTCTGTCTTGACACCCTATTATATTAGATGAAGAGGATGTTTGGATTAACTTATTTTAAGTGTTTCGAGCTTTTAAGCACTTTTTTATTTTAATTTTGTGTGTTTGGAAAAGATAAAAAGGTACAAAAATAAGCTAAAAGGTGGGTATTTCCAGCTTATAAGCTATTTTTAAAAAGACAATCCAAACATCCTCGAAAATCTGTTATCTTATAAGGTTGTCATATGTTTAATTTTCTGTTTTATGATGATATGACAGGGATTATTCTGCTTGAGATAAAATGTATAGATGGGTTACTTTTTTTGTTTTGCTGACTTACATTTAGATAATGTTTTTCTTCCTACAGCCAAAATTTTTGTTGATTGCCTGGTTTTAGATTCCTATCTTTATTTGGCTATGTTCCAAGATCATGAAGGTTGAGAAATATTTACTTAAAATGGAAAAAAATGTTTTTAATCTTGTATTTGGGGATGCTTGGTTAATGATCATGACTTTGTTCCTTTCTTATGGATTATTATTTTAGTGCATTCGGCCTTGATAAGTAACTCCCTTTAGACTTATTGTTTTTCTTGATCAGGTTTTTAGTTTTCGAGATTGTTACTCTTCTCAGAAGAAAAAAAGATTTTGAGGACTTTGAATATGTCACTAGTTCATGATGGGAACTGAAGATAAAGCACTTTTTTGTTTCTGTCATTGGGGTAAGAAGAATACGGTGCTTCCAGATGGATCCACTTCGTACGTGGGAGGTATTACCCGTCAGGTTATTGCAAAAACAGGCATAAAGTATAATGATTTTGTGAATGCAGTTTTTGACCGACTAAGCATTGATCCTTCGGATAAGATCTTGCATTTTACTGTGAAGTTTGATAGGTCCCAATTGATACAGCTGAGCGACCAAGAAGATGTCAATACTCTCTTACAATTTAATGATGATTTTGCACATGTTTATGTATCAAGTTTGGAGATGGAGCCTGATTCTAGACTCCCATCAGTTGGCGCGAAAAAAATTGAACCCGTTGTTTCTGATTCAGAATCAGATTCTAATCCTGTACGCAATGATGAAAATGGTTTGGCAAGCCCTCTGAAGAAAGCATGGGCTCACCAGTCAGCTAGAGATGGTAAAGCTCAGCAGAAAGAAGCTGTTGGCGGTGATAATCAAAAGCATGCTGGTGTAACCAGGTCATGCAGTAATTTCATTGAAAAATTAAATCAAAATGGAGCAGGCCTCCCTGAAGGGGGTCTGCAAAACAACAATTCCAAGGTTTGGACAGCTAATGAACAGGCTTCTAGGTCATCAGGTGGTGTGGAAAAAGTTGAACTTATTGTTGATTCAGATTCAGATTCTGATTCAGAATCAGAATCTGTTCCTGAGAGTAATCTTCCAGAGGTGTATGATTATCCTGACCCTGAATTTAGTGTTTTTGACAAGCTTAAAGCACAAAATTGCTTTGCAATTGATCAGATCTGGGCTTGTTATGATACGGCTGATGGTATGCCAAGATTCTATGCCCACATTAGGAAGGTATACAGTCCTGAATTTAAGGTGATGTTCAGTTGGCTTGATGCTTATCCAGAAGATCAAAGGGGCAGAGCTTGGGTCGGGGCAGAGTTGCCTGTTGGCTGTGGGAAATTTAGACGTGGAAGTACTGAATTCACTTCTGATCGACTTACATTTTCTCATCAACTGCAGTGCGGAATGGGCAAGAGAGGTCTGTACATTGTATATCCAAGGAAAGGAGAAACGTGGGCCCTTTTCAAAGATTGGGATATTAGTTGGAGCTCTGAACCAGATAATCATAGGAAGTACAAGTATGAAATCGTGGAGATACTTTCTGATTATGCTGTGGATGTTGGTGTCCTAGTTGGTTATTTAGATAAAGTTTCCAGATTTGTTAGCCTTTTCCAGCGAATGAGGCCGACTGAAGTTGGTACATTCTTTGTAAAGCCAAATGAACTTTACAAGTTCTCTCATCAAATTCCGTCTTTTAAAATGACTGGAACTGAACGAGAGGGTGTACCTGCGGGATCCTTTGAACTTGATCCTGCTTCTTTACCCCTCAATCCTGATGATATTTGGTACCCTGGAAAAGTTATGGAAGACAGCAGGGCTGCTAATTCTGAACCTGTAGAAAATGATCTACCTGCAGTTCCACTTGGAGCTAGAGATAAATCAAGGAAAGCAACAACATCTCTGAAGTCTGGGGATGACATCCATGCTACTGATGGAGAGTCTTCTAAGGTTCAAATACCTCCTAAAAAAATGAACATCTCTGAGAAAAAGCGAACTCAGATGAGCTCTTGTTCTGCCAATGACAGTCCTTCTACTGACTTTGACGATAATTGTGTTAAAAAAAGCCGTCACTCAAGTCCTCGCATGCCAATTCATTTGTCATGTCAAGCTGATAGAGAGTTGCATTCACGCGCGAAGAGATTTGGTCTCAGCAACTCCGTTGGAAGCTCCACCAAAGTATCAACTTTTTCAGATGGTAAAGGTTTTGAAGAATTTTTTTGTGATTTTGAGATGGACAGATCTACGGGGAAGTTTCAAGTACATCAGGTATGGGCTATTTATGGTCAAAATAGTACATTGCCAAATACTTACGCTCTGGTTAAGAAGATAGTTCCTGCCCCATTCAAATTGCATGTAGTCCTCCTTGAATCATGTGCAGGGCCTAAAAATGCTGCTCAGTCAGTTTGTGGAATGTTCAAAGTCCAGAATGAAAAACATCAAGCCTGTGATCCTAGCTCATTCTCCCATGTGGTGAAAGCAATCTCTGTTAAGAACAGGTTTGAAATCTATCCAAGAGAAGGAGAGATTTGGGCACTGTACAAGAGCTTGAAAAAATCAGGTTTGGATCCAGACAAGTTTGAGTACGAGATAGTGGAGGTCATCGAGTATTCAAAAGACTGGATAAAAGTTTCGTCCCTGGTTCGTGTGAATGGTTTTAAGTCGGTCTTTAAAAAGCAAACATCGAATTCTGTTATTTTAGAAATACAAAAAGATGAGTTTTGGAGATTCTCTCATCAGATCCCTGCATTTCAGCTGACTGGAGAAAAAGGAGGGGTTTTGAGAGGCTGCTGGGAGCTTGATCCTGCTGCAGTACCGTGTTCTCTGTTAAGTGATGCACTAGTTAGTGTGTGATGGAATCGAACATAGCTACAGGGAGGGCAACAAGGTAGCAGATGCTCTAGCACACATGATTCTGTAGTTTTTGGAAGTTGTATATTATGGTGCCTCTCCCCCTTTTGTAATAGGTTTATACACCCAACAAAGTACTAAATATGGTAGGATAATACCCACGTTCTTGTAATGACTAATTATATATAAGAGAAAAAAAATAAAGTTTTTGTAGACATGATAGATTCTGTCTTCTGCTTTACTCCAGTGACGGGTGTTTTTCACCAGAACTAACTGATGGTGTCACCAACTCACCATGGACTAGAAACGTTGGCTGAATGACTTCGTGACTTGGGTGAAATTGAAGGATGATTTCATATAGGTTCATTGACTGCAAAACACCACCCTCCCGAGACCCCTCTCGTGGGATTTCACTGGGCATGTTGTTAATTTCAATCACAAGAATGATAACGATCTTGGAATTAAAGATTAGAAACCAAAGAACTTAGGTGTCTCTTGGTCTGCACTGTGAAGCCGAGAATTGTGAAACAGTTGCAAGTTTTTTAAAAAAGGGTTGGAAGAGACCAAGAACACAACTTGAACACATTTTGCCAGCGTCTTTGCGACCTCTATGATTATATCAATCAAGTCTCATGATGAAATTTTCAAGTTAATGGAAGAATTTCGTAATCTTAGAAAATCCATTTGACTGGTAAATTGTTCAGAAGAAAACATTAATCTGATATCAATATTATATAGCAATATTTCATGTCACTGAGCACCAAACTACATATAAATGATAGCCATGTTGTTTACTCTCTATTTTTCCTTTCCTTCTTGGACAAGCTGAAATTTCAGTTTTATGTAACTGTGGTGCAGAAAGTTTAAAAAAATCCTGCTTTAAGACACAAGCTATTTGAACAACAAAGGTTATGTCAATTGTTCAAGGGAACTAAACGAAAATAGTTAAAAACCAATTTTTCGATTACAAGAGACCTTAGTTGTATATAAAGGTGTGGGATACAGTTTCACCAAGAAGGCACTCCAGCTATATGCAATGAACTGCTGCTATGCTCCAGAAAAACGACAAACAAATTTGGCATGGTAACCTGCAAGGCTGAAACATTAAGCCAGAAACATATTTTTAGGTGGCTTAAGCAGGAGAATGATGGGTCCAATTTCAACAGGTGGAGGATATATACCATTTCCTCCAATTAAATAAATCCTCCATACGCAGATTACTGAAAATCGTGAAGTAAAACTTAAAGAAAGCTTTAATGGAGCAAGTTAACAACTTGAAGTGGTTGAGAGTACACTTTGCCAGGCTGTTCCAAGCTAATGGTGTCTACGACGATCCTTCTCCCGGGATGAATAAGACTGGTAATCACGATCTGCATACACAGAAAGTTGTCAAATACAGTTCATCAGGAGTCAGGACTAAAGATCAGACAAAGTATAATATTGTTTACCTCGAGAAGAGTGATGTTTTGGTTTCTCTGAGTGACCTGCAATATTTAGATCAGCTTGAGTAAGACAAAGCAGAAAAACTAGCCAATTAGACATAGAAGAAACTGGACATTAAACATTCACGAACCTACATGAATGTCAAGAAGTTTGGAAATTAGACAATCGCAAGTCAACCAGAACTTACCTTTGTCTCTTGAACGATGACTCCTTTCCTTGGATTTTTCTCTCTCCCTTTCAAAGTCGTCCCTCTCCCTTTCCCTGTCAGATTCCCTTCCCCTATCACGTTCACGAGACTTTAGTCTTTCCTTATCCCTCTCTCTCTCCCTGTCTCTGCCCCTGTCCCTCTCTCTTTCCTTATTCTTTTCTCCACCAGCATCTATTCTATGGTCTGTTCTTCCTGGCTCTTCTTTTGACTCCCCTTCTGAAGGCATGTTTTTTGAGTCCTCATCACTCTTCTTTGAGTCCTTCAACTTATCAAGGACAGCTTTTGTTACTGCCTCCTTAGCGACTTCCTCAGTATCTTCATTCACTGGTGGAGCATCCAACAAACCTTCCTACAAAGAAAAAAAGGAGGAAAGGGGTTAATATCGAATTGGGCATGTTCTATGGCAGATGGATATCAAATTGAAAGACAGGTAAGTGCTTTTTACCTTAGATACAGGAAGCGATGGTGAGTCCCTTGATCTGTTTGATGTAGCAAAGGAACCTCCTTCCTTGCATACAGGAATGTATTTTGCTTTTGGAAGACTGTAAAGATGAGCGAGAACTCTGCAAACTTCATCTATACCAGCCTTGTCTGCATCAAATGCTTTCCACCAAGGAGGATTCTCTGGGAGGGGCACTTGAAATCTACGGGCTGCAGCATATACAACTCCACAGGCCACAACCTCACTCTTGAATCTTACACAGAGTGTTGTGCGCAAACTGCTCACAAATAAAAGCACCCAAAGGGTTTTATGGTTCAGAAACATTACAAATTTCTAGGCAATCGACAATTAATTATTGATCACTACTGCCCTGTTAGTTAAAGTTTCATCCAAGAGTACCATTACATCAATTAGAAGAAAAAATTTACATTCCAAAAAAAAAAAAAGGATACCTTGATGAAAGAAGTAACTTCCCACTACATCCCATTAAAGGTTTGAAAAAACAAAAGTGATACCATGGGCCGAGGATTAGCTTGGACATTTTAGATAATGATGATGGAGGGTTTCTGATTTTTCTTGTTGATTTGGTATATACAATATATCTCTATGTCACCAAAGAGGTACTTACTGTATTGCGGATACCATCTTATTTACATACTTCAACTATATGTTAATAATACAAGGAAAAGGATGTAGGCATCACGCCATCACCTGGTTTAATTTAAAACCAGCAATGGCATAATAAAACGAAAGAGATGGACATATTTCCTTTATTTGGAAAAATGAAGTGTAAGATGGGATTCCTCACAACATAGAAATTCGGAATGGATAAGAGAAAGACATAACAAAAGAAAAACAACCACGAAAAAGCTTGTCAAACTTCTAGTCATTTAATTTGAGTAGATTCCTTAAAACTCGAACATCTTTTTTTGACATCAGTTACATGACTATTTCATTTTTTAAAGGACAGATATAGATCTTGATAACTGTTATATATTCATCATGCCACACCTAATGTATGAACTAAAAAAATTTAACCAATTTTCAAGCTAATATCAGAGTTTCTGCTGCCAAAAAAAAAAAAAAAGATCGTACAGCTCAAGTGTGATGGCCAAAACACATATATAGCTTCAACAATTTTAAACTACTGAGGCGTTAAATGTCTACGTAATACATGACGGTGATCAAGTGCTAATATACCTAGTAGCAATTCAAGAAATACTTTCTGTTGTCAACACCAACATGAAAAAACATATTCAGATAAACATAACAACACCTAAACAATTTTTTTTTGAGAATGAAAACATAACAACACCTAAACAATACTCACCTGTCATTTGCAAGATTCCAAGCTTCTTGTCTCAATTCTGCGGGTGATTCAAGAGTTGCAAGGTAGTTTGATATAAATTTATGAGGATGCTCGACATGGCAGATGAAACCCATCTCTTTCAAAAGATGCCTCTCTGTTCTGATTAGGTCTGCTTTCAAATCAATATATTTCTGCAAAAGAGACCAAAAATATTGGAGAAAACACCAATGGAATGTATCAACTTGATGTTGTTACAATAAATAAAAAACCCAAACACCAATGAATGTAAGAAATGCAAACTTAGTGGGCACAAATGCATCGGAAGGAATAGCCCCTTAAAAAAACCAGGGTAAAAAGGGAAGCTGCAGATAGATGATTTTACTTATGAATTAATAACAGGAGGCTTGCAGCGACATTATCAGCCTCTAATGAGGTCTGGTGACTTGCAATTGTATCAAAACATTGATCTTACCATACTGGAAATATTATTGCAAACTAACATGTAGATAGAAATAAACTATTTTCTCAGGTAAATGAGATATCTAACCTTCGAAGATGTATCCAGATGTTCTACAGGTAAGTTTTCTCTCCTACATTCCATTCTGTGGAAAACAACAAGCACTTGCCTTGCTTTTCTCGGGCTTTCTTCAAGTTTTGATGCAAGCCAAACACAACTAGCAGCAACCCTCTGCAAGTTAAGACAAAACAACCCCGCATCAGGAACGAGTAACACACAAAACTTTTGAAGGAAGTAGGAGTAGGGACAGAGGGGAAAAGAAAGAAACCTTCACGTTAAAACGGGCAAATGATTTCTTGCAGTAAAAGCGATGAAATAACACCTGACCAGTGGCCATTACAGCTTGAGGTCTGAAAATTATCGTGTTAAGGAGACACCCAAAGCCAAATGCAGTGAACTTTATATCAGGAAAGTAACAGCAAAAATCAACCCAGTTGTTATGATTTATATACCTTCATATTAACGCACATAAAAAAAAGGATACAATCTGAGCAAAATTCCACATTCTTGAACGAGATCACAACCATAGATTCGAAGTGCTGTTTCTGTAACATCATCAATTCCATCTTTCCTAGAAGGAGAGTCTATAAGCTGCTCCTCTGCTAGATAGAATGTGTCTATTGCCGTGTAAATCATAGTTGAACTTCAAGAATCCCCTAAAACTGCAACAAGAAAAAAAAATTCGGTAACCCCACATAACCCAACTGTATAATCAAACTTTACAGAACATCACTGAATAAACTTTGAATCCTAATCAAATAAACCTACATGTATAAGCAATTCAGATTAAAAACACCCAACCCAAAAACAAGAAACAAGTTAAAATTACGCGTATAAGCGGAACAAATCTATAAACAAAAGACTGATTGTCGAGCCATGAATGAATCACTATAGGATTTGTAACAGAAAAAGAAAATAGCAAGTTACCCACAAACCCTAGAATGCTAATTGTAAATATATACATACATACAAAGCAGTGTAGTAGAGTTTCAAAGATTCACTTACATGGGGTAACCACGATTGAGGAAGAAGAAAAGAAATCTTGTTGAAGCGCTAATTTTTTTTCAAACTAATTCACTTCGGTTCGACCTAATATAGGTTTTTGAGTTTCGGGTTATTTGTATTATAGGAACATAATATTAGTATTCTTTTGTTTCTTTATTTTAATCCTTAAACACGACTGGTTTAAAAATATCTCTATCCATAATGTTGTTTGGTTCAGAAATATTTATACAGTTAATAAATATATCTTCCTAAACACATTTTATTTCTAATAAAAAATATTTTTTAATTAATAAATCAGTAGGAAATAATATTTTTTAAAAATTTGATTTATCAATTAAAATAGAATAACTCAAAAGATTAACTATATAAGAAAATTACACCTTTAGTTCACTTTTAGAAATATTTATTTATTTATTTTAATTTAATTATTATATTTTCACATGTAAAGATTAATGATTTTTCGGCTTCTCTTTGTCTTTTTCTTTTTTAAAGCAAATATTTTTGATACTATAGATTTTGAGTATTATTTAAATTGGAATACATATGATGGTATATGGATTAAAGTTTATTTTTTATTAACTTTTGTATTGTTGATACTTGATTGAATGAATGAAGAAGAGAAAACACAATCTAAAGCAAATGGTGTAATTTTCTTATCCATTGTCGGTGTTGAAGATAGTTAATCTCACAACTCAATGTACCTTTTTAACTGATAATCATCATCATATCATATTATATATCATATCATATATCATATATATATATATATATATATATATATATTACTATAAGTGGGAACAATTATCATATCATATATCATATTACTATATATAATAAGTAGAAATATCTACTACTTAGCACATGATAAGTGTTGGATGATATGTTCTTAGATTGTGTTGTACATCCTTCTTTTATGTTGTACCTTTAAAATTTATATTATTGGACAATTTAACACCATTAATTACCTACTACTTTATTAGCCGAAAAGTTAGACCTCATTTGGGCCCATTATATATGTTTTCAATTTTCAATATATGTTGTCTATTTTATTCTTTTTTTCAACCTTTTATTTTAAACTTCTTGAAATTTAATTACATATTTATTACTCTCTCTATACACTTTTAATTGTTATAATTTCCTTTTTAGAGTCAAACTATAAGAATTTTAACTAATATTTTACAATGTGTTTTTTCATCATATTCATATGCAAAAAACTACAATTTATAGTACTTTTTGTATAGATTTTGCATATTTAAATTTATTGTTTAAAATATCAAATTAATACAATCTAATTTAACTTTGAAAATTATTATATTACTACTATTAATAAGAGTGAATGTGAGGAGCTTCCCGTTTATGGGAATTGACAAAAAAATCCTCAGATGTTACTTTTGTAATTTCACATGAAAAATGTAATTCAATTGGTTAGCTAAAGGAGTAGTGCAACTGCATTTCATATTTTTTTATCTATTGGACTAATTTGTCCCCTTAAAACTCCAAATAATTCACACAACTTTCTGAAAATATGGGCCCCACTTATTACTAATTAGTTGTATTGCTTTCGTGACTGATATCAACTATTCTCTCTCCAATAATATTTCTCCAGTATTGACTTTATACATTTTTTAAGAAATTATAAATAAAAGAGTAATATTACTATATCATTCTTTAAATATAATAAATATAATGTATTAAAAAATATAATTGAAAAATGACTATAATTAATGATAAGGGGTAAACTATCCATTGATTTCATAAAGTGCACAAGTATTGTAGGACATTCCAAAATAGTATAATAGACAATAATTATTGGACGGATGGAGTAGGATTAAGTCTTTCTTTCAGTACTTTTCTCACATTAATTAATTTCTCTCAGCATTCAATTGTTGAATCTCTAGTAGAATTAATTAGAATATACTTAATACAATAAAAGTTCAAATAAGATTAACATAAAGAAAAATTTAAAAAATCCTAAAAATCTATCAACATATTAAACAACAAACAACATATATAACAAAAGTTCTAATAAGATTAACAAAAAGGAAAAAAAAAACAAAATTCTTAAAAATCATCAACAAACTACATACAAAATAAAAAGAAAGTTATTCCAACAAAAGAATACATAAAGTTAAAATGAACTTTAAGAATTCTAGCATCTTAAGCATATTGAGGCAAACATTTTAATTTAATGTCATTTCTCTCCAAAGAAAGAAAGGCATTGAATATTTTAATTTAATGTAAAATTGAATTTTTTGGGGTTATGAATATAAAAGGTTTGAAAGTTATGAATATTATTAATACTAATTAAAAGTAGAATTTATGAAGATGAAGAAGTATGAGTTATGAAAATAACTTTTAAAAATAATATAATTGAGAAAAATTCAAAAAAGGAGAAAAAAGAAAAATGACAATGAAGGTCATAGAGAGCGCCATATCACCGTTTAAGGTAGCTCTACTGATAATTGTGAAGAAAACATATTAATGGATTAAAAATCAAAAAGAGGTAATTAAACCCTAAAATATTATAAAGACATCTATAAAATTTGGTTGAAGCTCAAAATCTATTAGTTCCATATAAATTAGGATAGAAGAAATAACATATATTATTTTAAATAACATGAAGCGTACTACAAATCACACAATAATTAGCAACTTCAAAATTTAAAGGACATACAAAAAATTTGATCAACTCTCAAAATTCTACTAATGGCACATAGTTTGGGATAGAAAAAGTAACATATACGTAAAATGTACTATAACTCATAATAATTAAATAACTTCAAAATCTAAAAGACATGTACAAAATTTGCTTGACTTTCGAATTTCTATCAATGACACATAAATTCGGACAAAGAGAATATTGAAAATTACATTTAAAGTATTATTAACCACAATAATCAACAACTTAAAATTTAAAGAACATACAAAAAAATTGTTTGACCGTTAAAATTTTATTAATGTCACATAAATTAAAATAAAAAATAAAAATATATATTGGGCCCGTGCTAGCACGGGCTACTGTAACTAGTATTACTATAAGTGGGAACAAAAAAAGTTAGAAGTTAAAATATCAAAATAACCCTATAAAGTTAAGATACTACAATGATACCATTAATAAAATACATAGTTAAATAAATAATAAATTTTCTATAATTATTTTTTGGGTTTATCATATTTTATTAATATTAAATGAAGGAATACACATCAATCATCAATTTTATTTAGTCATGATGACCAAATTATGGAGAATTTAAAAAGTTGCAAAAGTGATTTATTCAATAATGTATATCATATCATATTTATATTCATATTCATATTATATTATGTTATATTATTTATTTATTTATATTTTATTTATTTATTTATTGAAAAGCTCCAAAGTACAAAGTTGAATTACCATTTTACCCCCACATCAAATAAAATATCCTATTAATTATATTAAATTGACCATTTTACCCTTTCACTAAAACTCTACTAACACGATATTCTGAACAAAATTGTAAACATACGTTCTATTAAATATTATCATTAGCAATAAGTGTTTTTTATTAACCAATTACAAGAATTATCTCTTCCTAACTCTAATTAAAATAGGTAGAATTTAAGGAGTAACAATTAATTATACTGCATTTTAGATCAAATTCATCTATACAAAAATATAATGTGAAATTTAAATGGACATTCTATCCTTAAAAATGTCTTCTGTAATTGAATAGTTTCAGCTACATTGAATCGGAGGTACAATTTTATTTGCAGTAGTTATTGTAAGCTATTTGGTTGCCAACTCTTTAATTTAGTACCTCTTCATATTTAACATTTATTTGTTTAGTATTTTGAGGTTCCATAAGATATATTTTGTATAGCCTTTTCATATTCTAATTCTTTATAAAAGCCCAAACCACACCATCAGAAAACCTTATCATTTTATTCTTTTCATTTTGGCTCCATAAGAACCTACTACTGTTTATTTCTTGTTTGGTGTATCTTCTCAGGCAAAAGGTAATACTATTCCTTTTTTTTTCCTTAATTAAAAAAAAATACAATACTTTCTTTTGGACAAATTTAGATTTTGCTTACGTATAATTTGTTATTTAAGGGTTGAATTTATGGAATAAATGTATAATTTTAATATTTTCTTTATTATACTTATGTGACATTTTATTTTTAAGTCGATTTATATGTCTATATTAAAAATAATTTAACCGTTCTTTTTTCTACCATACTGTTAATATCTCACAAATGATTGTGTTGTATTTCATAATTCAATTATATGTATATAACTTGATAAAAATTTCTGTTGTCAAAAATTACAGATGAGAGAATTAATAATTTTGAATGAGCCAAAGAAGACGAAGACAGACATGTAATTATTATTTATATATGTCAATCAAATATTTAACCAATGATTATTTTATAACAAATAAATTCTTTTTTTTTGTAGGTTTAGACTATGAAATTGATAATGAACTACTAGTCATCCTAAGGAAGACATATGTTGATCGAATTTCTCTAAAACTATTACAAAACACCACTCTCCTTCGACAACAAGTTGTATGCATTTGTAAAAAAGTGTAGGGTATTATTCCTTAAAAAGAAGGCGAAAACTTTAAGGCATTAAATCTTTTGTAACTATAATGTCGACAATTAAATTATGTGTTGTAACATGTTAAAAAAAAACTTTTAACAAGTTGAATAGTTGATATATTATAAGAATTGTATAATTGAAGTCATTATAGTATTAGTTTTGAATTCACTTGATAACAATATTTTTATATGATGTGTCTTGCAATGATCATAATATCAGTTGAATATGCTCACCGTTCTTTGATTTGAGCTTGTATTTTACACATCGTACACTTATATTTTAGAAGTATTTATACTAAAAAGTACTTCTAACAAAATAGAGAATCTTAATTTTTTTTTTAATTATGGATAAGCATTTGCTAATAAAATAAATTATTTCAAATTGGGCATCTATTTTTAGGAAATACTCCAGGTCACTATTTCTTTCAATAAAGACTTTCTTTATTTCGTAACCTTTTCTTTAGATGTCCTTTCTTAAATTGTTTTAATTTTCGAGATGAACAGAATGATCAAGTATTTGAGTTTCCATGTTGGAAGACGTTTGATTCTGCACTTATTCAATTTAGAATTCTCATCAATAAGTTGATTATACAGTATATGTGTCTTGCCAAAAGTGAGATAAATACTTAGAAAGTACTACTAGTTTAGTTATTAACATGATGATAATGATAATTTGCATTTCTCCCTTGTTGCATAGATATTCAGTGTTTTCTTCTGTGAAAATTCCTCCTGCGCCTTTTATGTCCCCTCTGTAGTATGTATATCATTTCATTAATGATAGTTTCAAAAGAGTCTATGAACCATCTTGGCCATTCAAAGAGGTATATCAAATACACTATGCCAAATCCAAAAGTCAAGCCACAACCATACCCCATTAGGACAGATTGCCAAGTCATTTCGCTAAGAAAACTTGGCTCATCTTCTTATTGTTCAACCGATGATACTGGTACTGATGCACTCTTATGCTTCCCACATTCATTGACAGTGGAAATCCACACAATTCAGAGTTTCCGAAATAGGAATCACTTTGAAACATATTGAACTGATTACTCTGAGGAATAGGTCCAACAAGATGGTTGTGTGACAGATTTAGGACCGCCAGAAATGTGAGACTTGCCAACTCCACTGGAATTTTGCCGATAAGACGGTTAAATGAAAGGTCCAAAGCTTCAAGAGTGCTCATGCTCCTCATTTCAACAGGAATGTGCCCAGTGAGGTTGTTATGAGATAAATTCAGCAGCAGAAGTGAATTCAAGTTCCCAATGAATTTAGGGATTTCTCCTTCAAACTTGTTCCTTGACAAATCGATTGTTGTGAAGACCTCCCTTAACCAAAGGTCTCCTCCTGAATGGATCCTACAGAACACTAATCTGAATTAGTCGATCTTGATATGGGTACCAAATATTGGATTTTGAAAAAAACAGGACAGAAATGACTTTGAGTCTTCGTCCTTTTTTTCCACTGAGTGGTGAACCTCACTTTCCAGCTTTGGGACGAATAACTTTTAATTTGGTTAAGACATCCGGTCAATCTATTGAATGAAAAGTAAAGTGATAACTATTTATAATTAGCATGGAATACATGAGGATTATGTAGACATGATTATATTGCTGAAATTTTTCAAAGTAACTATATTGGGGCGGATTTTACGTAGGAAGGTGGGAGTGATACGACATCCAAACACTAGGCTAAAACTATTTAAGTGAAATTCAACATTTTTATAATTTGACTCTAAAAAAGGAAAATATGACAATTAAAAGTGGACGGAGATCGTAATTGGTTATCACTAATATTTAAACATATAATTAACTAAATATTTATAATATTTTAATTTAGTATAGGGGTAAAAATAATATTTCAAACTTTCTAACTTTTTTTTTAAATATATATTGTTAATTTTTTGTCAAGTATTTAACATACCTCTGGCAAGATATGCATTGTATAAACAACTTATTATTGTCCACTTTGAATGTCAAATTCTTTGTTGGTGTGTTTAGTACAACTATTTAAAATTAAAAAGATAACATAGGATGCTAAACTGGCAATTGTTCCATTGCTATAGAAATTTTTAGCTTAGTGTCGGGATGTCGTATCACTCCCACCTTCCTATGTCGAATTTCACTTAAATATTTTTTTTTTAGAAGACTTTTGGATTTTAATTGGATACAAGAGAAGGTGTCGACAAACTCAGAAAAATATGTATCGATTTTGTATTTCTTTTTTCATTTATATATTGTTACGATTGAAGTCTTAAGAAGGATGTATATGTTATTTTTTTCTTCTATGTTTATTTTTTATATTTTCTCTCTATTAGTCTTCTTTAATTTAATTTTCTATAAAAAATAAAAATTGTCACAACATTTATTTGAGATTTTTGCATTTTAGTACTCATTACACACATATTTTCATTGAATTTTAATCATCCTGACGAATTCATAAAATATTACATTGGACACACGCACAACGCACATGTTCAGAAACTAGTATACTAAAAACAACAATCTGCATTATTTTAAAATTATAAAATCACTATTTTCCCAAACCCATGCTCTAGTTGCATACTCCGACCTCTCTCTTGCTTCATACTTTCTGATTGTCATCTGAATAGCAATGATAAACAATGAGTTACATTAGGATATTGTGTACACTTCCTTGATTTTTTATTGAAAAAAAACAAACAAGCAAATAAAGTTTTAAAGTACTGAATATCTAAGAAACTCTTTTGGGACTAGAGCTTGTACAAAAAACAAAGTTTCCAATTCCCATTAATATCAATGGACTATGTTGTAGTTTTCATGACCTTAAATATTGCTAATAAAATGTATGTTTGATTATGCATAGAAGAAAATAATGAATTAACGCGACTATTAATTAGTTATTACCTCATAGATTTTCAGTGTCTTCTTCTGTGAAAATTCCTCCTGCGCCTTTTACGTCCCCTCAGCACTATGTATATCATTTCACGAGTGATAGTTTCAAAAGAGTCTATGCACCATCTTGGCCATTCAAAGAGGTATATGAGATACACTATGTCAAAACCAAAAGTCAAGCCACAACCATAACCAATTAGCACAGACTGCCAAGTCATTTCGCTAAGAAAACTTGGTTCATCTTCTTCCTGTTCAACTGGTACTGATGCACTCTTATGCTTCCCACATTCATTTGACAGTGGAAATCCACACAATTCAGAGTTTCCTAAATAGAAATCATTTGGAAATGTATTGAACTGATTACTCTGAGGAATAGGTCCAACAAGATGGTTGTGTGACAGATTCAGGACCGCAAGAAATGTGAGACTTGCCAATTCCACTGGAATTTTGCCGGTAAGCTGGTTAAATGAAAGGTCCAAAGCTTCAAGAGTTCTCATGTTCCTCATTTCGATAGGAATGTGTCCTGTGAGGTTGTTG
The DNA here is from genome assembly GCF_019186545.1 of Solanum stenotomum. Classification (NCBI taxonomy): domain Eukaryota; kingdom Viridiplantae; phylum Streptophyta; class Magnoliopsida; order Solanales; family Solanaceae; genus Solanum; species Solanum stenotomum. The sequence goes on along the minus strand of NC_064282.1, from coordinate 12,000,177 downwards.
TGGGATAAATTCAGCAGCAGAAGTGAATTCAAATTCCCAATGAACTTAGGGATTTCTCCTTCAAACTTGTTCCTTGACAAATCGATTGTTGTGAAAATCTTCAAGATCTTGTTGAATTTAATCTCTTGATTTTTCATCACCAATATCACCGATTCCACATACAATCCACTATACAAAACCTCACCTCCATAACCTACGAAATCTAAAGGTTCCTCATGATACTCCAATCCTGATTTGTGTGCATCCATGTTCATCATAGCTTTGAAACCTTTTTGAACCACCATAGGTAATGAGCCTGTAAATGAATTGTCGGAAAGGTCAAAGATCTTCATATTTGGAAATGGTGATTCTGTTTTAAAAGCAACGATGGGTCCATAAAATCTGTTAGATTTCAGTATAAGAAGCTCTAACTCTTGCAACATCTCCAGCCAGGTGGGAAATGTATCACGAATTTTGTTGTTTCCCAAATCAAGGACTTGTAAGGCTGTACAGTTGAGTAGCGATGTTGGGATGGGACCTTCCAATTGATTTTTGCTCAAACTAATATGAATTAGCTCACAGTTCTTTTGGAATTTGTTTGGGATGGGTCCATGGAAGTTATTAGCTCGTAAGTCTAAGATGTTGAGCGTGGAAAAAGTAAACAAGCAATTAGGAATTTCGGCACTCAAATTATTGTAAGACAAATTTATTATATAAAGTGAAGTTGATGTGCAAATGGGAGTTGGCAAAGGTCCTCTGAGTGAATTTGATTGAAGATCAAGTACCTCCATTCCCTCCCAAGGTAGATGGTCTAAGCTTGTAAGGTAGTTGTGAGAGAGGTTAAGGTTTGCCAATCCACGGAAACCCCCAAACCATTTCGGTAACTGCCCGTGAATTTCATTCTCCGAGAGATCCAAAATATATAAATTCTTAGAGTTGAATAAGAAATCTGGGAAATCTTTCACACGACAAGAACCTAAACCTAAAGAATAAAGAAGGGGAAAAGTGGTGTTGATATTGCCACTCCATGATAAACCACTATCAGAAAGATCAAGAATTGAGAGGTTTGTCATGCTTGAAAACATATCTGCTCCAATCTCGCCGCTCAACTTATTTTGTCCAAGAAAGACAACAGTTAGGTTGAGAAGATGTCTAAGCGATTGAGGTATGGGACCAGAGAATTGATTACGAGACAAATCAAGTGTTTTTAGAGAGTTGATCTCAAACTCGGGAAGTGTACCACTGAGTGAATTGTTTCTCAACCTTAAAACTTGAAGGTTTGTCAAATCCACAAGAAAAGATGGGAACCGGCCAGTGAAGTTGTTGTTCTGCAGTGACAAGGATGTAAGCATTTGCAAGTTGGAAAAAACGTCTGGAATTTTGCCATCCAAATAGTTGTCTGAAAGATGTAGGTGGGTGATTTGTGAAAGGTTCCCAATGAATTCTGGAATTTTGCCATCCAAATTGTTTTGTGAAAGATCTAGTTGGGTGATCTGTGAAAGGTTCCCAATGAATTCTGGAAATGGTCCAGCAAGGTTGCACCCAGAAAGTCGTAGAATCTTTAAGGCTTTGAAAGTATTTCCGAATGAATTGGGTATCCCTCCAGAAACATTATTAAAAGAGAGATCTAACTCCCTTAGTGAATGAGTACTACTGCGCCAGTTAAACTTAGGTAACGAAACAGTGAGATCAAAATTTCTTGGCAATCTGAGAGTTTCCAGATTGGGCAGGAGGAAAATGTTTTTTGGCAAGTCTCCTTGCAAGTAAGTGTCTTCAAGATTTAGATATCTCAAAGAAGAAGAGAATGATACATTCATGGGTATGCTGGATGAGATGTTTAGATGAGAAAGAGAAAGTAACTCTAACTTGGTTAAGTTTTGAAAGAGCATATTGAATACGTCCTGACTGAACTGGATAGAGGGATAATGGTTATCAGATAGATCAAGGGAAACCAAATTGGACAAGTGTGAGATGCCTAATGGAATCCTCCCTTCGAAACTACTGTAAGAAAGATTGAGATGCGTTAAACTGACCAACTGACCAATCCCCTGTGGAAATTGAGAACCTGAAAAGTCATTACCGGAAAGATCGAGTGTTTGAAGATGACGAAGTTGGAAAAGGCTACTATTAGGATGTATAGTTCCTTCAAGTCTGCTGCAACTCAAGTCCAAACCAATGACATGACCAGTGAAGCCATCGCAGGTAATTCCATCCCACCTACAACAATCCATACTAGTCATATTCCAAGACGTCGTCTTATCATAAAAATAATTTGGGCAATTATATTGATGGTCGCCTGTCGCGTTAAGTGAATGCTTAAACTGTAAAAGTGCAAGGGAATCATGAGAAGAGCAAAGTGGATCACCAAATGAAAAACAAACCACTTCAACTGCATACACAAATTGTAGAATTATAAGAGACAATAGTATTCTCTCCATCTCTCTTTAATTTCTCTTCTATGTCTAACACAAAATTGAAAAATGTTATGTCATTTATAAAGAGAAAATAAAAATTAGGGCCTAGATGTAGGACCCATTTGGCCTACTGTGACACTTTTTGATTTTCGAGATTCAAATAAATTTATTTTTTATCATAAATTTTTCATATATCTTTTAAATATTTTGAATTACTAATTATTGTGATTTATAGTATATTTTACGTAGTTTACAAATATGTAAATTTTACTTTAAACAAATTGAAGATTCCATGAGCTAATTTTCAATCAAACTTAAATTGTTTGACTCTGAAAAAATGAAATGTATCACATAAATTAAGACAGAGGGACTAATAATTTTTTTCAAATGGGTTAGAACCATTTTACCCAAATCATATTTGACCAAATCCATATTTGCCCATATTTTATTTGGGTGGATTGTAATCCAAACCATTTTTGCTCAAACCATATTCAATCCATCCAAATCCGATCCAATCCAATCATTTGCCACCCCTACAACCACCAAAGGATGTGATGCAGTGGATAGGGTTGTTCCTTCCCTAACGAGAGGATCTTTGATAGAAAGCGCTTCTCCCCAAATGAATGAATTCCTACACAACACAGATCTAAATTAGCCGGGCTCCAAAACAGATACTATTAGAGAGTCTGGATGAAAAGAAAAAAGAATTCGTTCTCTTTTGGCACTGACGTAGGGAACCTCACAGTCCAGGTTTGGAACCAATTACTTTTAATTTGGTCCAGTCAAGCCAATCCTCTATAGAGAATTCACACACTTTTTACGTATCAACATGTGTTTCGTGAAAAGTAAAGTGATGACTAATTGTACGTAATTAGCATGAAACACATGTAAGGGCTATGGACATTATATTGCTCGAATTTTTAGATTGATTTTTCCAAATAACTACACCCCGGAAGGTGGGGTGATACGACATCCGAACATAAGGCTAAAAAAAGATTTATAGCATCATTTTCTTTCTTTGACTTCATTATTTTTGTATTTTCTCTCTCCGTCCAAAGCTACCCCATCTTTTTCTTATTTATCTAGATAATATATTTTTGCTCCTTTGAAAAAGATGGCCAAAATTGTATGCAAGTTTAATTATTATTTTTTCCCTTCTATCCATCTAATCTTTACTTGTGTTGTTGATATTTAAGTTGTTTTGGCTCTTATCAATTAGTGGAAAATTGCTTGTTACTATAATTTAAGTACATTAAGTTTAATTTCAAGAGGTGTAACTGCCTACTTAAAAACTACTTTTGGTGAATGTGCACTACACGTTTGTTTTCAATTTTTATTATAAATTTTGTATAGCAAGAAAAAAAAAAGTATTTTAAAAGCTATGTTACTTCAGAAAATATTTGTGGTTATAATACAAAGACATCATCTGAAATTTGAACTTTCACTGTGTATTATAATTTATTACTACTTTAGAAAATAAACTCGAAAAAGTGGACACATATTTACCACCGAGCAACAAATACGTGAATAATATAGTTAAGGTCCTTTTGTCTTCTTGATAATAATAAGTTGAATAATATAATTAAGCGTCTTTTCATCTTCTTAACAATAATTTCTTGATAATAAATTGAATAATATAATTAGGGGTCTTTTTGTCTTCTTAATCATAATAACTTAATGATAAATTGAATAATATAATTAGGGGTCTTAAGTTCACCATACAACTTGCAACATGCATTTTATTTTAGGTATTTTTTCAAATATAAGATAAGGGAAAAATAAAATAGGCCAAAGTCATCTGTAGCCACTCAAAGTTGTCCTCATTATTCATTTAGACACCTCAACTACACCTAGTACCTATTGAACACCTCTACCACCCCAGATTTGAACCATCTAAGCATTTTTTGCCTACATGGCAAATCGTTTGTGATTCACGCAAATCAGGCGCGTGAATTGTTTTTTCTCCCATTTTTTACCCTGCATTTAAGACATCCAACGTTAACTTGGATATTTTAACGTTAAAATCTTCTTCTTCCCCCAAATACATTTTAGAACCCTAATCCCCAATTCTCTCTTCTTCCTCTAAATATCCAACGTTTCTCTCTTCTAAATCAGTTGTGTTTTATCAAATGTCACAAAGTTCAGTGAATATCGAGGAAGTCGATGTATGTAAGTGTGGTTATTATTGTCGACTGAAAACTTCGAGGACTCCATTGAACCCAGGTTGTCGATTTTTTGGATGCAAAGCATCAAAGGTTTGTAGTTATTTGAACAAAGACTATTGTTATTGTATTATTTGAAAAATCAACATTTTTGTATATTTATTACTGTTATGTGGTTTGTAGGAAAATGGTGGATGTGGCTATTTTAGATGGATTGATCCGTCACTTGAAAATGTTGATGAATCATCCTTAATGAATAGATTCATAGATGGTCATAATCCGATTGATCGACTAAAGAGAAAAGTGAAAGAGCTTGAAGAAGAAAGGGATTCTTTGAAATTTCAATTGAATGAAAATGAAGAGAAGATGATGGTATTGAACAAGAAGCTCAAGGAAGTTAAACTCCAAAGGGATTGGGAAAATGTCAAATTTAACCGAGTTGTGATTGTTTTTCTTTGTCTGCTAACTATAAAATGGTTCTTTAATATTGTGTAGTTCAAAATTGTAGTACTTAATTGTTTAGTTTTGCAGTAGTTAGGAAGCTATTTCACGTAATTAGTGTTGTACTTAATTGGTCTGTTAAGTTCATATTTTATATCAAATTGGAAGTTTGAATGTGAATTGATCAGTGTCTCTTTTGTAACTTCTAGTGTGAATTGATCAGTTTCTCTTTTATAACTTGCCTCTGTTTTATAACTTGCCTCTGTTTGTTAACTTGCCCTGTGTTCTAACTTGCCCTGTGTTCTGAAATTAGTTCTGGGATCGACTTGCCCTGTGTAATTGTTGTTCAAAAACTGAGCTAATAACACAAATACATGGCTGGAAAATACATAACACAAAGTCATGGTTGAAAAATACATAACAAAAATGCATTGAGAGGTAATAAACAACCATTGTCTTGCATGGTTCAAAAATACATAGTCTTGCTAACACAAAGGCATGGTTCAAAAATACATCACACGAGTGTTCAAAATAAACTAAAGAGTAGCTTGTTGAAGACCCTTTTAACATGGGCCAAAATCATAACAACTTTCCAAATGAACTACTTTTAGTTTTTCCTGTTTGCTTTCATTTGTTGCAACTGTGAGGTGCTGACTGCATCTTTTCCCTTCCATTTTAGGCCACGAGGTTTAAAGCCAGTGTCTCTATTGGTTGGTGAAGCACTCTTCAATTTTGTTGGCCCATGTAGAATCTTCTCACTTGATGTACCAGGCTGTAATATAAGAAAGAAAGTGTAAGATAAAGTAAGATCATAATATAGCTATCAGAATATACACCAAAACAGAGTAAACATACATTAAATACTTGGGCTCCAGTTGTAGGATTAGAGTAAACACCAAAACCAGTTGCAGGCCTTCTGTTACCTCCAGTAGCAGCAGCAAATGAGGCAGAATTGTACGGTCTTTTGTGATCTGATAAAGGTGGCAGTTGACTAGAAGAACTATCACTTTCAGTAACAATTGGGGTCCCTCTTACATTAGCTTTTTTTCTTCCCAATCCTCTTCCAGTCCCAACTTGAACCCTATTTTGAGGACGTCTTGGCACAGATTCTGTGTCAGCACAAATAGAACTTGGTTGACTTGATTGTGTAGTTGCATATGTGGTTCTGAAAGTAGAATGCGATGGACCTCCCATTGTAGACTATATAGCATAAATAAGGATATATGAATAACTTGTAGATCAATCAGAAAATGTAAATGAATTATTAAATCTAATCTTACTGTTGTTTGAGTAGTTCTTGGCACAGCAGTGGTATCAGCACAAACAGAACTTTGTTGACTTGATTGTGTTCTAACCTATTGAACAAAAATAAGGAGATATGAATAACTTATACAATGAAAATTAATGCAAATGAATATGTAAATCAAATCTTACTCCTGTTTGAGAATAACTTTGTTGGCTTGAATTTCCTTGACTTGTAGGTTGAGAAGTGCTCCCCCTCGTATACTATGTCACCACAAAATAAAATATATGATTATAATATATATAAACTTTTAAGCAATTTACAAATGTGAATATGAAGTATTACTTACTCTTGCACACACAGCTTTGTTATGATCAGTTTTCTTGCATATGGTACATGTCATCTTTACTCCTTTTCTTGAAAGTTTCCCCCATTTTTTTGGCTCATCCTTACTCTTTCTTCTCTTCTTGCCAGGTCTGCCTGGCATTTTTCTTGGTTTTGGAGGCTCTATTGATGGATTTGTAGTTTCAGGCCACATCCTCATATTGGGAATAGGTTGGATAAAATGGATGTAAGCCTTGAGAAATGTTTCCTTCTTATACCAGTGCTCTACATGTTGATCAGGATCTTGATTCAAGTAATAATAAGCACAAATAGCATGAGGGCAAGGAATACCTCTCAACATCCACAACCTACAGTCACAATGTTTCTTCTCCAAGTCAACAACAAATGAATATTCCCCCTCACTAATCTCAAAACCATTCAACCCATTCCATTGAACATTACAATTATTTGAATACTCCTTGTTTCTTTCTAGTATTGCCCTTGCCATAGGTGCAATGTCTGATATCCATGTTTCAACAAATTTGATCATGTCTATATGTCTGTTCATCATTTTATGCCTAATATCCTCTAACATGGTAATAATTGATTTATGTCTAGCAGCTAAGATCCAAGAATTGAAAGTCTCACACATGTTATTTTCTACAACATCACACTTGGAGTGAGTTTGGAAAAAGGCCCTAGACCAATTTCTGGGATCATAATGTAGCAAGTCCTCTGTTATTTCCTTCTTACCTAGCTTGGACATTGCATGAACTTCTTCTCCAAACTTGACTTCAAAGGAGGCCTTTGAGCATCTCCAAAACTGTTTCCTTCTTTCTTCTCCTTTCCAGTTCACATGCCAGTTACTCCATATATGTCTAGCACACATCCTTTTCTCAGCATTTGGTAACAACTCTGACAAGACAGGAATAAGTCCCTAACAAAAAATATGTACAAAATAAGTAATTGAAGAAGTAAAGATCAAATTAAAACTAAAATATAAAAAATTGTATAATCAATACCTTTTGCATATCTGACATTACAGTCAAACCTTCACCAGTTCCCAAGTTTAGATCAGCAATTAAATACCTTATGAACCAGCTCCAACTATGTTTTGTTTCTGTATCCACAACTGCCCAGGCAATGGGATACATTTGATTGTTCCCATTCTTTCCAACAGCAACTAATAGCTCACCTTTACAAGCTCCCTTAAGAAAACAACCATCAAATCCAATTATATTCCTACACCCCTCCAACCATCCTTGCTTAAATGCATGAAAGCACACATAAAAATACGCAAAAAGGTTCTTTCCTGGTTCAGTTTCCTTATCAATTTTTACCCAACAAGAGCTTCCAGGATTGGTTTGTTTGATCATATCTGCATAGTCACATAATCTGGCAAATTCCACTTTCCAATCACCCATGTTTTCCTTCATAATCCTCTGTTTAGCCCTGTAACAAAGAGTCTTACCAACATAAAGACCCAATGTCTTTCTAACCAAATCTTGAATTTCCCAAATCCTTATGTATGGTTGAGATACAATTCTGTCCTTAAACTTTCCCAAATCACCTGAGTCCCTGTGAATGGAAGCATATAACAACCACTTACAGTTAGCATTTTTGCACTTCACCCTCACTCTATGTTTTTCATTAGGTCTTAACTTTATCTGCCTCTTGTACTCTACAGCATAATCTGCCACTGCTTTCCTGAACTGATTTGCACCCTCAAAGACCATTCCAAGCTCAAATATTGAAACTTCACAATCTTCATCATACCTAACTTTTTTGCTTCTTCTTCTAGTAGGTATATCTACTCCCCTAACAACATCTACATCTAGTTGTTCATCACTATCATCACTCCAACAGTCTGAGCTATCAATATAATCCTCATCTCCACCTAATTTTCCTGCATATTTGTCAGTTTTATTTTTTCCAATATCCTCAAAGCCTCTATCTATACCACCAGCCTCTCCAACTGGTATTTCTTCAAATTCAATAGCCTTTTTTCTCTGTTTTTTGTTTCTTCTCTCTTGTCTAAAAGCTCTCAACTCCTCATCAATATCTGAACCATCTTCTGAAGGTATATCTAGATCTGAATCACTACTCAAGAAATCAGATTCACCTTCTCCACCTAGGTTATCATCCACACCATCTCTACCTAGGTTATCATCCACACCCTCTTCACCAATGTTAACATCAACACCCTCACCACCAAGGTTAACAGCCTCACTTTCTCCACTTAGGTCAACAGCCTCACCTTCTCCACCTAAGTTAACAGCCTCACCCTCTTCACCAAGGTCAACATCAACACCTTCACCACCAACATTAGTTAGATAGCCTCTAGGTCCCTTAGTGTCAAGTAAGGGTTCATCTAATACATGACAGACAAATACTTCAAAAGTGTCCTCATGTTTTAAGTCTTTAATTAGGTGTAGGAGATGTTGGTCAGTTGTAATTAGGACCCATTTTTTATTCAATAAATCCTTCACATAAAAGCCTCCAACAGTTTCATACCCTAATTCTTTAGTATAATACAGTAGTTCCAAAATGGAAAAGTGGTCCTTAATAATATACCTGAGTGCAGACACACAGTTTCCAACATAAGTAGGGACAGATGTTGACACCCAATTTTGACCCTCCCCAATATAAATTAATCATCGAGCTTCCTAAATTCTAAATGATTTGAATAATTGGCTTTATAAAACTCAAAATAATTTTCAAGTCATTTTAAGTAGTTTTGTCATTTTTATAAATTTTAATAAATATAATATTTATATAATTATGTGTCTAATTAGTATATTTTATGAATGTTCGAAAATTGTCTCAAAAGGATTTTTAGTTTTATTTGAATATTTGGCTATTTGGTTTAAATTAATTAATAGCCTATATTTCGAGTTAATTAGTTTATAATTAAGTTAATTACTATCTAATTATGGGCTAATTAGTATATTTTATGAATGTTCGAAAATCGTCCCAAAAAGATTTTAGTTTTGTTTAAATATTTGGTAATCTAGTTTAATCGATTAATAGCTTATATTTTGAGTTAATTAGTTTATAATTAAGTTAGTTATTTTTATTTTGTTAACATTAAGAAGCTCATTAATTAATTATATTAATTCATCATATTTAAGTCTTAACCAAATTTACTAGGAAAATTCAATTTGGTCAAATCATAATTCATTTGGCTATATAAAAAAGACTAAGTTGGTCATCCACTTAGATTTTCCTACCAGCAGTCCACCTACCCAACCTGTCCAGCCCACATTTCCAATTCCTTTTCATCCCAACAGCCCACTAATATTCCCTTATTCCCAGCCGACCCAAAAAGCCCACCAAACACATCCCAAACAACTCAACACAACAATACATACACCAGATGACCCCAACGTCTTTCTCCTCCAGCGAACAACGACAAGAAACCCAGAGCTCGTACAGCAGCAGGCAGCAGAGGAAGACACACGCGTTTTCCCCCCTTTCCTCTTCCGGAATGGGGTGAAAATTGCAAGAAAAAGGTGTTCGCCTAATTTGGTGAAAGAAATTTTGAAGTTTGAATTTGAATTTGAGCTCTTTTTGTCCGATTTAGGATCCATTTCCCCCCATTTGGAACCCTAATTTCTCCCTTATAAATACTTCATCTTCTCCACTGTGAAAGGGGGCCGAAAATTTTGGGGAAAAATTTTGAAAGACAGATTTTTTGGTTGGATTCGTAGAGCAAAATCATAGAGCTACTTTGAGCGAAAAACAATAAAAATACAAACCAAAACACATTCGAGATAGAAGAGAAATTAGTGCGACTATAGTGTGGTTTCTTTGCCCGTCCTTAGGAGTCCTCGTAATCTCGTTTTGGCGGTGGAATCGTCTTGTGGCTAGCTCGTTTTTGGCTCAGTTTGCTGCCTCGCTAAAGGTATACGGCTTCCCTCCTCTCACAGTCTATGTCTTAATTTAGATCTGTATTTGTTTGTTTAGTTGGTTATGTTGTTCTGTTGTTTCGACCATTTCGATGTGAAGTGTTGCTTCCTGTTCATGTGGTGTTAATTACATTTGGTTGTTCTCATGATGAAATTAGGTGGAATCGATGTCGACCCTTTTTTAGTTAAAAATTTTGTCTACATAATCTTGAATATTGCACCCTCATCACCTAGTTAGTCCATTTTTGTTATTTATCATGTTTGTCGCCCGCCTGGATGTTCATTATTGCGATTGGTTCCCATTGTTGTAAACATAATTCCGTATTTATGCCACTGATTCACAGAAATATTAGAAGTACTCCTCAAGCATGTGATTAGCTCAAATCCTCTGTTAAGATCACTGTCTTATCGCCTACATGTTTTATTGGCATTTTCTTTTGTCCTAATGCTCATATTTGCAAGTCGAATCGGTATAAAATTCGAGCTTCTTATTTTATTCTCCATTTTAGTTTATCGGAGTTTAGTATTCAAGGTCATTTGAAGTGCGATTTCGCTGGTGTTAACTTCTCATCGTGTGTCTTGGAGTATTCGCCCCCCTCCCTATGTATTCCCTATGGTTTTGGCATGTCGTATTTATAGCTTCCGTTTTGAAACAAATGAGGTCCCTTCATTTTTGTTTGCTTTATAGTAAGTGTGTAAAGCTGAAGCCTCGTAAACCATTGATGAAGTTGTGTTATTATTAAGTTCTATTATATCTCCTAGACAAAATGCATATTTTGTCTAATTTACTTCTTGCCTTCCTGTAGGTTATTAAGTATTCAGTTAATGACAGCAAATAACTCATATGGGTTTTAGTGTTTCGTACATTTCACTATATTTCAAGCATGCTATATTATGGGATGTCATTTAGTATACCTTGCTGATATTTGTCTAATATTGCATTTAGAATAATTAGATGTGGGGTGTCTTCCTAGTAGGATAGACAGTGGTACTACTCTGTTGCTTAACTCAAATAAAAATGTGATTTCTTCTTGTCGATTGTGTGCTTCTTTTCCTTTCTGAATTTTGTGTTTATTTGGAAAATTGTCAAAGTTCATTGGCAATTGCTTTTCTTGTGTTCTAAATCATTTAGTTTGTTTGTTATGAATAAAAAAAAAATCACATTTTTTATTATTTCCCTTATCTCGTATGCTAATGTGGTTTTTTTTTTTTTTTTGTGTGTTATGATTGTCTCTGAGTCCTCTTGGGCTCCTATTTTCTTCCCCTCATGTTCCGGATGGGCCATCAGGCCCTCATATCCCCATCTTCCTTGAGTTAGCCTGCGGAAAGTCGATGAACAGGTCAAAAATCAAAGACGCAACACATGCTGAAAAAATTGAGATACAAGTCAAAATATCCAAGGCAAAAAATGAGTCCAAAAGACAATTTCAGCAGGCCCAAAGAATGGCCCAGTAGCAAAAGTATTGATTGAGCAGGCCCAAAATCATGTTTTGGGCATTTTTAATTTTAGGACAGGTTTTGAATTTGGGCCATTTTGGCCCAAATTTGACATTCTCTCCCTTCTCCTCATTATTTCTTTGTTATTGAACTAACTAACACTTTATTTGATTACGGTTTAATTTAATTAAATTCTCATGGATAGCCATTTCATTTTTTATTTTTTTTTCATATTCAAATCAAATATTTATATTTCATACCTAGCTCTATTTATATTATTCTTTTCAACACTTAAATTTTTTTCCCTTTAGAAAATTCCCCTCTAGTTTATTGCCCTTTAGATAAATAAAATGATAAAGAATAATAATAGTAATAAATAAGTAGGTTAAAATAAATGAGCTTTTACTTAGTTAAAATTTCCATAATTAGTTAAAGTAAATGAGTTATTTTATTAAGTTAGAGTTTCCAAAAGTTAGTTAAAGCAAATAAGTTCTTTTATTTAATTAAAGTTTTTTCTTTCAAAAAAATTAGTTAAAATAAAATGAGTTCTTTTACTTAGTTAAAATTTTAAGATTAGTCAAAAATCACTTTTAGTCAAATCGCCGGTCAACCGCAAGTTAGCGGGCATTCCGAGGGCCTAACACCTTCTCGGAATGTACATTTGAACTCGAACCCTTTTTCAATTGATTTTATCTGTTTAAATCTTTTGAAGACTTTAAGTTTTTTCTTGATTTTTTTTACTAAAAAATTAAGTGGCGACTCTGTACTTTTGGAAACCCGATTTCTCTTAAACCATAAGTTTAATCGATTTTTCGAAAAACTCAGTCATTTTTCCTTTTATATCTTTTTTTAATAAAACAACAGATATCTCAGATAAGATTCCACCGTGGTAAATCTTTGTAAATATAAGGCTCTCCTCCATGGTCAATTGTTTGCCCTACAAAATATCAAACAAACCCTAGCTTAAGATAACGGAATATACTCATATAACCCATACAATAACTAAAAAACAAAGTTTTAAAGCATATTTTTTGGGTAATAGTAAAGAAGGGACAGAATATTCGCAAAAATCACAAACCCTATATTTTTACAAAACCCTAGCTTTTTGGAATTCATTTAACAAAGCATGTAAAAATCATTAACAATCCTAACTTACACAAGGAAATCTTCAAGATTGTAACACGAACAAGACGAATCCAACTTCAATATGGAGGAAATCGCGAAGATGGAGAGCTTCAATTTGGAAAAAATCGCGAAGAGAGAGAGAGAAGTGTTCTGTCAATTTTAACGATTTAGGAATCTTCCCCAATTAAGACATTTACAAATACACGTCGGATACACGTGGTAGTTGTTAAATGGTTATTCTATACACGTCGGATACACGTGGGGAGCTTAAATACACGCGCCTTGGCCGTTTATGAAAAGTGATAAAAAAATGCTTAGATGGTTCAAATTTGGGGTGGTAGAGGTGTTCAATAGGTACCAGGTGTAGTTGAGGTGTCTAAATGAATAATGAGGACAACTTTGAGTGGCTACAGATGACTTTGGCCAATAAAATATAATGATATGATGATTTTATTAATTAATAATATATGATATGATATGATAATTTTTTTCTTATTTATTGAATAAAAATTTGGATTAAGAGAATTACATTGAATCGGGCCAAACTTATTTTATGGTCTAGTGATGTGTGTATTTATTTATGAACCAAAATTTTCATAAATTGAATCGAATTAACACAGACAAAGTGAATTGATCAATTGTATGCTCTAATTCGATCTCCAATATAACTAGTGGTAAGTTCACAATAAAAGTAGTGGCATGTGGAATCTTCAAATTCTAGATTTGTCTCTATACTATAGTGTGTGACGTGTGTTTCTGGTTCCACTCCTAATCACATCTAGCATATATAGTAGATCAATCTTTTACAAGACAAATCGTACTCATGTTCCAAGACGATGCCTTAGGTAGGGGTGTACATAGGTCGGTTTGGTTTGATTTTTCATTAAAAAAAACCTAAATCAATTATGTCGGTTTATTAAATCTAAATACCAAATCAAACCATGCAAAGTCGGTTTTTTCGGTTTTGGTTTTAGTTAGTTCTTTTGTTTTTTTTTTGTTTTTCAGTTTTTTACAACTTAACGGTGTTTGAAAAAGAGATCAAATATATTTTCACCAACCTGTGTGATAAGCTAAACTTTAGAAATGTTAAATGAATAGAAATTTTCGTAAATACGGTAAAATTCACATGAGTACAAAATATATTTTTTTTGAAAAATCAACGTTCATTATGTTAAATTAATAAGATTAAAGGATACAATCAAACTGAATACAAAACGAAATATTTACAAAGCAAATTGTTAACTTCGAATTTGATAAACTATAGCAATATAATTGTAACTTCGGATCTTAATACAAAATAAAATATTTACAAATTTTGCAAGCCCAAATTTGAAATAAAATATATAAACATTGAAAACTATAAACTAACTAAAAATATATTAACAAAGTAGATTATAAGTAATATTTTTTTATCTATAAATAAAATAAAATTATATATATAATATTTACAAAATTTTACAAGCCCAAATTTGAAATAAAAAAAATAAAAATTAAAAACAATAAACTAACTAAAAATATATTAACAAAGTAGATTATAAATAATGTATTATATCTATAAATAAAATAAAATTATATATATAATATTTACAAAATTTTATAAGCCCAAAATTGAAATAAAATATATAAACATTGAAAGCTATAAACTAACTAAAAATATATTAACAAAGTAGATTATAAGTAAAAAAATTTTTATCTATAAATGAAATAAAATTATATATATAATATTTACAAAATTTTACAAGCCCAAATTTGAAATAAAATATATAAACATTGAAAGCTATAAACTAACTAAAAATATATTAACAAAGTAGATTATAAGTAAAAAAATTTTATCTATAAATGAAATAAAATTATATATATAATATTTACAAAATTTTACAAGCCCAAATTTGAAATAAAATATATAAACATGGAAAACTATAAACTAACTAAAAATATATTAACAAAGCAGATTATAAATAATATTTTTATCTATAAATAAAATAAAATTATATATATAATATTTACAAAATTTTACAAGCCCAAATTTGAAATAAAATATATAAACATTAAAAGGTATAAACTAACTAAAAATATATTAAGAAAGTAGATTATAATAATATTTTTATCTATAAATAAAATAAAATTATATTATTTACAAAATTTTACAAGTCCAAATTTGAAATAAAATATATAAACACTGAAAACTATAAACTAACTAAAAATATATTAACAAAGTAGATTATAATAATATTTTTATCTATAAATAAAATAAAATTATATATATATATATATATATATATATAATAATATTTTTTAATTTCTCTTCTATGTCTAATACCAAATTGAAAAATGTTATGTCATTTATAAAGAGAAAATAAAAATTAGGGCCTAGATGTAGGACCCATTTGGCCTACTGTGACACTTTTCGATTTTTGAAATTCAAATTAATCTATTTTTTATCGTAAACTTTTCATATATTTTTTAAATATTTTGAATTACTAATTATTGTGATTTATAGTACATTTTACGTAGTTTACAAATATATAAATTTCACTTTAAACAAATTGAAGATTCCATGAGCTAATTTTCAATCAAACTTAAATTGTTTAACTCTGAAAAAATGAAATGTATCACATAATTTAAGACAGAGGGAGTAATAATTTATGGGGGGAAACTTGGCAGAAAGTGTTTGGCCATATAACTTGTCATTTCTTTTGGCAAAAATCTAAACCCTCATAAACTAGTTATTTTTGGGCCAAATTCTGGTTGTTTGGAAACTTTTTAAAATATACTCTAAACTTTTATATTTTATTTTTAAAATGGGGAAAATTGTATGAAATAGCAAATTATATTAAATGTTATAACTATAGTTTATTTTAATTGTAATTCGCAGCAACATCCCATTTTTTTGTCATCTGATTCGGTATACAATTAGCCATTTTATGCATTTCGGTATAAAATGCGTTTGTGTTTGTATAAAGCGAGAGAAAAGTGTATATACAAATACAGATCTTATTATACAAATTACAATGTATAAATGAATTTATACAAAACTGAACAATTTGTATAAAATTGGATGTTTCTAGCGAATTATATAAATCAAAAGCTCCATAGCAAACATAAAATTTGCTATGGAGCGCAATTATACAAACTATAGTTATAATATACAAATATATTTTTTATGTTTGCTATATGTGAAAGTTGCTAAAAAAATACTCCTATCATTTATTAATCAAAACTTGACAAGAATGAGAAACGCACGACTCACTCGACTTATGTATTACATTCATATTTATGGTGTGTTTGTTGTTATTTGACGGTGTTGTATATAATGGCATTGTTCCATAGAATATGTTAAAAGTAATATAAATAATAAAAATTGTAAACTGTTTATAACCAAGTTGGAGTTAATAATTTATGAATTTAATTTTAGCACGAAGCAGGTTTATTATAAGATGATACTACAAACTTATGGATATAAATCATTTTTTTGAAATCAAATATTGCAAATCAAATGTTATAATAATTCTATATATAAAAAACTTATTTTCTAACTATCTATCAAATATTATTAACTTATACATAAATTAATAACAGTACATAAATAACTTGTTTCTTTACTAGCTACCATACGATCCCTAAAAAGTAGGACAGAGATGACTTTGAGTCTTCGTCCTTTCTAGAGAAATTTTTCAGCTTTGGGAACAACTTTTAATTTGATTTAGACATATTTTACCCAAGTCAACCCTCTATAGAAAATTCACTAACTTTAATTTTACGTATCAACATATGTTTCATGACCGTCCCTACTAGACTTGATACTTTTATCATCAAATTAAATGAATGAAAAGTAAAGTGAAGATTACTTTGTAATTACTAGGAAACATACATGAGGACTATGGAGACATTATATTGATCCAATTTTTTCTTTGATTTTTCCAACTATACAGGGATGAATTAAATTTACGTAGAAAGATGGGACTGATATGACATTCCGACACTAGGCCAAAAATTTCTATAGCATCATTTTCTTTCTTTCAATTTCTTTGACTTTATGATTTTTGTATTTCTTCTCTCTGTCCAAAGCAATCCTATCTTTTTCTTATTCATCTAGAAGATAGATGTATTATATTGTTGCTCCTTTTTTTTTTCTTCGGAAGAGATCGCCAAAAACTTAATTCGATGTGAGTTTAATTTTTTTTTAAAATTCTTCGGAAGAAAACTAGTTGATGATATGTTTGTTGTTATTAGACTCTTAAGTATGTAATGGTAATATTTCATAGAACTTGTTTAAAGTAATGTTAATATCAAAATTGTAAACTGTTTATAAGCAAGTTGCAGCTTATAATCTATGACTTTAAATTTTATCATGTAACATGTTTATTATAAAAATGATAATGCAAACTTATGAATAATTTTAATAATTTTTAGAACTTACGAGTATAAATCATATTTTTAGATTAAAAAAATCAAATATTGTAAATCAAAACTGTAATAATTATAAACATGGATAGTTTGCTTCTTTACTAGCTACCAAACAAACTCTAAAAGCACGATAGAATTACCACCTAAGAATGCGGTGCAGTGGATAAGGATGTTTCTTCCTTAATCAGAGATCTTGAGTTTGAACCGCGGATATGAAAAAATCCTTGATAGGAAGCGCTTCCTCCTGAATGGACCTTACACAACACGAATTTGAATTAATTGATCTTCCATATAGATACCGAATATTGGATTTTTAAAAAAGGAGGACAGAAATGACTTTGAGTCTCCGTCCTTTTTTGCCACTGAGTGGTGAACCTCACTTTACTGCTTTGGGACGAAGAACTTTTAATTTGGTTCAGACATCCAGTCAATCTATTGAATGAAAAGTAAACTGAATAACTATTTATAATTAGCATGGAATACATGAGGTTTATGTAGATATGATTATATTGCTGAAAATTTTAAAGTAACTATACTGGGACGGATTTACGTAGGAAGGTGGGAGTGATACGACATCAAGACATTAGGCTAAAAATAGTTGTACAAAACACACCAACATAGAATTTAACATTCAAAGTGGACAATAATAAGTTGCTTGGGCATCTCCAACCCTACGCTCTATTTTACTCTCCAAATATAGAGTTCTCTATTTTCTCAGACAACTAACTCCAATCCAATTCTCTATTTTACTCTCTAAAAAAGAATATTTTTCTCTCTCCTCAATATTATATTATTATTTCTATTTCATTCTTATTTTCTTATTTCATAATATAAATTATTTGTTTCTTTTTTCCAATAATTACTTTATATAATTCTCACGTGATACTAAATTTTATTTTTCAATTTTTTTATTTAATATAAAATTATATTTTATTCTAAATTTTTAAATACCATAAATTGCAAGAAAATATTATATAATATATAAATTAATGGACAAATTCAAATAAAAGTGAAATACAATTATATAAACATTACATAAACACTCAATTTTTTAAATTATTATGTTGCTCCCATAAATGTTCTATTAATGCATTACGGAGTTCAAAATGAGCATTTTTGTCCTTAATTTTTTTATGTCTAGCTAAAAATTATTCAAACCGGAGGTTTTCATCTATCACCATTTTTGTCGTGGGAGTTGGAGCCTCTACGACACCTTGAATTGGTGTGTTAAGATCACGTTCATACTCAATTATCACGTTGTGCAGTATAAAACATGTAGTCTATATATCATGTAGCACTTCCTTTCTCAAAAAACGTGACGATCCTGCAATAATTGCAAAACTCCGAATGCACGTTCACATCTTTTCGACATGATTATTGTTTCATCGCAAATTAATTATTATATGTATTGTATTTTATCTTGTATTTAAATTATTGTGTTATGTATTGTATTGTTATCTTGTATTTAAATTAAATTTTTCATCTTACAATTTTAATTTTGTGTATTTTTTATAATGAAAATTAATTAAAAAAATTATTATTGATGAAAATTAGAAAAAATTTTAAAATACTATTAATTTGAAATAAAAGTAGTATATATTAAATAATATATTTTTTAAAATATTATATTATATTTAAAAAGAATTGTGAATATTAGATATTTAATTGATGACATTATATGTAAAATAATATGTTAATTAGAAAGTAATAAAAATAATAATAAAATATTTAAAAAGTAAAATAGAGAGTGTGAATAGTAGTTCTCCAAATTTGGAGAACTACTATTCACCTCTCTAAATATAAAGAATAGAGAGTGATATGGAGGTGGGTTGGAGTGCCCATTCTCTATTTTACTCTCCAAATATAGAGAATGGAGAGTAAAATAGAGGTGGGTTGGAGATGGTAAGACATAAAAAAAATAAGGACAAAAATGTGCATTTTGAACTCCGTAATGTATTCATTAATAGAACATTTATGGGAGTAACGTAGTAATTTCGAAAATTGAGTGTTTATGTAATGTTTATGTAATTGTATTTCACCTTTATTTGAATTTGTCCATTAATTTGTATATTATTTAATATTTTCTTGCAATTTATGTTATTTAAAAATTTATAATAAAATACAATTTTATATTAAATAAAAAAAATTAAAAAATAAAATTTTATATCACATGAAAATTATATAAAATAATTATTGGGAAAAATAAAGGATTTATACTATGAAAAAGAAATAAAAATAAAATTGAAATAATAATATAATATTAAGGAGAGAGAAATTTTTTTTTTTTTTAGACAGTAAAATAGAGAATTGGATTGGAGTTAGTTGTTTGAAAAAATAGAGAACTCTATATTTGGAGAGTAAAATAGAGTATAGGGTTAGAGATATACAATACATATCTTGCCAGAGGTATGTTAAATACTTGACAAACAATTACAATCATATATTACTAAATATATATATTACAAAAAAAAATGTTAGAAAGTTGAAATATCATTTTTACCCCTATACATACAAGATTATCCTTTTCATTTTATAGTTAAAGTACAGAAGCCACCAACATCTAAAGTATATTATATATCTACCTTAGTCTGATTATATATTACTTTACGAAAATGAAGTAATTTTTCTATTTAATTCATGCTTTAATTTGACTCAAATGGAGGAGACTTTTGAATTTTGATTGGATACAAGAGAAGGTGTCGACAAAAACTTAGAAAAATATGTACCGATTTTGTATTTCTTTTTTCATTTATATATTGTTATGATTGAAGTCTTAAGAAGGATGTGTATGTTATTTTTTTCTTCTATATTTATTTTTTATATTTTCTCTCTATTAGTCTTCATTAATTTAATTTTCTATAAAAAAATAAAAAAAAATTGTCACAACATTTATTTGAGATTTTTGCATTTTAATACTCATTACACACATATTTTCGTTGAATTTTAATCATCCTAACAAATTCATAAAATATTGCATCGGACACACGCACAACGCACATGTCCAGAAACTAGTATACTAAAAACAACATTCTGCATTATTTTAAAATTATAAAATCACTATTTTCCCAAGCCCATGCTCTAGTGGCATACTCCGACCTCTCTCTTGCTTCATACTTTCTGATTGTCATCTGAATAGCAATGATAAACAATGAGTTTACATTAGGATATTGTGTGCACTTCCTTGATTTTTTATTGGAAAAAAAAAACAAACAAATAAAGTTTTAAAGTATTGAATATCTAAGAAACTCTTTTGGGACTAGAGCTTGTACAATAAACAAAGTTTCCAATTCCCATTAATATAAATGGATTATGTTGTAGTTTTCATGACCTTAAGTATTGCTAATAAAATGTATATTTGATTATGCAGACAAGAAAATAATGAATTAATTATTACCTCACAGATTTTCAGTGTCTTCTTCTGTGAAAATTCCTCCTGCGCCTTTTACGTGCCCTCTGTACTATGTATATCATTTCATGAGTGATAGTTTCAAAAGAGTCTATGAACCATCTTGGCCTTTCAAAGAGGTATATGAGATACACTATGCCAAAACCAAAAGTCAAGCCACAGCCATAACCAATTAGCACAGACTGCCAAGTCATTTCGCTAAGAAAACTAGGTTCATCTTCTTCCTGTTCAACTGGTACTGATGCACTTTTATTCTTCCCACATTCATTTGACAGTGGTAATCCACACAATTCAGAGTTTCCTAAATAGGAATCATTTGGAAATGTATTGAACTGATTACTCTGAGGAATAGGTCCAACAAGATGGTTGTGTGACAGATTTAGGACCGCAAGAAATGTGAGACTTGCCAATTCCACTGGAATTTTGCCGGTAAGCTGGTTAAATGAAAGGTCCAAAGCTTCAAGAGTTCTCATGTTCCTCATTTCGATAGGAATGTGTCCTGTGAGGTTGTTGTGGGATAAATTCAGCAGCAGAAGTGAATTCAAATTCCCAATGAACTTAGGGATTTCTCCTTCAAACTTGTTCCTTGACAAATCAATTGTTGTGAAAATCTTCAAGATCTTGTTGAATTTAATCTCTTGATTTTTCATCACCAATATCACCGATTCCACATACAATCCACTATACGAAACCTCATCTCCATAAACTACGAAATCTAAAGGTTCCTCATGATACTCCAATCCTGATTTGCGTGCATCCATGTTCATCATAGCTTTGAAACCTTTTAGAAGTAATGAGCCTGTAAATGAATTGTCGGAAAGGTCAAAGATCTTCATATTTGGAAATGGCGATTCTGTTTTAAAGCAACGATGGGTCATAAAATCTGTTAGATTTCAGTATAAGAAGCTCTAACTCTTGCAACATCTCCAGCCAGGTGGGAAATGTATCACCAATTTTGTTGTTTCCCAAATCAAGGACTTGTAAGGCTGTACAGTTGAGTAGCGATGTTGGGATGGGACCTTCCAATTGATTTTTGCTCAAATTAATATGACTTAGGAGACTATTCTTTGGGAATTTGTTTGGGATGGGTCCATGGAAGTTATTAGCTTGTAAGTCTAAGACCCTGAGCCAGGAAAAAGTAAGCAAGCAATTGGGAATTTCAGCACTCAAATTATTGTAAGACAGATTTATGACAGAAAGTGTATTTGATGGGCAAAAGGGAGATGGCAAAGGTCCTCTGAGTGAATTTGATTGAAGATCAAGTACCATCATTGTCTCCAAAGGTATATGTTCTAAGCTTGTAAGGAAGTTGTGAGAGACATTAAGGAATTGCAATGCACCCAAACCCCCAAACCATTTAGGGAACTGCCCATGAATTTCATTCTCCGAGAGATCCAAAATCGATAACTTGTTAGAGTTCAATATGAAATCTGGGAAATCTTTCACACGACAAGAGCCTAAACGTAAAGAACGAAGAAGGGGAAAAGTGGTGTTGATATTGCTACTCCATGATAAGCCACTAGAAGAAAGATCAAGAATGGTGAGGTTTGTCATGCTTGCAAACATTTCTGCTCTAATCTCCCCGCTCAACTTATTGTGTCCTAGAATGACATGAGTCAGGTTGAAAAGATGTCTAAGCGATTGAGGTATGGCAGAGAATTGATTACGAGACAAATCAAGTGTTTGTAGAGAATTAGTCTTAAACTCGGGAAGTGGACCACTGAGTGAATTGCTTCTCAAACTTAAAACTTGAAGTTTTGTCAAGTTCATGAGAGAAGACGGGAATGGACCAGTGAAATTGTTGTCGGCTAGTCTAAAGTGTGTAAGCATTTGCAAGTTGGAAAAAACATCAGGAATTTCACCCTCTAAATGATTGTCTGAAAGATCAAGTGTTTGAAGATGACGAAGCTGGAAAAGGCTACTATTAGGATGTATAGCTCCTTCAAGTCTGCTATAACTGAGGTCCAAACCAATGACTTGGCCAGTGAAGTTATTGCAGGTAACTCCACCCCACCTACAACAATCCATACTAGTACTATTCCAAGATGCCGTCTTAGGGCAATCTTCATTATTATCACAGCCGCCGTCGGTCACGTTAAGTGAATGCTTAAACTGTAAAAGTGCAAGGGAATCATGAGAAGAGCAAAGTGGATTCCCAAATGAAAAACAAACCACTTCAAATAGAACCACTATAAGAGACAATACTATTCTCTCCATCTCTCTCTTTAATTTCTCTTCTATGTCTAATTTAATTATTGAAACATGTTATGTCATTTATATAGAGAAAAAATTTCAGTATGTAATTCCATTGGTCCATAAAATCGGTTAAAAGTAATGTAAATATAAAATTTTGAAATTGTTTATAATCAGGTTTGAGTTAAATTTTTATTACGAAACATGTTCTTTATAAGTATAAATCATTTTTTGAAAATCAAAACATTGTAATAGTTTTTTATATGAATAACTTATTTTCTAACTAACTATCAAATATTACTATATAATAACTTATATAGAAATGATACATGAATAATTTGTTACTTTACTAACTACTCCCTCCGTCCCTTTTTAGTTGTCCACTTTAGAAATGGCACACAGATTAAGGCAACAATGATTAGCACAGTGAAGTTACAATTTTACCCTTATGACAACTTTTCACTTCAAAATTACAACCACTTATTTGAATTAAAGTGAAATAAATTGGAGGGAAACAACATACACTTTTACAATTTTCAAGAAGTGTAAATAAGGGTATAATAGGAAAAAATTTGTTATCCTTTCTTGATTTGTCAAAATGGACAACTAAATAGAGACAACCAAAAAAGGAAATATGGACAAGTAAATAGGGACGGAGGGAGTACCAAACAAGCATTAAAAGCAGTACAGAGATGACTTTGAATTTTCGCCCTTTTTAGGGAACCTCAATTTCCAGTCTTGGGACCAACTTTTAATTTGTTTTGACATATTCCAGTCAAATCAAGTCAACCCTCTAAGCAGAATTCAGTAACCTAACTTGAATTTAACGTATGAGCGTCCCTACTAGTACTTTTATATGACTATGGAGACATTATATTGATCCAATCTTTTCATTGATTTTTCCAAGACGAATTTACGTAGGAAGGTGGGAGTGACGTGACATCCTGATCCTAGGCTAGATATTTCTATAGCATCATTTTCTTTCTTTCAATTTCTTTGACTTCTATCATTTTTGAATTTCTTCTCTATGTCCAAAGCAACCCATATTTATCTAGACTAGATATTATATTTTTTGCTCTTTTTTTTTTCCTTGGGAAAAGATCGTCAAAAAATTTATTCTATGTGAGTTTAATTTTTTTTTAAATCTTTCTATCCCTCTAATCTTTACTTGTGTTTTTTTTTTTTGGTAGAACTTTACTTGGGCAACTTTGTTGTTGATATTTAAGTTGTTTTTTCTTGTAGAAATATCAGTTGGTGAAAATTTGCTTATTACTATAATTTAAGTACAATATGTTTAAATTCAAAAGGGGTAATTGCTTATTAAAAAATATATTTTTCTCATTTATTGAAGAAAAAATTTTGGATCGAGAGAATAACATTGAATAGGGCCAAACTTATTTTGGTCCAGTGATCAGTGATGTGTATTTATTTATGAAGCAAAGATTTTATAAAGTATAAATTATAGGAACCACATACTATAAGTACTAAATAACATTCTATCCCTTCTAGTTTTCTATTTACCAAAAATCCCTTAAAAATGATGTTTGTGGGATACATAGCGTTGTGCACTGGATACATTAGGTTTGATACATTCCATATAGCGGGATACATAGCGTTGTGCACGGGATACATAGCGTTTGATACATTCCACATAGCGGGATACATAGCGTTGTGCACGGGATACATGCGGGATACATAGGTAAATAAGGGATTTTTGAAATTTTTGAAATAAGTAGGGATAAATGGATATTAAGGTAAGTAAAGGAGTGTAGTTAAGTAATTTGTCCTTTTATAAATTGAATCGAATTAACACAAAACAAAATGAACTGGGGCATTGTGTGCCCTAATTCAATATCCATAACTGGTGGTAAGTTAACATGATAGGGTTATCCAGAATCTTCAAATTTTGAATCCACCTCTAAACTGCTATGTGTGTTTCTAGTGCCACTCTTAATCACATCCAGCATATACAGTAGACTATACTTAACTTGTCTTGTGATGGATTAAAATATAAAGAAATAAATATATGACGAATTTAAGGAGATTCAACATCTATATGTTTGGAAAATCTTTCACACGACAAAATCCTACTCAATGAATTCAGATAACTTTCACCAGCCACAAGTGTCACTAGCCACGAGTATCAGATAACTCTATCCACCAAAGGCCATCAAGGGTAGAAGAGATGGTAAAAAATTAACTACTACTGGTATACTATTTGATTCTATGCAAGATTAATTACATCTAATCCAGGCATAACTACAACAATGTAACCAGATCAAACCTATTGATGTAAATGGTCATGTAGTAATCTCAACAGAGAAATAGTCAAAACTCGATACATAGTGAATATTTTACTTGTCAAGAACATCAGAAACCTCCAATAAGATTCGTTCTCTTCTGGTAGTACAAATGAAAAGGGAAGAAAAAACATACAACAAGAGAAGCACACTCGATGCTTGCATGGAGGCTGGAGCTAAACCTACTAGTCATATTATTTTGATTGTTGCATCTTAAGAATCATTCAACTACAGATCCTAAAGCATCAAGAACCACTGGAAGGACCAAACCAAGAAAATTGAACCCACCATTTGTTTCTCTCCACCGACAGGTCTAAATGTTATACATCCTACTACTCCAGCATATGTAACTCAGCTGTTATCGCATGTTGCCCTCTCGCAGCACATCGATCATGTCATATATCCTCTTCTCTTCTTTCAATTTCACCTATATTTGAATCAATACATTGTTATTCTATTTTATTTTGTATAAACAGCAAAGGTCGATAAAACCCTGTGCAAAAACAGAAAAAGGTGCTCCTATTTCAAACTGATTGTGTTCCTTGAGATACATGGTGAAACTGCAGGAATGAGAAGCTCTTGTAAATTTGGATTACCTTCTTAGCAAGGAATAGTATAGCATCAACTGTTCCCTCTGCATAGATTGATCTACCACAAACATTGTGTTGAAATTCAAAAGAAACCCTGAAAGAGAGAAACCAAATTAATGTCTGTTCAATTTTTAAAGACATTGGCAACAACAAAAAGAAAGCGGATAGACAGTATTACGTTCCATCTGGTGAGGTCAAATGGTACATGTGGAAAGCATGGCCTAACAAGTATTCTTCTGGGACACCAACCATCTCAACTTGTTGCACAGGATCTCGAATTAATTGTACCTGATAGAATATACACGAGGATAACTAGAATATTCTGCTAGGGATTTCAGAATACATTCACTTCAATGCAAGTTATAGAAATCAATTTCAAGGCTAGACAGCAAATTGAATTTCTCTATATGCTTCGACTCCAATTTAATTTTAATCTTTATATCATTCGTTTTCATTCTCTTTTCCTCCCAAAAACCAGAAGACCCTGACAATCTATTAGACCTTTTGTCTTCCATTTCATTCTCTTTTCCCTCCAAACTTAAAACATAGTTTTAAAATAGACTGAACTGGCAGTCTGCACCACCACTTAAAGATGGAAAAATCACTCAGACAAGTCTAATAGAACATTTATGCCTTACAGGAAATATAATCCACTCTAGACTTTTTGTTGGTATCGAAATAGTGCAATGGATTTAATACGTGGTGAGTTCTGCTAGATGAATGTCCATGAAAGAAGGAGAAACATAATTCTGCAAGTTCCCTAGACGAATGTGTGTCCCAAGTCGGGAAACCCCAAAGCCATTTTGAAGCAATAGACAGGAGTGGATAGAGGTGATACATATATTGTACCAGTCTGATGGTTTTACCATCAAATCCTTTCATGAAGCCCATTGCAGCTATCTAAAACATGGTTAAAGTCAAAACACAAATAACTTGTTTGTGGCAGTTATTGCCACTCAACTTGGCTCCAGCATAGACCTGAAACTCCTTCAATGACTATGAATTTAGATGCTTATAGCTGAGCTTTTCTTTACGCTATCAGAACTTATTTACACGGGACACTAAAGTTGGGGGCATTAGCAATTAGTCAAGTTGTGCAAAGATGAACTCATGTTCGTAAAAGCAAGGAAGATCACGATCAAATACGTAGAGTAGCATTATTCATAAGAGAGTTCACTATTTAGTGAAAAGGAAAAAGTCTGATCCGGACGAACTAAAATAGTAAACTGGAAGGGGGAATGGAAATTTGAGACAGGAGGATATGGAAGAACCACGATAGGACAATGTTTTGTCATTATTGAATAAGCGAAGTAGTAGACGCACCTCATCCAAATCAAAAGAGACACCTAGTTTCTCAAAGCAAGAGATAACAGCCTTCGCAGTTCCAGAAGTGTCCAATTTGCTTGCTTGATGAGACTCCATCACCTTATAATTTGATGAAGAGGGTCAAAATTCAGACTATAATCACAGGATACTATAAATCAAACTGAATGTCCTGTTAACAAATTGAGATGAATAAGACTACAAGAGGACCTGTAAATAAGGAAATAACAAAGGGTAACTGGGTAAGCAAAGAAGAAAACAAGATGAACTATGAATGCACAGGTATATAGACATGGAAATAAGCATACTTTGTATATGTGATTGGATACCCAGATTTATCTCAATCAGATAAAATATCTTATTGTTAAACAGCACAATCAGAAAGGATAGGAGCTCTACTAATTCTTCGCAGACCAGTTCCTTCATATTTCAGTGATATAAGCATGAAGTTTGTCAACTATATCTCAAATTAGACGCAGAAAATAATAAAAGAACCAATCCTTAGAAGACTGTCTTTGAATTACTATGTTTAATCCAGGAGCATGCAAATAGCCAAATCATAACCTAAAACACAGGCATGATACCTTGTGGATACTAAATGATCTAGTAGGCGTTTGGACAATATTTGGTTGAAGTTGAACAAAAAAGAATTTGAAGACGAAGTTGAAAAGGAGTATTTTGATGTTCAGACATTTGCAAGTCACTTTCAGCCCCCTTAATGCTCTGCCTATCTCTCTCCATCCATGAACCACAAGAGGCAAACCGAAACCCCAGATGTAAAAGGAACAGCTGCTAAAGAGCTCATAATTGAGTGAGAAACAGCCATTTTAATCACACAGCGGTCAAGATTAAAAAACAACATCCAGTGGCCCACTGGATCAATCACATAAGCAAACAACTGGTGGTTTAGTTTGTCCCTTTCTGCTGTCCGAATTGCCCAATCACACAAAAAGTCCAATTCTGTTGTCTGCCGAAAAACTGATTTTGCAGAGCACTTCAAAGAAACAATCAATGAGTTCCAGTTCTTAATGATACAGTGAACTTCAGAAAGTAATTTTCAATAGCTTTAACATCTTCTATAGCAACATTAAATTTTAAAAGCCATTTGGGCATCAATATGCAAATCTCCGCATGAAAAGAATTTATGTTAGCCTCGTATACATGTCAAGGAAAACATAAACTGATATATCAATGCAAGTAATGCAACTAAGAGCGTTTTAGGGTAAAAGAATGAAAGCATGGACAGAATATAGTCAGCATTTCAAATCACTATGAGATACAAGAGTTTGGAAACCAACAGTCAACTAGCATGGCAAAGGAGACAAACCTGTAAACTGTACCCAGAGAAAGCTCCAGGGAATTGTTCTGCCATGATTTCCATGGCTGCGAGAAAAGCTACCACCTAAAATAGAGGCAATCATACAGATATACCTCCTGTTAAACTACAGTCTGGCATACAACAATAAACCCAGTGACAAAAAATGAGCATAATGTCTAAACCTGCTTTCCCATTTGTGGGGAGATCACAGCATAAACTTTTGAGTCTGCGACTGTTTTGTAGAGCTTCTCCCTATCTCCACCAGTTGTTCCCATTACAAAAGGCACTCCAACTTTGCAGTATAATTCAGCATTATCTGCAGGTTCATGGTGGAAACAAGAACGTCACAATGGCTGTGTCAATAGAATCTCCAGCAAAGAATGCAATAGATATCAGTTTGGTGCTTTTGTAATTTTATGTCTCATTCCACACCCTTTTCTGCCCTCCATTAAAGACATGTGTAAAAAATATCACAGGAACCTACCTATGCTGGTAAATTTTATTCATAAGAACCTCAAGATCAAGATGATTGTATCTATAGACAAACTTTAAAGTTTAGCATTTTACAAAAAAACATTATAAAACTTCCCCAGACACCAAAAAATTTAAGTTGAAAGGAAATCTACATTATACAAGAGAAATATTCTATGCTTTCCTCTCAAGACAACTGTGGTTTCTTTCTAACAAAATTATCCAAAATATTTATAAAGGAATGGTTCTCCATGTCTGCCTATAATACTTAACTTCTGTTGGTTCCAGCTAGTCATTGCTTGCTCCCAAGCATCATTCACTGAATACCATAAAGGTTTCAAAACATACACAATTTGCTAAATTACAATATAGCAACATATATCATACAGACCCAGCAGAAGCTTCACACAGAGTTAAAAAAAAAACGATCTTCTGGGCAAGTTGTTTTGTATTATTAACCATGCCTCATCCAAAAGCTGGCCACTAAAAACATCATCTCTGTTAGGGCTTTGGCTCTCCAACGCATTCTCCGTAGCCACTGAGTAGATACACTAATTTCTAGTTTCTGCTCTTGTCCACATCATTCAACCCTCCCCTTCTCCTATCCTTGTGCAACCATAGTTCTTGTATTCTACCATTTCCAAGACTAAATATCTCTTCAAAACCATACGCTAAGACTGTGCTTGCTTCTTCTGATAAGATCAACCAATGTTGCTAATCTTTTTTTTTCTTTTTTCTCTTTTGATTACAGAGAATTCCCCTGCCTAGTAGCACACGATTCGAAACTCAATGGATAATGGACCCACCCTCAACCTTTCTCCACTTAAATACATGTTTTTTGGTTGAGGCAGGGTTCAAAGATGTGATGCGTGTCTAACCCACATACACGTGATGAACGCTGCCACTAGATCAAAGCCCAGGGGCAATGTTGCTAACCTACTGTTTATGATAAAACGTGGATATGCTTCAGTCAAGATTGTGATTTCACACCATTAATAACGAAAGAACATTTATAACAAATCCCTCCCGGAAGGTCTAAAGTAGTTCATAGAGAATGATTGACCTTATTTTCATATGATAATATCCAAATGTATATGAGCATGACATCAAACACAAAATATCAAAACAATACGATCAATACATCTATAGCATATCATAACAGCCTAAAGATATTGAAAAATGACAAAACTCAGCATATTCAAACTGAATTGATGTATGTCATTGGCATATCACTGTAAACTATTGAATCTTTGTCTTACCATTCACTGCAGCAGGCAATGTGTAGTCCACTACAATTAGATTAGGGTGTTCCTCAAAGACAGAGGACAAGATGTTTTCTCTATCCGAAGGACCATGCACAATTATCTCTTTTCCACCCGCCTCCACAGTTTTTCCTTCATCTTCTGGACCACCAAAACATATAGGCACAGGTTGAAGTCCCGCAGCGATTGATGCTTCAAGAACTGCCCTCCCCATTTTGCCAGTACAACCATTCACCTTTACATCAAAATAAAAACCAATCTAACTCAAACAGTATTCTCATATAACATTGCTAAAACTAGAAATCAATTAACAACAGCATAATTTAAAATCATTGCAAAAATATTAATTAAAACAACATAATAGCAAAGCAAGGAAGCTACCATTATAGGGAGTGGCTCGATTTTTGATTTAACTGAAACCTGAACATTTTGTCCTGGAGTAGAACACATCTTCACCGAATATTTTCGACCTCGAACAAAACTATTGCAGCCATTTTTGCTGCTTGAACTGTATCGAATTCCACCTCCATTAATGTAAACTGGAACTTTGATGACAGCCCACATTGTTTCACTGCAATACACAAATTATAAAGATTTTGTTTCCTGTTAAAAGGATAGAGTTGTTACCTTAGAAAGCAAACACACTCTAGGGTTTTAGGATTATCGGCCAACTATAGCTGTTATTTTAATTTTTAGGACATCTCAATAAGATTTGTATAAATGTTGTAGTTCATTAAGTTTAATTTTAGAAAATGATTTTATATTGAGTTAGTATTATGGAAATTGTAAACATTTATGTCATAAGCAAAATATTTTACTTTAATTTCAGAATTGTGTAAATCAAGTTCTGTTATAAAAGATAGTAGTATAATTATTGGAGAAAATTAAATTGATTTTTTTAAATAATAATATAACAATTCTTTTGATGCTTTAATTTTTGAGATTATAAAAATAAGTACCTTGATTTTATAATCTCAAAGACTTGCACTTTGATTATGAATCAATAGACGTAACAAAGATAAAATTATTAGTTTGAAGAAAAAAAATGTAAAAGAGAATCTCGAATTGGAAAAGTAAGTTATTGTCCATCAAAATGAAATTAAAAATTCATTTTAAAGAAAATGAGGATGAATATATATATATGGAAAGTGAGAATAAATATAAAAAGGGAGAGATAAATGCATTAATTAATAAAAAGGGGAAATTTATCTAGTTTGCTTATCCACTGTGAAAAAAAAAACTAAATTCAATAAAATAAAATAAAAAAACATAAAATTCAAAACATTTAGTAGTAAATTAGATTCTTGGGCCTTAATAATGTTGGGGCCTAAACCCAAGGTTTTAGCAGCGTTGTGGTCTGGCTGGCCCGGTATATATTGATAACTTATGTATTTTATTTTATTTTGGGAAAAGGGTCAAAAATGCCCTTAAGGTATTGAAAATGACTCAAAAATACCCTTCTTCCATCTATTGGATCAAAAATGCCCTTCCATCCACCTATTTGGATAAAAAATGCCCTTATAGAGTTAAATCTAAGCCTAAAATTACCCTTACCTTTAATAGAAGCTGATGCGGCAAACATATATTTTTTAATTAAATATGTGGAATTATTTTATTGGTCCACATATAATTAGACCCACTTTCATTACCAATCATACCCATCAATCCAAACCCATTTCTAGAAGACCCAACTCTTTCTACCTTCATCTTCATCTTTCTTCTATAAAATTATTTGGAGGATTAATAAAATACTATCAAATTCTTTTGGTATTCTTGGATCTTTGAAAAAAGGTTATAAAAATTTCTATATATCATCATTCTCTGGAAAAAAAATTAATTTACCTACTAATTTTGTGGTAGTGAAGATAAGTGCAATTTAATTTGTACATCAAAACGTATCAAAAAAATGAATGATTTACTGAGATGGGAACAAAAAAATCCTTCATTCAATCTCCCATGGAAGCAAGACACGATTCTACTTTTCATCGAATCGAGCCATATTTCTTACATTTCAAGAAAACTGGAGCCTCTAACAGTAGAGGAGGAGTTCAATCTCCAATTAGCTCATGAAAGACTTCGAAAATTTCTGAGAAATGCTTGGAACATCATATTCTTTTACTGATTGTTTTGATATTATTTTATTAATCCTCCAAATAATTTTGTAGAAGAAAGATGAAGAAAGTGGGAGAAATGGGTTTGGGTTTGGGTTAATGGGTATGAATGATTGTGAATGAAAGTGGGTCTAATTATATATGGACCAATAAAATAATTTCACATATTTAATTAAAAAATATATATTTGCCACATCAGTTTCTGTTAAAGGTAAGAGTAATATTAGGCTTAAATTTAACTCTAAGGGCATTTTTGATCCAAATAGGTGGATGGAAGGGCATTTTTGATCCAATAGATGGAAGAAGGGCATTTTTGAACCATTTCCAATACCTTAAGGGCATTTTTGACCCTTTTCCCTTTTATTTTTATATGAGATTATAAAGTGCTAATTAACAAAAAAAATATAAAATGTCTCCTTTTAATGACGATTATCAAAATGCTATATTATATTTAATCGTATTCAATATAAGTTTTATAAACAAGGGCTCTAACCATATTTTGAGTCGTGATCAATTCATAGATATCGATCGAAAACAAATACATATTCAAAACAAGTAAATGTTCAATCGAAAGGATTTCAATTACTTTTTAATATATTATTTTTATTCAAGAAGTTCATCCTTCTCTAATTTATCTGTTTTCTTTATTACATTTGCATTTTCTTTGAGGACTTCGATTCAAATTTAATTTGTCTCACAATCGAAAAAAATTAGACCAAATATAGTATTAGAAATGCTGAATTTCATACGAAATAGCTAAAAAAAACTACTCAATCCTATTCATAATCAACAACCAAACGACCCAAAATGGTTGTTTGATAGTGATTCTTGACATTTTGCAAACAAAAATATAGAATAAATAAATGGGTGACTAATAATTGTAAGAAGATTTAATCCCTAATTTATCTATCAAAAAACTAGAGGAATAGATGATCTTTCACTATTAGATGTGATCATTGTGATCAAGCACTATTATAAGTTGGGAAAAGGAAATGGACAATCGATGGATATTTAATGAAAATATTACTAAAAAAAACATATTGATATAACAAAAAGACACAACTAGCTAGCCTTATAGTATATACAAAAAGTTGATAATGGCTCCTTAAAATAAAGATATAAACCTTAAAATGACTTCTATTAAAAGTGTTTCATATATGCATGCAAATATCTATTGGTAAAGGCGGTTGGAACGTACCAATAAACATTTGTGGTGGAGTGGTAATTTTTCGTTTAATTTATTCGTAATTAAAGATCTCAAGGTCGAGTTCGAGTATCCCTATGTATGTAGTCGTATTTGTTACTTGTTTCAATTTCTGCCACTAAACCAATGACTTACTTTGTTAGGAATTTTCCATAAATATCTTTTATATATTTATGAAATTTTCAATATAAATACAAAATCGGCAGAAAAGTCATTAAATTCCCATCCTACCAATTGGATCTGCCCTTGCCTCATAGTTTTGCTAAGTTATTATAATAATATTAACTTATAACTATACTTAATAAAAATTTATAAATTTCAAACTCTAAATCCATCCTAAATCATATGTTAGTTGGAGATTGTAGAGGAGGAAACTTGGTGAGGAGACTAATGATTCAGAAGAAGTCAATATTTGTTAGAATGAATGAATGAAGGATTAGGTGTTTAGTTTTTGTCCACAACATGAAAGACCAATATGAAGTACAGAGAGGTGCAATGCCACAAAACAAATTGAGTACTCACTACTCACTTATTTTCTAGATTTGACCCCTCAAATTTCCAGCTAGGAGCTTTAATGCCAAATGTACTTATATTCCATCAATCATTTCTACCTACTTCAACACTTATGTTTACTACAACTAATGAACTTGTAACCTGTTTTCTTGTCTACAGGATGTTTCTTTGGCTTTTCCAATTCATTTATATGATATTTTGTTACAAATAATCAAATATACGTATTAAATTAAGTTATAATTAATTTTGATGATTGACAAATAATTATACAAGAATCAAATATTTGGTCAATTTCATCAAGATATCATATTCTACGCATAGAGTAAAAGAACTAGGTCCTTTGCAAACGACTGAAGACGATAATTGATCAGAAGTTATGAAGAAGATTTCAAGTAAATTTAGTATATCGAATAAACACATGAATTAATAAATACGAATTCATCATGAAAATATTGTTATGCTCGCACAAAAGGAAAGAACTTTGAAATTAGGAAAAATTGGGTGAAGGATCAAAGTAAATAAGGAAGTCTTAGTCTATGATTGAATTCCTTGACGAAATTTCAATGAGAGTTGGAGCAAGAAGTCAACAGAAACACAATCATCGCTATTCCTATATAAAAACATCATTTAATTTTTATGCTACTAAACACATGTTATTCACACAAACAAGGACTTGATCTTGGCAATAACAATTATTGTGAGAGACAGTGCATTATAATTCAAACTCATCAACAAGTTGTTGAAGTTTAATTAGGTCCTTGTTATTGAGTTGTAACATGATTGTTTTCATAAAAGCTTTGTAATAGATGATTAGAACACTAAAATTTTCGAGTGTTAACCTTCTAGACTAGGAGGAGTCATGTAGTTTTGAAAAAGGTTGATGCAATTGGTTAAATTGTAGAGGTAGTCTTTTTGGTTATAAAGTTATAATCTAAAAATTATTTCAATTTTAGTGAAGTTTACAAGTAAATCTTACGAAAGTAAATTGTAAATTTCTACTTTCTTGAGTAAAGTATTTTTTGTGTTGTTTATATTCCATAATTTACTTCTTATTTTGTGACTGAAGAATCCGATTTCTTTTTAGCCCACTAAGTGATGGCTAAAATAACAAGATTCCTATTTGTTGATTGATTTCATCCTCATTTACTAGAGCTATCAATATGGACTGACCTACTCTATTAGGATTAGCCTATACATGCTTCGGAATTTGATGAGCCATGTAGGGTCCATATTTTTTGTGGGCCAGAAAACAATCGGCTCAATCCACCAGTACATGGCCACGGGCTGTGCTATTTTTTTTAAAACTACATTTTTTAAATAATTTTTAAAAAATAAATTATAAACATAAATACCGATAAAACATCTTCATTTTCATCTACAATTTATATGCAAATATCATTTAGTTAAACATTTAAAAAAAACTAAATTTAAGAACTACATATAGTATTTAAATGTATACATAAAATATTATAAGCTTGAGGAAAATCATGCAACCAGTTTCGAATAGCTACAAGTGTTTGATATTTCAAACTTTAAATAACGTTTGAGTTTGAAGTTTTACTATTTTAATACTCTATTGTATTTTTAATTACTTTTTTATTTAGTCCACGGGCCGATTCATAATATATTGCTCAAGTCCACAAACCAACAAACTTATTTGGGTCGGACAAAAAAATCATTTTCTTAAATAAACTTCAAAAATCTTAGCCTAATTTTGTAATCTAACCCATTGACGATTATATTCATTTCATATTTATACTGAGATAATTCTCCATGATTCCTCCACTTAACTTAATTACAAAATTAATTAATTGATAATTTTGACAAATGACATAACCATAAAAGACCTATACTATTTTATTTGGTCGATCCCATACAAAGACATATTTAAATCCCACAGGCATACTCACCCTTCGATTCTTGTTTGCGGAAAGGCAAATATTTTTGGTAAAAAACGTAACCAACCTTCTCCCTTTCTTTATCCAATTTAGGGCACACCCACATTTAAGAAAACTCCATACCCTAGTTGGGTATCTATTCTCAAAAGGGATACGTGTACAACAACATACCAAATAATGTATCGTTTCATAAAATATATTAGTAAAAATAATATCTTCTTTGATATTTTTTTATGCTATGTATATAGTTATAAAATAATACTACACCAAAACAATAACTATAGAAAACAACATATCGTAACAAAAATAATACTAAAAAATAACAAGACGATACTGGAAGGAGAATAGAAAGACAAATATATTTTGACATGTGTCAGATCCGTAGGCCCTGACGGAGTCCGTTTGTCGTCACGTGCCTTATGGCGTTCCCCCCACGCTCGTTAGCTTTTGTCCCTCAAAGGACGCCGTTCACTACTTTTTGTCTTTTTCCCAACAATTTTGGCAATAAATCAACACTTTCGGGGCCATCTCATAAATACCCCATACTTTAAGTCCTCATACACGAAACCTAGCAATTTGCTAAATATTAGTATGTGGGTCCTACCTTCCTCACCCAAAACTTTATTACTCCTTTAACCCCTCAATTTGTCGTTTATCTCCTCTACCACCCTGCTCACTTTAGTGTTTTCCCCCTTTCTCCTTGCTTATCTTGCGCGCGAATCCTTATCCTTCACCCACCCCTACATTTTCTTGTTTGCTGATAATAAGCTACCCATTTCTCTTGTTGTTTTTTGGGGTTCATTAACGAGCTGAAGGAACAGTTTGTGGAGAGGGAGATGAAAGTACTACTGTCAAAGAAAAAAGCTTTATTGTTGTTGGGGTTTTTCATGGAAATGTAATCTGTTTGTTCTTTCTTGGTTTTGTTTAATCACTTTCTTTTTTTTCTTTCCACCAAATCAAGAAAAAGGAGAAGCGGTTGTCTATGGCAAGAAATAATGAAGCTGTTGCGAATGAATCCAAGAGTGAATCTAAGGTACTCCCCTTTTTTTCGTGTTTTCTTTCGCTGATCATCAAATTGATTTCTGTCGATTCATGGGTTGGCTTCAAGATTTTGAGTTTTACCGTATGGCTATGGTTTGGAGTGATTTTGTCATGAAGATTTTGAGGGGTAGGGTTGTGTTTTAATCTGAATTTTGAAATTTGGTACTTTTGAAAGCATGTGTTTTTTTGCTTCTATTTTTGGTCTATCAGTGCCCCGTACCCCACAAATTTTACTTGTTTTTACAGGAAAAATGAGTGCCTATTTGTGTAGATTTTGAATATGTATACCTTGGTAGTGTGGGTCTGGAGTTGCTCTAATTGTTCCCCTAAAATTTAAAAACTTGCCCTTTTGTATGATGGGTCTGAATCATGTTTAGCTATTCCTCTTTTAGTATGCTGCACTGTCTTGTGTATTATGGCATATGTATAATAGTTTGGCTGATAGCAGCACGTTCTAGTGTTATTTACAGTAGTTCTGCTGTGTGTGTTAGATGTAATTATGTAATTATGTAAATTAAGGTTATTGTTATGCATAGTGCAGGTTTATCATGGCTTTTAGCACTTCGGATTGTACAATTTCTGAATTTTTACCTCTGTTTTCTTATAGAGAGTGGTTCCGCTCAATACATGGATCCTAATTTCCAACTTCAAGTTGTCTTATAATCTTCTCCGTCGCCCTGATGGGACTTTCAATCGTCACTTGGCAGAGTTTCTTGACCGAAAGGTCCCAGCCAATGCAAATCCAGTTGACGGAGTTTTCTCCTTTGATGTTGTCATTAATCGTGAAATAGGCCTACTTAGCCGTGTCTATCGCCCTTCTTTTGAGGATGGAGCTTCACCGAGTATAATTGAACTTGAAAAGCCTGTGACTGCTGATGTTGTACCTGTCATAATTTTCTTCCATGGTGGAAGTTTTGCACACTCTTCTTTCAATAGTGCTATCTATGACACACTTTGTCGCCGCCTTGTTGGCATTTGCAAGGCAGTTGTTGTGTCAGTTAATTACAGGCGAGCGCCTGAAAATCGTTATCCTTGTGCTTATGATGATGGATGGACAGCTCTTGAGTGGGTTAACTCAAGGGAATGGCTGCGGAGCAAAAAGGACTCGAAGGTTCACATATACTTAGCTGGAGATAGCTCTGGTGGTAATATAGTTCATAATGTGGCTTTCAGGGCAGTAGAGTCCAACATAGAAGTGTTGGGAAATATACTGCTGAACCCTATGTTTGGTGGACAAGAGAGAACAGAATCAGAGAAGCGATTGGATGGCAAATATTTTGTCACACTTCAAGACCGAGACTGGTATTGGAGAGCTTATCTTCCTGAAGATTCAGACAGGGACCATCCTGCATGCAATCCATTTGGTCCAAATGGTATAAACCTCAAAGGAGTTAAGTTCCCAAAGAATCTTGTTGTTGTAGCAGGCTTGGACCTTGTTCAGGATTGGCAGTTGGC
Source organism: Solanum stenotomum (assembly GCF_019186545.1). Lineage (NCBI taxonomy): Eukaryota > Viridiplantae > Streptophyta > Magnoliopsida > Solanales > Solanaceae > Solanum > Solanum stenotomum. Next base: position 11,961,652 of record NC_064282.1, on the reverse strand, counting down.
CTATGCTGATGGGCTTAAGAAGGCTGGACAAGTGGTTAACCTGATATATTTGGAGAAGGCAACAATAGGGTTCTACTTGTTGCCAAATAATGAACACTTCTACACTGTCATGGATGAGATAAGTAGCTTCGTGAGTTCTGACTCTTAGTAGATTTAACCTTGTCAAAAGTAGGATGCTTGAAGACGTTTGATGTTTTGTTGAAGTTAGTTCCTAGCCTATCAACCGTTTGAAAGATTGTATAGCATCATCAATTACTTCCTTATTGGTCATGCTATTGCTTGGATTCTGCTCCAGTGGCTGGGTTGGTTGTTGGATCTGTGTTATATTTATTCCAGTTACAAGGAGTGTCTGGATATTGGTTGTATATTTTGGTAGAGCTGCGCCAAAGGTTATAGTCATCTTGTCTTCGTCTAGCAGATATGCTGATTTACAGCTAACCTTTCCCATGTTAGCCTCCATAGTAGAGGGGGTAAATCTGGTGCTGATCCATCAGGGGACCGGTGCCTTGCTAATGTTATATAGCTGATCATACTATTATGCTTCACGGATGAACATCCTAAATTGTGAAGTTGTATAATATATCTAGAATTATATAGAACTATGTTTGCTTCCACGCGTTATCATGGTCTTTTTGTCACCCCTTGGTTTGTTTTCTTTGTTATGTTATTCGTCACTTCCTTGACCTAAAATATGTACATCCTTAGAGCACTTGCTACATTTAGAAGATATGTTTGCAAGTACTGTCTCTTGTCTTCAGGAACATATTGAGCATATGTAATTTAGCATGCCTCGATTGTTATAAGTGGAATGGTTCTCAAGTGTTTGTTGTTCTCTTGCACATGAACTGATGTCCTATGAGGTCTATCTATATTGCATTGGTGGCACTGTTGAAGGTGTTAGAGAATAGCAGTCTAATACTATTGATAGCTGTTAGATTGGTTTAGTTTATGTTTTAATGTCTTGTTGCTAGGAGGTTGTTGGGGCATGATGTCCAGCAATGCTCTCTATTTGTACTGATATAAATGTGTACTTTGGTAATGAAATCAACTTAGTTACCAAAAAAAAAAAAAGTGTCTAATACATGAGACGATTTTTTGTTGGTTAACTGGTTATAGCCAACTGGAAAGTGTTACTTATTATAGTATATATATATTTGAGTGTAGTTCTGAAAAAATTATAGTATTTGAATGTACCATGCACGAAGGTGTGACCTATTCGTCAATAAAATGAGTGAAAATCATACTAGACTATATGTTTGGGACTTTGGGCATAGATTTTGGCTCAACCAAAAAGATTTTAAAGAAGTGTTTGTCTATCAAATCGAACCATTATTTCAATTATAACTGGAAAAATAGGTATAAGGAACTTTCAAGTTTTTTTTTTAATTTGAATTTTTCACTCAAAACTTCAATTCTGTCATGTTCAAACATAACTTTAACTATAAATATATGTTTTTCCTTCAAATCTTAAACCAACTGGAGATTAAAAGTCACCTCAAATTCCAGCATAGACCAAGAATAGATGATTTTTTTTTTCTTCATATGCCCAAGGTGGAAAAAGTCGGTAATTAGTATTTGGTGAATTTGTCGAGGTTTGTGTAAGCTGGCTCATATGCTAATAATGTTATATGTACCCAAAAAAAAAAAAAAAACAGCTTAAATACATGTGTAGAAACAGTGGTGATTTGAGAATAGAGACAAAATAAGCAGTCTGTCTTTGGTGACCTTTATGAATCTAGTCCTATTGTGTCAAACAGGTGAAAAACTCACTGGCAAAACTGCTTCTTTGCTCCCCCTTCCCCTTTCCAGCCAATTATTTAGTTTAAATAATATGGCTCAAGATGTGCTATTTTCTTTTATATAATTTGAGTAAATTAAGAAGATTTTGCTAATATGTTTTGTTTTTAAAACCATTTACCTGTTAAAAATAATAATACTTAAGAGAGATTTAACACAAAAATAAACAAAACGAATTGACTGGTCATAGACACAGATTTTGGAAATATGAATATAGATATTGACTTGTTAGAGGAAAGAGTGGAGTTGGCGGTGATTGCTATTTGGATGTATTGAAGGGGACCAATTTTCATAACCAACAAAATCAATCAGGTGAACTTTTGTTTTTTCTTTTCTTTAGAAACCAAAGTGGGTGACCTCTGTATTTTTTAGCAAAAAAGAACGTGACATCTGTACACGGGTCTTACTCCTATCTTAGTAGGGCTAGAGAGGTTGTTAAGAAAAAATGTGTTTCATAACTCAATGCGTCAATTTAATGCATAGTTTCTTTTAGAATATTTGTGTCAAGTTAAACGATTTCATATAACATAGTACTCGTATTTGTTTTATCTATTTTTGTGGGGTCATTTCATTAGGTAAATGTAAATGAAGTTGAAAATTACAGTTTATAAGAATGGAAGTCATTGTCATATGGAGTAGAGAAGGTGTCTAATCATGGATAAGGAATTCGAGTGTTTTTGTGTTAAAAGTAAAGGGAATAAATAATATTCGGACTATATAAAAATGTTTGAAATTGGAAATTAAAAAACAGAATTCTTTACTTTGCAATACTCCTGTTGGAATACAATACTGATAACGATTTGTTGCTTATTACTATAAATAACAATAATTGCTACTTCATGAATCATGGACAGTAATATATAATAATATAGTTTCAAGTTTATTTGATTGAATGGTACAATTTGCCCTTCAAATTGGTTGATGTTTAATTCTTGCCCTTAGCAATCGCTAAATAAAAGCTCTTTAAAAGCGCGCAATAGAACTTGTGGGAAATTACTTTACAAAGTCGTGACTATTTTTCAATTACAGACCCGTATAATAGCTACCCCAGGACATATTTACCCTTTTTCTGGAATGTGGAGTATTGGGCTGTGAGGCTGAGGCCCAAGTTTACTCTGCTACATGATCCTAAATAGATCTAGGCCCAATTCAAAACGCATGTATAAAGGAGAAAATTGTGTATATATATCTAGTACTAATAATTAACGAAAAATCAATCAATTTATAATAAATTCTCATAATACAAAATACGTTGAGATATATATACTTATATATCACATGCTATATCAGCATACATGCATGTATGATGAAAATGACAAAAGGTTCCATCAATATTCACACTCATATGTATAAATCAATAAATAAATAAATAAATAAGATAATCTCACTCACATCAAAGTCATCACACATCAAAATAGAAAAAGGCCAACAAAGTCATCATTGTTTTGTTATTATTATTGTTGTTATCGTTCTTGGAGAAAATTATAATATAGAATAGGTAATGGATCACATGCAATTAACATTAGAAAATATATTGTTTGGCTGTACTTTGCACACACACCTAGTAGAGTAAGAAAATATCAATAGCCAAATCATAACCTAGTTGACCTTCAAATTCGAAACCACATATGTTCAATGAACCCATAAATAAATAAATAAAGAGAAAATTATATCAACTTTAATTAAATAATTTGGAGAAGCAAAATTCAAAGATAAAGAAAATGAAATAGGGCTTCAATGAGTACATGTGGTCCTGAGAAAAAGACAACATAATCATAAAGTAGAAGAATTAAATTTTATAGTAATGCCAAGGAGCAACGGACGGTGCATCAAATCGAGAATATATATATATATATATCATATCTAACTTGTACCTTGATGGAGCATTACTACTATCCGTTCCTCATCGCATTTTAACGGTAGTTTTAGCTCAAGAAATTTATCTTTTAAATAATCGCCACTTCAAGAATTTAAGAATAAATTGATAATTATACGCTTAACACCAAAGATATATATACAATATTTAAAGAAGAACAAATAGTCTCTCTTTCATAAACAAGATTACCAAGTACATATGCCATATCTTATTATTTTATTTTATTAATGAACATGAAAAAAAGCTAAAGAAGTATTTAAATAGGAAGGGAGAGTAACATAATTATTCTTGGAACTTGGTTAAGGATATGGTGCACAAAATTAAAAATTTCGGGTTTTGTTTTTAATTAATTTATTTTTGTTTAGGAGGTGTGAAAAGAATATAATATTATTAAAGGTTTGTTTCTTGATGGATTAATATGAAAGACTATCATATTTGTTTCAATTTGACATCACCTTATTTTGTAAGTACCTTGATCATGCATATAATCAAGCTTTATTAAGTAGAGATGAACTTATTTACAATATTTCTAATAAAATTGAAGAAGATAGCTACACATAAACTACATTAATGGAGCCAAAGAAGTGAAGCTCGAAATATATCATGAACACTTTCTAATTAAACTTGCAATTAATTAAACATAATTAAATTCCACGTAATTCATATTCCATATATCTCATCAATCAATATTCACACCACTGGAAATGATCCACCAGCATCCACGAATTGTTTCTCCAGCTACAAATAAATCATTTAATAGCAAAAATGAGTCCAAAACACATCTTTCTCGATCACTAAGGTAAATTATTATACAATTAATTAATCATATATAGTTGAAAAATGAAAATCACCTTAAATAAAGTTTCAAGCTTGTTCTTGACAAGGGTGTACTCAATTTTTACTTGTTGCAAACATTTTAAGCACCTGCATTTAAATGATATTTCACGTTTATTAATTTCAATAACAACATATCTAGTGCAATTTCATAAATAAAGACTGCAGAGTGGAATGGTACGCAAATTTTTCGATAGATCTTAAAAAGTTCAAACGAATCCACCAAACAAAAAAGTTAAAACTTACCCTTCAACATTGCGGTCATCACAATAATTACGGAAGGAAATGCACACTCTTTGAACTCTTTGTGCACCAATGCTGTAAATTAAAAATAAGAGATTAAATTATGTACACTCGACTAATTAATAGTAATAAATATCTCAAAGATAATTACAGATAGTGTAAATAAAAATAGGATTAATAATCATAAAAATAAAAAAATATGTTGGAAATATTTACCTAGAGCTGCTACCTTTCAGCTGATGAACATGAGCATCCAGTTTCTTGAAGTCAACGTTAGTCTGATTGCTATTTTTACAAACCAAAATTGAAAATTCGGTGAGCTTGCTTACACTGTCGGTCTCAATACAAATAATGGCGGAATCAAAGGTTGCAGTAGGTTGACAAACAACGTAAAACTTGTCAATTCATGATGAAACAGAGATAATAAGTTCATAATTATGTTTTTCTACCTACCTCTCTTCCAGATTTGAATGTAAAACAGGGAAATTAAACAAATTAATTAAGGGATTATGAATTACTCACAGAGCTTTTGCAAGTTCATTAAGAAGCCTTTCAGAATCTTCAAAGAAAAGGGACACAACTTCAACCACAAAATCTGGATTGCTCTCATCTTGCAATTGCTGCAGTTGTATAAACTGTTCATCCAGAATTTGCTTCGCACCCCAAAAAGAAAATTAATCAAAAAAATTAACATATCATAATAAAAGAAAAATCCGATGCACAAAGCATTTCGCACAGTCAGCTAGGATACTGAGAAGGAAAGGAATTTAGGGGTGTAATGTAAACGATCAATTACACTGTTCAAATTCGTGATCTATAGGTCAAACAGAAATAACTTCACTATAGAAAAAGTGTGAAATACATGGAAATTTTCCTAGGAATTAGTATAAAAATTTGTAAAAAACTTATTTTCTTGCAAATTTTCATACTAATACTCAAAAAAAATCCCCATGTAATTCACCATTTTTTTCCAGTGCTTTGAGTTGTTCCAAGACTCAAACTTATGGTAAAAAAAAATATGTTTTCTTAAAATACAAATTTAGAGGTTAAGATTTTACCTCATTGTACAAGGAAGCAGTGTACTCAGCTAGTTTTCTTTGGATTTGTTCCATGATTTTGCTATATCCACAATGACTTTCACTAATTTACAGCTTGCTATGCTATTAATGAAAATTGAAGTTATATATATAGTACTCCCTCTGTCCCTAATTACTTGTCCATTTTTGAATTGACACATTTATTAAGAAAATAATTAATGATATAGTGAATTTACTATTTTACCCTTATAAAAATAATTTATCTTTTCTTGATTTGTCAAAATAAATAAGTAATTAGAAATAACTATAAAAAAAAAATAGACAAGTAATTAGGGACTGAGGGAGTATATATATTACGTGTGCATGGAGTGATTTTTTTCCTACTATTTTTTTTTTCTTGGAAAAGCTACAGCAGGGGCACCCTTTTCTACAACAGAGAAGACTAATATTCAATGAACTTTGCACATTGATTCACTGTATTTATATTGCCACACACTTTATTTTAATACTCCTTTCGTTTCACAAAGAATGACCTGGTTTGACTTAGTACGGAATTTAAGTAAATAAAAAAGATTTTTAAATTTTGTGGTCCTAAATTAAAGTTATGTCAAATGTATAAAATTGCCCTTAATCTTGTGGTCTTAAACATGCCACGTGGAAAGCAAAAAGTAAAATGTTACCAAAAAAGGAAAGAGGTCATTCTTTTTTAAATTGACTAAAAAAAAAGGAGGTCATTCTTTATGAAACGGAGGGAGTAATAATTTTTTTCACCTCCTCACTTTCTGCAATTATGTTTTTGTTCCTTGTGCATCCTAAATGTCTCACCTTCTTGTTGTTTTTTGCAGTTATCTATTTCATAAAATAGTAAAGCCCGTCACAAAATCCAAAATAATTTTTGCCATACCCTATTTATTTGTTTATTTTTTAATTTTCTTAGTTGCTTTTTGTTTTGTACTAATTCAATCTCATATTTCAGCTTTAACTTATTTGAAGTTGAATTTAAAAAGTTTGAGAGTATATCACGTGAAACATAGTCAGATAACATCATTATTAATCTAAGTTAAATTGTCACGAATTATACTGTCGTGATTGACACCCACACTAACCCTCCAATGAAAGAACCATTACTACAATCCAGACTAAACAACTTAACCAAAAACTATGCATTTAAAGATACAGAAATAGGTTTAAATGACTATAAAAATGGAGTCCCCATAAATTCCAACGTTTTCACAAACAACTAACCAACTAATGCGGAAGAACAACCCCTAGAACCTGAAAGTCATTGTACCAAAACTCTACTAACGACAAGTCTAGGAACAAAGGATACACCCCCGAAACTAAACAAACACCTTTAACAAATAGTCTAAGTCTGAAGAGAGTGGACTTAAACAAGAAAGATTCATGACAGCCTGAAAGAACTGACTCACCCATGAATCCGGTCATGCTCAATAGTCACCTATCTGAGGTCTATCAATAGCCGCTTGAAAATGTCTTGTACTCAACAAAGAACAAGCAAATGCAGTATCAGTACATAACCACAGTGTACTGGTAGGATCACGTGGCTATCCTAATAAGTGAAACACATGCAAGTAACCACAATCATTATAAAATAGGCATATACTGTACATATACAATATTAGTCAACTGTTACGAACAACGAGCAGTTTCACGATTCTCACATATCACAGTTATATCAATTTAGAGCAACATATCATCTTCCAATATCAATCATCATTAGATATGAACTATGAACGAAATCATCACAAGTAGATACACAACACAATTGAATGGTCCTCTCACGGAACCCAATTCAATAGTCCTCTCATGGAACCTAAACCCAAACAGTTAGCATACCGGAACGTGGCAACCGATCCCATATTTATGTCGGAACGTGGCAACCAATCCAAGTTAGTGTGTCAGAACGTAACACCCGATCCATTCAACAAACCCAAATCACAATCAATGTATATTCTCACAATCATACAACAAGAGGCGATTCATAGCGTACATTATTCAATTATCCTCATTACGATTAGGGTGATCAATAATGCAACATTCGCATACATACATGTATTATAATGAGCAATTACAAACATATATCACACCAACATTAAATTACAATCATCACCTACCTCGAACAAAGCTTGAATCCCCTAAGAAACTCGATTCTTCCCTTTTCAAATTCGTTTCACTTGTTCTTGGTCTACAAACAACAATTATAATACGGGAATCAATAAACGAACACTAATTACCCTGATTACTAACAATTTTATCAACCCTAGATCAACCCATGATCTCAATTAGGGTTGTTTCCACCATGAATTCTAGATCAAAACCCTCCCCCATTGATAATAACCCAAGAAAATAGGTTCTACGGATCGAAAAATGGATTGGGGGAGTAAAATCCTTACCTTTAGTGCTAAAAGAGGTGGAAAACCTTCAAAAAATAACCCTGGGTCGTTTCTTAGCTCTTAAGAACGAACTTTTACAGAAAATAACGTTTTTGGTGGGTTTTACCCTATTTAAGTCGCGATTGTCCCACTACGGCGGGATCCCGCTACAGCTGGATGCACGGAGATAGAATGTTACCCGTTCACGCTAAGATCATTTTCGGGAGTTCTACTCGCCCAAATTCGATTCCGTAAAGTCGTACGGGTTCCTTAATGTCTTAGCTATCTACTCATGTGGTCCAAATCACAATTAGATCTCTCATTCGTTACCAGATTTCCCTAGGCCTTACTGACTCCGATTTCGTCCAAATCTGGACTAGATTAGGAAATTCCAAGTTACTACCAAAAAGTTTTCTGACCCTAATTCTTTTTCCATTGGCTTTTCCCTAACGACGGAATCAGATCGTTTTCTACTTTAATTTTAAGTATTTTATAGAGGGCGTGTTTGCTAGCTAGTTAGAAACTAAGTTGTTGATAGATTAAATCATGCATAACTAATACAATTTTTGTTATTAATTCCTTCATAACTCTAATCAACTACCAAACAACTTCGATGTATTTGCTATTTCAAAACATTTACCTAATTTGTAAAAATGTCTCTTAGAGAAGTATATTCATACATGAATTGGTCATTGTTCCAACTTCCGACTACTATACGTATACTCTGTTTTATGATATTTAGTATTGCTCGATTTGAGGCAATTGAGAACGTCTTATATATACCATCCAAAATTGTGGTAAAATAGATATGATCCTGCATTTGTAACTTTTTGGAATCGATCCTATTCAGAACTTTCTTTTAATGAATGAATCTTAACAACTTGTAAAACATATAATAGTTAACTATCCACAAATAAATTTTTGAAATTTCATTTATTTTTTTCTTAAAGGAAATATTACATAGTTTAACTCGGTACGGAGTGTAAGAAATAAATGATGACTTTTAAAACTTGTGATCCAAAATGAATAATAGAAATTTGTGTAGCTGTAAATGAATCATGTCATTAAGAATAAAATAGACATTTTATAGTTAAATTGTTACTTAATATAGAAATGTTTCATTTTTTTTGGGACTAAATAAAAAGAATAGTAAGTCACATAAATTGAAACGGAGTATTATTACATAGGGAAAAAGGACAAATATACCCCTGAATTATCATAAATGATATGTAAATATCGTCCGTCATACTTTTGGGACATTGATACCCCTGCCGTCCAAAAACTAGAGCATATATACCCTTTAAACCAACGGATATACATGTGTCATAATCTTATCCACCAATCCGACATTTATCGACGGATAAGATTGCGCCACGTGTCCCTATTTTGTCTTCCGTTAGAGTGAAGGGCATATATGCTCTAGTTTTTGGACGGAAGGAGCACCAATGTCTCAAAAGTATGACGGAGGGTATCTGCATACCATTTACGATAGTTCGAGAGTATATTTGTACTTTTTCCCATTTACATTTGAAAGTGTAGCAGAATCCAATGTTGCAGGCAAATTGGAATATGTTTAGTTGTTAAGATGGAAAGGTTGGCATGGTATAGTATGGGCAGGTCAGTATGTAGCGAACATTAAAAAGGGTTGGGGACAGAGAGCTGAAGCTGGCCACCCATGTTACATCAATATCTCCAAGATTTAGTTGGTAGATTCTCTCTTCATTTTCAACTACTATCTCATATTACCAATGCTCCTCATAAGGGGATTTAATTCTTACTGATCTGATTAATAGAAAAACTTTGTACTAAGATTCGAATAAAAAAATTTATGATTAAGAATAAAAACATCCTAATCGGCGTGAATTGAAACTATATTATGTTCATTTTTTATACAAAGTAATTATTTATTTAACTATATTCGTTAAGTAGCGTGAAATAGCGTACTGTGACAACAAATGTGTCGTTTGACATGTGAAAGTGAAAGGGCCAAATGAAACCATCTTATCTTGGGATCAACTTGTTTCTAGGTAAAGTTAAACAACGATCTTATCTAAATCCAAATGAAATATCCCTTACCTACTCTTCTTTTTTTGTTCCTTTTTAATTAATACTACTAGTATTATTTATTACGACTCCTCGTTCATTTTTATTTATTCAATATTGACTTAATATGTTTTGTAGAAATAGTTAATTAAAGTGACAATATAACTATATCAACCTTTGAATATATTTCCTTTGCTCAATTTTACTTGTTCAATATTTATCTAGCACACTCCTTGAGGGGAGATAAATGAAATGACAATTGAACTATAGCATTTTTTAATATAATAAATTTAATGTCTTAGAAAATATATTAAGAAACTAGTATAGTTAAAAATAATAAATTAGAAACTAAGCGATAAATTAAATTATCACTTAATCTTTTACTGAATAAGTAAAAAATAAATTTTTATTTTTAATATAGTGGATAACTAAAATATATAAAGATAGGGAGTAATACATTCATATTTTTCGGAATGATTATAGTAAATAATAAAGATAAATTAAAAAGTAAATGATAATTTAATTATTATTTAAATTAAATAGTTATTTTTAAAATAGTAGATAAAGTAAAAGTGGACGGAGTGAATATTTATTCAACAACAGTATAAGGATTAAAAGGGCATATGTTTCTGGTCTGTTTGTTTTGTTATGTTGTTGATATTTGGTTGGTTGGATCATTGTGGATTAACTTATTGGTTTTAAATTATCTTCGAAGGGGATAATTATTGGTCCCATATAAGTATTAAGTATATGGTTGTTGCCTCACGACAATAACAATAATAAGTTAAAATAATTGCCTCTCTTTCTAACATAGTAAACACTCCTGACATTTTTCATATTTATACATATTTTAATCCCAAGTCTAGCAAAAGAAACAAACTCAACAGTAAAAAAACATATTTATAATTTCTAAAACATGAATGCATGGCTCAAGAAAGGAGGAAAAAAAAGAGAATTGAGATTTCTATATTTACCCGTTTATCATTTAATAGAAGAAAACAATTTTTTTAGAAAACCTTTCTTTTTATAAAAAATGAAGATTTTTCGTAAAAATGACATAAAACTTATGCATAATAGACAAAGATGAATATTAAGTTGATTTTAAAAATAAGTGCATAAAATGTCTCATTCACTAAAATTTGAAAAGTTAATTTGCCCTTGAGCAGAGGAAGTAATTAAAAATTAATTTACATTTTCCATAACTCAATTATTTTTTTAGAAAAAAGATTTTCTATACCATTAAATAGCCAAAAATTTGGTGTTTCAAATGGAGAAATGACATGGATTTTCTTCAAAGAGAATCATTATTTGTTATTCGATTCCTTTTTTGGATTTTATGCTATTGTGACGTGGATATTTCTTTGTACACATTTATTTGAGAACAATAAAAACAAAACTTGTGTCATAAATGTTGATTTTTCTTCAGCATGATACAAGGGGAAAGGGGACAGGTGTCGCGTACACAAGTACACATGCTTGGGACACTATATTCTTTCTGGCTCTTCAACATTTTATAAATATATTGAATCTAAATTCAAAAGCTTAGATTATCACATGTTGTAAGATTATTTACTTGTTATTAAATTAAATTAGTATACGTGTTCGCGCGTTGCACGGATATTTTTAAATTAAGAATAATATATATAAAATTTATTATGGTAATTTGTTTTTTTAAGAAAGTTATAATAATACATTATTATTATTACTATTTATATTATCATATTACCTTAATGTTATATGCAATTAAAATTTAAAAATATTTTCTCTATCTAAAATGATCATTAGATTCTATGTTATATCCAATAATATTCAAAATTTACTGATGAATTTGTATATATTTTTAAAAAAAATTGATTTCGTAAACTACTCATTAATTTCAAGCTAAGATTTTCAAATAAGTACTGAATTACTTTTTTTCTTTTTCAATCTTCTGAAAAAACTAACCACCCACATTGCTATTTGTTATTTTAATTAACTTAAAAATATTTCCTCATCTCCAAGAAATAAAAATATTTTTTATCCTTTTATATTACAAATAAAAAAAAAGTTATGCACTTTACGTACTATAATAATAATAATAAATTCTCACAAAAATAAAAATAAACTACAAATCTAATGACAATAGAATTTATGTCGATGATTTTTTTTGTCTTTTCTTGAAATATTTAAAGTTGTTTCATGTGTCCTCCCACATATTAAATGAAACTAAAGAACACTCTATTCTAATTGATTCCTAGCATCAATTTATTTTAAAATCTTGTTAATCAAGTAATATTAAAATTTTTAAAGATAATTTTCTTCAATAGCTACCTCAAATAAAGACATTTATCATTGAAATTCATAAATAACTATTAGTAAATTAGTAATAGTTATTAATTAGACTTTTCATGTACTCTCATTTTACTTTCATTTTTAGCATATAAATCGCTAATTGGGAAAGTTAAAATCATTTCAAAAATTATTTAATATTAAACAAAACACACCCAAATAGATATCTTGATGAAATTTCAAAAAATAGCTTAGAATTGGAAATTTTGGTAAAAGTTAATTCATTTTCTATTAATTTCTTAAAATTGTCATTTTCTATTAATTTCTTCAATTGTTCCAACTTAAATGACTTTATTGTCTAAAAATTATTTGTTTGCACTAATAATATAGCACCATGCTTGTAGTTTCTTATTCTTTAATTTTGTTAATATATAGAGTATTGTTTATGTAGTTTGATGATAGTATTATTTGATTGTAGTACTATTTTGTTATTATATGTTGTTTTGTGTATTACTTTTTATCTCTTATACTTTTATTACTTTTTTTAAAATTTATTTTTATCTTCAATCGAGAATTTATTGAAAGCAACCTCTTTACTTTACTTATAAAATACAAATAAAATCTGTGTACATTCTTCTCGGATCCAAACTGTGCCCATACTGTTAGTGAATAATAATAATTAATAATAGAACTATACGAAACCTCTATAATTGGGAGCACTTGCATTGGTGTCAAGATCATTTATGAAAGCTGTATAGCATAGTACATGAAGACATTTTTCACCCCCCACCCCCACCGTCCTGCAAACTGCCTTTTTCCTTCCACCAAATTTCTCTTTTAACTTGTTCTTTGGATTTTAATGAGCTAACTTGGTTTTGATTAATTAGTACCCTCCGATGTAAATATAATTATTGCAAATTATAGGGAAAAAATAACGTTATGAATTAAAACTTGAAGGAAGGTCTTTCAAAATTTACCTTATAAGTATGTATATTTAATGAGTTTAAGTGGTATATATTGTTAATATAAAAAAACATCAATTTAAAATGTAATATTTATACTCTTGAAAATAAAATATGTTATCCGCTACAAATAAATAAAAATAACCTAACAATGTATAAAATTTGTTATGCCAACGATATATATAACCATATCTCATATATAATTCCCAAAAATTGGAATTGGTGTACTAATTCCTGTTCACACATAAAATTTTATTATATCACCATTAATTAATTATTACTACAAGTTATCTAAAAATGTTGGAAATGTGAACAAGAGAAATCCACATCTAAAATAATCAAATATATATGGTACATAATGAAAAGAGAATATTCGATCTCAACATATATATATATATATATATATATATATATATATAATAGTAATTTATCTTTTACGAAAACTACTAAATTCACCTTAGAAAATCAGGATACAGATAGATAGATGGAGCTGAATAATTGTCAGTTGGAGGTAGCACAAATTAAGTAGACACGCAGGAGCAGGACAACATCATATCATGTACGATTTGACCTATTTCTTCGAAGACATGCAATATATATATACCTGTACTTATTATTAATATCAAACAATAAATTAAATGACACTATAATTTAATCTCAAGACTATTTGATGTTATTCTTGACACCAAATGACCCTTAAGGTTGAAAAATGTGACAAATTTTATTTCTAGTGGGATATTAAATCAAGGGACCACTTGGTTATGGCACTTGCCAATTTGATCTCAATACTTACCCTAATATGCTAGCTAGCTAGTGTTGTCGAGGCTGCACATTTTGGGATGATGTAGCTAGGTATCCAAAGCTTTTATTCAATCACAAATATGGAGTTCTTACAAATTCAATCAAAAAGTAGCAATTACATTGAGCAGCTCAAGATCAATAGTGAGATTGTAGTGCGTGTAAATAGAGTTTTCTTTATTAGTCTCAAGCTAATTATTAATCGATTCTAATCTTATTATTCTGAATTATCTTTTCTTTTAAGATAAACATGCTTTAATATTTTTTCAATCAGAAACGATTAAAAAATGGATGGTTTTGAACTTTTTACTCCCGCATACCGTATAAGCAAAACTAAAATCTCATTAAACTTGACATTTTACCCATAAAGTAAGCAAAGTCAAAAATTCAAGACGAGACGACCACTTGTTACTGTTGAATTGGCACGCGAGACCAAAAATATGGGCTATATGTGGCATATGTCGGTCGTACTAATTAAGCAGCATTGAGAGTGGACATGTCTTAAGCATGCATTCATTAGGCCCCCCACTGTGCTTAATTGTTCTTGTGAAATGATAGAATTGGACTACTTGAGAGACTTGTAATTCATGTGTCATGTCAAAAGATGTGTGTTTATATTTTCGATTTAACAGTATATTTGTCAACAAAAAAAAAGGGTTAAAGATAAGTAGGTTGAGATTGTTATATCAAGGGTTAAAAATTGAATACAAGAATATTATTGAGAAAATAAAACACAAGAAATAAGATTAAGGTCAAGAGCCTTTTCACCAAAGTGAGAGATTTTGATTTTTTTGGATGCATGATCTTATGTGCGCTGAAAGGGCTCGATTGGTTTTAGGCCAAAAAAAACCGTCCTTCGCCCAAGTGTGAAATGAGTCTATACTAGTTATGAAAAGGCTATTTAGTAGCACTTGTTTGGGCTCTGATGTTGGGCTCGAGGTTGATCTAGTACATGCAAGCGCTGAGCTTCAAATTGATTGTTGATCTGTCTGAGGGTCTTTATAAGGATAATACAATTGTAAGACAGTTCGTCTCTGAGGAGGAGTAGCGTGGGCTACCAGGAGCCTCGATGCGACCCCCAATTTTTTCCTGAGTTGGAGTAAGCATGACCACTGTCTCGCTGATTCCGATTCAACTACATGTCATGATTTGATTTGTCTTTTTGTCAAACTTGTTTTTCCCCTTTTCTTCTTTAAATAGATTTTGAATTTGAGTTTAGAAGAAATAAACTCCTAGTGAGTGTTTCCTTTTCAATATATCTTAGTTATACGAAATGAATCTAAACTAGCCTACTTAGCGTTTCAAATTAAATAAATCTTCCAATTTCAAGTCTTATAAATAGCTCTATTTTATTTTGTTTTTCCCTTGAGGGTATTATGTAGAATTTGCACTCCACTGACCCAAAATAGTTTTGTTCTTTTTGTGCTAGTTTTTGCATAAATAGCAGAATTTATGACTATTTTTAATATATATATATTATTTTTCAATTTTGTTTTTTTAGTTATGTAAAGTTCTGAAGGTAGTTTAGGGCAGGAGATCTGGAATGAGAGATGTCGGCCCATTAATCGCCTGTAAAACAGTACGAGTATGGGTTTCCTTGTAAATCATTTGAAAGGTCATTGCCAAATTTGATGCCAATTTTCTCTTAAAACTCATCTTCATCGTTCATCTTTATTTGTCCATTATATTATTTTTAGATGTTCAATAATATTTGTTCAATCTATATCTCTCTCTCTCTGTATATATACATATTAAGGAGAATCAAGACAAGGCGATGTTGCACCTTTCTATGGCCTCCATTCCTATGTATCTTTTTTCTTCATTTTTTTCATTAAATAATTTGTTTATTAATTAAAAAATTCAATCATATTTATTATTGTAATTATATGTAATGAGTTACACTAAAATCTCCATCCTTTCACATTTTTTACTTAAATAACATGTCTTTACAACTCCCTTATAACTATTTTTATGGATTACCAATCTATAAATACCAATCATCTATGAAAATATTGAATGTTCATTTTGATTTTTACATTCTTTGTTTTTATTAATATAGGTTTTTTTCTTCTTTTAAATTTTGTTTTTTTCGTCTTTTTATTCATCAATCATGTATTTAATAATCAAATAAGAAGACATATAAAAGATAATATCATAACATGACATTTACTTTGATTTCTTAAGATCATAGATATATTCTTCAAAGATTCATTACATACGCAAAGAGATGTTGTTCAAGTTCAACAAAATGAAGATTGAAACTTGATTATCTTGAAAGATTCATGAAGAGATTGCCGTAGTAGTATAAAAGTTTGAATGATTTTCAAACATTTTAATTTGAAGATTCATTATTGTATTGTTTTAATTTCAATTAATATTATTCTACCCTCTTTTATTTTGTTTCTTCATCTTGAACAAATTTTTTTTGATAAAAAAACATGATTACTTTTTATTCACCATAAAAGAGTAATATGAAACTCTACTAATTAACCAACATAGTAAAAAGCTTAATTAACCAATTTTACTGAATTAACTTTGCTTTTATTATTGTTGTTGTTTAATATTTTAAAATTTTCATAAAAAGTAAAAAATATACAAAAAATTGTGTTATTTCACTAAAAAGGAACAAGAGAAAGCATGGTGAAATGCGATTTTTTTTAAAAAAAATTCTTTTTTTTTTTGACATTTCTCTACATAATTGACTTAATAATAAATCAATAAAATGCTTCCTACGGTAAATTTAGACTATGTAGAAGAAATAAATGATGATCTTTATGATCAATCTTGATTCCTCATAAATCTTTGGTACAGATTAAAATTCAGGCAACGATTCTGAATTAATCAACCCAAATTTTTTTTTATTGTAATTTATTGTTTATCATATTTTAAATGTCTTTTGTTACCTTTTCATTTTCTCCTATTAAATAAATAAATGGAGAACTAGTCCTGCAAACTTAATTACAACTTTAACCTTGTCATTTCTTAAAATTAATTTCATTAATTTCCTTTCTTAAACTAAGNGAAAGTGATCCTGCAAACTTAATTATAACTTTGACCTTGTCATTTCTTAAAATTAATTTCCTTTCTTAAACTAAGAAATATCTCATAATTTATACTCTATCTTTTTATCTTCATAACTTATATTTCCATAATTTCTATAACTCCTCATAACCCCCAAATTTAAATGTATAAACTTATGATAACTTATTGTGTTTCTTAATGAATATATAAAAGAAGAAATACAGACAATGTGATGTGATGTGATACATTTCTATGATCTTGATTTGTATTTATCTTTTTTCCCTTTTTTGGCATTTTTTCCAAATTTAAATAATTATTTTATTATAAAAGTAAAGTATTTAATTTGTTTCAAATAAATATTTTATTAATAAAAAAATATTTATAACAAAGACTCTTCACATACCAATNTATATATATATATATATATATATATATATATATATATATATTCAATCTCATAATTTATACTCTATCTTTTTATCTTCATAACTTGTATTTCCATAATCTCTATAACTCCTCATAACCCCCAAGTTTAAATGTATAAACTTATGATAACTTATTGTGTTTCTTAATGAATATATAAAAGAAGAAATACATACAAAGTGATGTGACATATTTCTATGATCTTGATTTGTATTTATCTTTTTTTTCCTTTTTTGATATTTTTCCCAAATTTAAATAATTATTTTATTATAAAAGTAAAGTATTTAGTTTGTTCCAAATAAATATTTCATTAATAAAAAAATATTTATAACAAAGACTCTTCATATACCAATTAAGTAATAAAAATTAAAAATTATTTGATCCATTTAATTAGAGATTTGCCAGCGTCTTATCTCTTTTCGTAAGCCCACATAATATAACAATTAATATCATTTGAAGTCCTATAGTTATGTCTTTTTTATTTGTCCTTTTCAACCACATTTGTTTTAATATTTTTACCTTCATAACTCATTTATTTAATTTTTACTCATAATAGTATTTATGATTCTCATATTCTTTACCTTTTCATATTCATAACACTTAAATATTAAATGTAAAAATTAAAATACTTTATGACATTCCTCTATTTTTATCTATATAAATTTACATTTTTTATTTCATGAATTTCTATCCAAAAATTCCCTTCATTTTTATTAAAGTATCATACTCTATGAGTTTGATTACAAGCTTATCATTGTATTTAATGCTATCAGAGGCCGCTGGCATCTACTCCTACGATTTCACATTAAAATCTCCTTCATTATCCATTGTTGACTTCTAAAATCTAGAGAGTTCTACCATTATCATTAACGAGACTTATTTTTTAACGAATTCTATTAGTGATAATTTAATTGCATCAAAAAAGTCAAAACATTACATCTCAACAACGGAACATAAGTAAAGATTTTGATCTCCCGTCTGAAAATAAAGATTTTGATCGTTATAACTTGTAACAAGAATTTCAATAAGTTCAGCTTGTTAAAGTCAATTTATATCTCTCTCTCTCTGTATAATTATAATTATGGTTTATAGCAAGATAATCTGTGATATATTTTTTTTAGCTAAAGATTTATTCTTTTCGTATTTTCATTCTAATTTGGATTGTATGTCATAATCTCTTAACGTAGTCACGTCTGCTGGCATTTAATTTTGCCACCCAACAAGTCATTTAATTTAGTCTTCCCAACGACATGTTTAATTGCATTTAATTCAGTGACTTTCCAAAAAAAGAAAAATGTCATGTGCACATTTGATTTATTTTGCATTTTTCTCTTCTTTCCTTCGTTTTAATAGTAACAGGACATATCTTTATTTTATTTTTCTCAACATGACTAACGTATTCTTTTTAATTACTATTAATTTTATTTATGCATTAGTTACACGTTAAGTCTCTTATTACTTAATCATAGAATTTGAAGGGATTTTCAACAATTAAACTTTGAACATCACTAATTCATACTATATGTACTCCGACAAATCAAATAAATATACGGGTCAACCTTTTTTGGAGATAATTGGTAATGAATCTTTGAACCTTAATATTAATCTGTCGTATCTGGAAAATGAAGTACATGTATGACATTTTTTTCTGTTAGCGTTCACTATTGTTTGCTGAGGTAACTTGTTTTATTTTTCAAGTCTCAGATTATGTTTTGATTTGACATATTGGTTGAGTTTTTATACTTTAAAAAATTTGCAATCAATTTTTGCATGAGTTTTAATTCTCATGTTGGATAGGCAGGGTCAGTGAACACGACAATAAATCATTCTTAAATACAGCGGTCTTTAAGATCAAAGAATCGATAAACTCGTGTACTTAATTATCTTTCTTCTCAAACAAAATTTAAAATATTCACGTTCGAGTATTAAAACATGACTATTTCATCATAAAATAGTTAAAAAAAGATAATATGACGGCGCCGATAAACTATAGAGTTTTAAGGAAAGATAAAAGACCTTGACAAATGATTAATAGTGGCAGCTGTTTTTTTCTGTGTTTGTTTACTTCATCGAAAACAGAATATTCAAATGTCAACGTATTGATACTTAAATTGTTTTTATTACTTCGTTTCATATTATTTATTCAACCACTAAATCAAAATAATGCTATAAAGATTTGTTTTTTCAGGAGTTCATTATTACTTTGTATTCTATTCATATGCCCTGTGCTATTAAGCATATTTTCTCTTGATGTTATCAATATGGATAAAGAATAATTAGTGAAATTGATCATCTTATTTGTTAAACATCGTGTAAAATGAAAAGTGATCAACAAATATGAAACGGAGCGAGTAATTTGTCCAATTATTCTACTTAGATAATGAAGTAATTCAACTGCAATCAGTTGCAAAACTACAACCTTTTTTTTTTTTCTCTTTCAATCTTCAGCACAATGATATTCCTTAGAAGAAGATCAATAATAATCCTAGTCCTGATTTACTTATTCTCAAATTGCACAACATGTTATTCCAATAGTTGCATAAATGGCTGTGATTTAGCTTTAGCTTCCTTCTTCATCTGGCCCGAATCGAATCTCCCTTTAATAAACCAACTATTTGACAACATCTCATACAGTGATATCCTTGACTGGAATACTCAAATCACAAGCACGTTTATTCTAACCGAATCCAGAGTTAACGTTCCTTTTCGTTGTGATTGCCTTAATAATGGTGAGTTTTTGGGACATGTATTTTCGTATAATGCTAGTGCCAATGACACTTATGATCTCATTGCGAGGAGGCGCTATTCCAGTTTGACGAATAAGGAGTTGTTGATGAGGGATAATAGTTATGCGGATAACAATATTCCGGATCATGTGACCTTGAACGTGACTGTGAATTGCTCCTGTGGGAATAAAGATGTGTCAAAGGATTATGGATTGTTTATCACGTATCCGATGAGGCCAGGGGAAAATTTGAGTTATATCGCGTTGGTGACTAATACTAGCTCCAAGCTGATAGAAATGTACAATCCCATGGCGAATTTCAGTGCTGGTAGCGGATTGTTGTACATTCCAGGCAGAGGTGAGTTCAAATTAAAGCAAAGAAGAAGAGTAAAATTTAGGCAAGCATAGAAAATCCTGTTTTTAATGTTGTTGTTGTTGTGATGGATCTTCAATTTGTAAATTCAGTTTTATCCATGTATATACTTGTTTTATGCAGATAAGCTCGGGAATTATCCACCTATACCAACCAGGTACAATTTTCAGATTTGAAGTAGTTATACATTGAGCACCTTATCTTAACACATGCTTGCATATTGTTTAACGCATTTGGTCATTCATGTTTCCCCTGGCTTGCAGAAAAGGTGGACTACCCTTTCCTTCTCTTTATTTTGTGTTGGATCGCTTCTAATTGCTCCCAAATCAAGTTGTTGATGGAAGTGTTGTACAACATAAGCATATTGACTGTTCTGTATGAGTGTCTCATCAGGCTCGTCAGGTAAAACAATAGCTGCATTAGCAGTAGCTGCACTAGCCGGAGTTTTGTTATTGGTAGGCATCATTTATGTGGGTATTTATAGAAGGAAGGAACAAAAGGTTGCAGCAAACATCCCAGCATCTTCAAGTCAATCCCATCATCCTGGTCCTGGTAATTGTAAATTTTCCTTTTTCTTCTTCTTCTACTTCTACTTCTTTGCTCTCCCCAAATCCGAGTTCAAATCTCCTAACGCACTGACCTTGTTAATGGTGCTTCAGCAGGTCTTTCGGGCATACATGTGGACAAATCAGTAGAGTTTTCGTTTGAAGAACTTGCTGAGTCGACTGATAACTTTAGCATTTCGAATAAGATTGGAGAAGGTGGCTTTGGAGCCGTTTATTATGCTGAGCTGAGAGGCAAGGTCTGCAGTTCGAGTTTTTGTCTCTCCATGACTGCAAAATTTTGTCCATCTATTGTTAGAAATATATTACAAAATCAATTAGGAGAACACAATTCTTGCACTCTGCATTAGTCGTTTATTATAAAAATGGATTATGGGGGAATTATCAAGGAAAACACTGATCTAGCTATAATTGCTTGTAATAACTTTATGATTTTTAGGACGATTGCTAGTCAAAACTCATCGAAACAAATTTTGACATATTGATGGGAATTGATCCAACACGGATCTCCTATTAGATATTTTGCAAGTTGATTAGGTTAGATGTGAGTAAGTCTCAACTAAAATAAACTGAAAAAGCTGTTAAAAGACTGTTATTCAGGGTGGCAATGTCTCTGCTAATTCTACAGTGAAAACTCTGATACAGAAAGCAGCAATAAAGCGAATGAATAGGGAAGGAAGAACAGAATTTCTTGCTGAACTGAAAATATTGACGCGTGTTCATCACCTGAACCTGGTATGATCAATATCTTCTGTCAGTTGATGCATTTTGCTTATAAATCCGTTCTGTTGATGTGTATAATATGTATTGAGTGCCCGATCTTGTAAGTTTTAATAATATCGTTTTTAGAACATTCCCATGCCTGGAATAGTTGATTGGTTAGAAGGAAATGTAAAGAGAGTGCTTCTCTCACTCAAAGCATGTTGTTTTACTGATTTTCACCCCTTTCATTTTAATCATTCTACTCCGTATACATTGAGCTCGTAAAGCTGCAAGTTTAGTTTATCATATGAAGGTATAAACAGATCCTGTAGGAGTTTATTTAGAATTTACAGTGGGAACTGAATTTGAAACTATTTCCATGAAGAGAGGCATACCTAAGAATGTGAAGGATGTTTGCACTTGGAATTAGAATGCATGTATATCATTTTGTTGATCTGGTGGGGAACTGAAATGTAGTATTATGCTTAATTTATTCATCTGATGCTGAATGCATGCAGGTTTCCTTGATAGGGTTTTGTGTTGAGAGGTCCCTCTTCCTTGTATATGAATTCATTGAGAATGGTAATCTAAGCCAACATCTTCGTGGTACAAGAATTATGATGGAATAGTTCATTCTTTTTGGTTTTCTTCTTATTTATATTTGTGATGTTTCTATGCTTACTGATCTATTAATTGTTTGGCAAATCTATTTCCAGGGAAAGAATTATTGACATGGTCAACACGGGTGCAAATTGCAATGGATTCAGCTAGAGGTCTTGAGTATATACACGAGCACACCATCCCCTTTTACATCCATCGTGATGTTAAGTCAGCAAATATTCTGATAAATAAGAACTTTCATGCAAAGGTATCTTTGTAGTCCCTATTAATTCTCTGCGTTTCAACAACTTTTGTAGTCTTCTAACTGGTTAATCACTCACAGATTGGAGATTTTGGCTTATCAAAACTTGTTGAAAGTGGAAATCCAACTCTGAATACACGTTGTATGGGTACATTTGGATACATGCCACCAGAGTAAGTTTTTCTTCACTGTATTAAGCGCATCTAATAGTAGGTGTAGCTTCAGCTTTCCAAACTTTTTTACTTGAATAGAGAATCTGGCAGTAAGTGGTCTTCACAGAAACAGAGTTGGCACTTCCTTTAAGATTAGTACTATATCCTAGATAAAATCTCTTTCAGAAACTGTTTTATCAATATGTAAGCAAATTAATTGATTCGAACATTGATTAATGTTTCTATGGTATCATCGACTTGTTATGATCACCACTTAACTATACAAGATAAACAAGCATTTCGCCCTTCAAAGATTTCCTGCGTATAACACAGACAGAGAATTTCTTGAGGCTAAGAGAGCATATCTAATGTGTCATAAAGTAGAAAATAGTAAGGAATGTCAAAATGTGCAGGTATGGTCATTCAGGAGTTATCTCTTGTAAAGTAGATGTCTACGCTTTTGGCGTTGTCCTTTATGAATTGATTTCGTCCAAGGATGCAATAGTCAAGGAAGATGGTGTTGATGAAGCAAGAAGCCTTGTTGCTTTGGTAACTTTTTCTTCAAATTTCTTCATCGTCATTGAGATGACCTTGACATAAACTTTATTGGAGTATATTGTTTACACTCCTCTGTATTTAACATCTGACACTCAGTTTGTACATTTCTAGCAATGTTACAAATTTTGAATCAGTCGATGAGCTAATGGTGATTGTTCCGTGACAATTGTAGTTTCATGAAGCTCATAGTCATTCAAATCAAATTGAAGCCATTTCCAGATTGATAGACCCTAAACTCCGCGATGACTACCCCCTCGATTCAGTCTACAAGGTACTATTATATCTCTTTAATTACTGCACTAGCAGCTAATTACCCCCATTTCTTTCTCTGCTTTCAATTTAAGCAACATATCGTTTGTCTATTGCAGATGGCACAGCTTGCTAAAGCTTGTACAGAGAAGAATCCTGAAATGAGACCGACTATGAAATCAGTAGTGGTTGCTCTTATGGCGCTCTCATCGTCCACATGATTGACTATTTGATATGTTGAATTAAGATCACAAGGCACAGGAACAAGATCATGTTGCATAATGTAAAGTAATTAAAGGTGTTAGGCACAACAGGGCCTCCAGTCCTCAAAGTAATAGCAATTCCTTGAAATCAAGAGCTTAACTTCAACTTGTAGTTACATTTCTTTTGCTATACGGATCAGTATTGTCAGAGAAAGCGCGCCAAAACACTTGTAAATATTAGGTACGTAGATACGTCATGGCAAAATAACGTATGTTAAACTGTATTGTATTGGAGCGCTGTTGATACCCAAATTTGGACCTCCACATGATAGATTAATCATCGAGCTTCTTCAATTTCAAACGATTTGAGATAATTCGTTTTGTAAAATCCAACATATTTTTTTTTCAAGTTATTTTAAATAGTTTTGTCACTTTTTATAATTTTTTAAGTAATATGTATGTTTTATATAACTTTGTATATAATCAATATATTTTATAAATATTCGAAAATCATCTCAAAAAGATTTTGTTTATTTGGATATTTGGTTACTTAGTTTAATTATTCGATAGTTTATATTTTTTTTTTTAGCTAATTAGTTCGTACTTAAGCTAATTATTTTATTTTGTTAAGATTAAGAAACTCAACAATTAATCGATATTATTCATTTTATTTAATTTTGGCCCATTTCAATTCCTTCAATACAATTCTTAAAAGGATTAATTACTTAAGTGGATCTCTTTTAAAAAATAATTACTTATTTTAAATATACTATTTAATTATTACCATTTATAGCAATATATGACAATACTATATATTTTATTAGATTTCTCTCTCGTCTCTTTCTCTTTTTGCTCTCTCATCTTTTTAATTTTTATCTTCTTCTTTTTTATATATATAATTTTTATCTCTCATTCTAGCTCTTTCTCCTTTTTTTTTTTTTATGTCGTTCTTTCTCCCTTGTTTTCTTTTTGTTACTGTTTTTTTCTTGTTTTCTTTTTGTTGTTTTTTTCTTTCTTGCTTTTTTTTTTGTTGCTTTCTCTCTCTCTCTTTTTGTTGCTTTTTTTCCCTATCTTTATGCTCTCTCTACTTTCTTTCGTAGAGTAGTGATTCGTAGAATTAATAAAATTTGTATCATAATTAATTAATTAAATAAATAATCTAATTGTAACAAATGAAGAGACATAATAAATTGTAAAATGAATTAAACTTGAATTAAAAATGTATTACACACATATTAAAGTGGAATTAGAAGAGAATTAAACATGAATGCAAAATATAGCAAACGAAAGAGCATTCTATGATTTGTAAACTGAATGAATTTGTATCAATAATGAATTTAACAAGTAATTCAATCGTAACAAATCAACCAATAAATTGCAAAATGAATTAAAATTGTATTTAAAAGTGTATTGCACAAATGTTAAAGTTGCATTGGAAGAGAGAATTAATCATGAATAAAAAACGTAACAAATGAAAGACCAGACAACGATCTATAGAGAAAATTAAACTTGTATCAATAGTGAATTAAACAGGTAATCCAATAGTAACAAATAAATAAAAAAAATTGCAAAATAAATTAAATTGTTCTAAAATTGTATTACACAATATTAAAGTTGAATTAGAAGAGAGAATAAAGAATGAATAAAAAATGTAACTAACGAAAGACAAGACAACTATCTATAAACTAAATTAAACTCATATTATTCATGAATAAAACTTATATTATATGTATCTTATAAATTATTTTTGCTTTTTTCACTAAGAAAATGAGTGATGGTTGCAATATGTATTAAAAATGTATTGTGCATGTCTTAATAAATGTATTATTAGTGTGTTACGTAAATTATTCTTGTTGGTATCCGTAAGAAAGGAGTGAAGTGTGCAATACGTATTATAAATGTATTATTTATGAATAAAACATGTATTATATGTGTCTTATAAATTACTTTTGATTTGTATCACTAAGAACGTGAGTAATATTTGCAATATGTATTTAAAATGTATTGTAATTATAAATTTATTATAAGTGTGTTACCTATATTATTTTAGTTGATATCATTAAAAGGGAGTGAAGTTTGCAATATGTATTATAAATGTAGGATGTATTTAATACAATTTCAATACAATTATGAAACATATCTAATGCAACAACTTTAATACAAACGCGATATAGTTCTGTAAACTTCAGCATTTTCGAGCTTCAATCTAATATTTTTCCTAAATTCAATTCTAAACTTAATCAGACCCTCTTTAGAGATATAAACTCCAAACGATATTTTCAATTATTTGTAGGAACAACCTATCCAAACTAATCACAAATGAAAGAGCAGTCAATGATTCGTAAACTGAATAAAACTTGTATCAATAATTAATTAGACAAGTAATCTAATCGTAACAAATGAAGAGACATAATAAACTGCCAAATTAATTAAACTTGAATTAAAATGTATTACACACATATTAAAGTTGAATTAAAAGTGAATTAAACATGAATGCAAAATGTAGCAAACGAAAGAGCATTATTGTAAATTGAATAAAACTTGTATCAACAATGAATTAAACAAGTAATTCAATCATAACAAATCAACCAATAAACTGCAAAATGAATTAACTTGTATTAAAAGTGCATTACACAAATATTAAAGTTGAATTAGAAGAGAGAATTAAGCATGGATAGAAAATGTAACTAATGAAACATCAGACAATGATCTATAGAGTGAATTAAACTTATATCAATAATGAATTAAACAAGTAATCTAATAGTAACAAATAATAAACTACAAAATGAATTAAATTTGTGTTAGAAGTGTATTACATAATATTAAAGTTGAATTAGAAAAGAAAATTAGCAATGCAAAATGTAACTAACGAAAGACAAGACAATAATCTATAGACTGAATTAAAATTGTATTATTCATGAATAAAATATGTATTATATGTGTCTTATAAATTATTTTGGTTTGTATCTCGATCATGAGTGATGTTTGCAATATGTATTGTGCCTATGTTATAAATGTATAACAAATTTGTTACTTAAATTATTTTGGATGATATCACTAAAAAATGAGTGAAGTTTGTAATATGTATTATAAATGTATTGTTCATGATTTTAATACAATTATGAAACATATCTAATACAACTTTAATACAATTGTGATACAGTTCCATAAACTTCACCTTTTTCGAGTTTCAATCTAATATTTCTCCTAAAATCAATTATAAACTAAACCAAACCCTCTTAAAATTGAGATATAAACACCAAACGACATTTTCAATTATTTGTACGAACTACCTATCCAAACTAATCACAAATTTGTAAAATTCAAATAATGAATTCAAAATTTGAAGCTTTATAATGATCATCAATGGTGAACTCTTGCTTCTGTAATTTTAGAGATTTAAAATTTCCGCTTAAAAACATGATTTTGTACAAATTTTCGGTCTTTCTATTCCTCTTTTCATCTTATTTTTGGATAAAAATAGTGAAATATGGGAAAAAGCTGATTTGAGGATAGTTATTTAAATGAAAATTTCAAAGAAGAAGAAGAAGAAAAAGAGGAGGAAGAAAAATAGTGTCAGAGAAAGAGACGAAGAAGCACAAGAGGAAAAAGGGTTGAGAAAGAGGCGAAAACCATACAATTTTCTTAATTCCAAAAAAATGCTATATTTAGTTAGAAAAATTATGTTGCCATAGATGGTAAATATTTTTATAACATAACATATTTATGTGATTTACCCTTCTTAAAATCCAATTCAATATTATCTGTCTTCCCTCACGTTTAGATCAACATGAAAAATCAGCCCACCAAAAGAAGACCTATATAATTCCAGCAAACCCATTCCCAGCCCAAGCCCAATTCTTCTAACAAGACCAAATTTTGGCCCAAAATGCAATTCCAATCTCCCAGCCCAACACCTCAAAAACATTTCTAGATTATATAGCCCACTCCAATAATTTCCCAACCGACCCCAATTCATTTCCCCGGCCTGACCCATTTTTCCATTCACAAAAGAAACCCATTCCAAAAACCCACTGAACAATGCAACATACGTACAACAGTCCCAAATATAGCAAATAGTAGCCGAACGACCCCACCCCTGCGTTTTTCTCTTCTTCTCTGCGTGAACCAAATGCGAAACCCAGCCATAATCGACCCGGCCCATTTTTTTTCCTTTCCAATGTTAACAAAGAGGACCTAGATGCAGTAGTCCAAAACGTCAAAGCAGCAGCAATCAAACGGCGGAATCCACAGAAAGAAAAACAATTGCGCCTGCCCTAGCCAATCGTTCTTGTTGCTACAAGATGGCGCCACGTCAAACACAAGGAAGAGGGAATCGATCCAAACCATCTGCGCTACCCCCTCATTCGGATTTCGTGAGATTTGGGTTGAATTCTTGTGCAAAAGGATAGCTTTTTTTTTTGTCCTTGGAAAAATTTTGAATTTGGGGACTGGAATGAAATTTCCTATTTCACCTTTGTCCTCATCCGATTTCTCACCCGGGTTCCCCAAAAAAAATGAACCCCAATTTTTCCCATCTATATAAACCCCATTTTATTTCACTGTTAGGGGTTGGAAAAAAAAATTGAAGGGGAGATACAGAGCAAAGGATTAAGAAAGGTAGTAACACACTCGAAATACGCTCCCGAATAAAGAACTTCTCACATTTTGTCCAGGTCTCTCGTTTCGCTGTTCGTGGTCAAGTTTCATGGTAGAAGTCCCGTTCCTTTGCTCAAGTTTCTCGTCTCCATTCGCGGCCCGAAAAAAGGTAACCTCTTCTCCGCTGGCTTTTCTCTTCATCTCTTTCCCTGTTGTGTTTTGTTGGCGTTGGAAAATCGTTGTGCTAGGTTTGTTTTCGTGGATTAGTCGTAATATCGTTTTAAGGATCTGCTAAATTTTATCGATATCAGGCGTGCTGTGTTTGAGTTGTTACTGTTTGACGTTGTTATTCATGTAAGTTTAAATTCTCAAATAAGCTACTATGGTTAATATAGATGATATAGTCATATGTTTGTTCTAACCATGTAGTTTTATCTATTTCTTGAATGTCTTTATCGTCTTGTTGCCTAATATGATGTGTTTTAATCAAGTTTTGCCACAATCAGATGTTTAGTCGAAAATATCACATTTTAACTCGAGTCGGTGACATTCTCTCTGTGGTATCAGTGATCTACATTATTGACATTTGCTCCATACTCTTCTGCTTACTGCTTTAGACCAGTTTAAATCTTTGCATTGATCTTGATTTATTATGCTTTTATTTGTAGATGTGTTTATTTTATACTTTGGGTTAACTGATATATTTTGAAACTTGACTTAATCTCTCTCTAAAAATAAATACAAAGAAAATCACTTAAGAGTAGGGTAGCATTATTAGTCAAGTTATTGTAGGTTATCTATTAATAGGTTAATAAGATTTGTTTAGCTTGTTTGTTTGCATCTTAAATTATTATCGTGCAAGTTCGACTCATGTCTCCATCTTTGATATTGTGTTCCCTTCTGCTAGTGTTAGTATTTTTTTTTTATAAGTTAAAAAAGTCTTGTTTGCACCGGTGTGTAGCTATGTGATTGATGTCTTGGCTTGTGATTTTTGTCATATTCAAAATGAATTGTTCATTGTTGTAGTGTGCAATACTTTAAGTTGCAGCATGTTGGTTCAATTTTATTTGACTTCCTTTCAGTAAATTAATGGGTGGCTACTTACATTCTGTCTCATTTTTATGCATGTGAAATCTGTTCGAGTCCCGTATGGACCTCCTCCTTGCATCTTGAAATGGGCCAAGGAGGCTCGATTCTCTTTTATCGAGTCAACCGAATCAATAAATCGAAGAATAGATTTCCTAAAGTTGATGTACAGGTGTTCAAAGCGGATTAAAAGGCCGGATATGCATAATAGACAACGATATACATCAGTCGTATACGCTGTACATTACATTGAAAATGGGCTAAATATCCCCAAAATTCAGCTTGTATTTTGTTATTTTTTGGGCCTAAGCCCAGTTATTGTAATTATTATTATTTGTTAGTCCTTAAGTCAGGTACAAGGAGACAAAAATTGGGCTAAGGCCCAAAGAAAAACAAATTTCAAAAATTAGTTTAGGACAAGTACTAAATATTGGGCCTTTGGTCCCAAAACAAAAATTAGGCCCAAGTATTGATCCAGGTGGACAGAAAAATCAAACTTGGGCCCAAATCTCTTTCCCTCCTTTCTTTATTGTATTTGTTTACTTGTCAATACCTACTATTAATCTTAAGCTTATCACAATTCAATTTTCCGACAGATAGTCATTTTGAACTAATCTTCTAAAATTTAACTAATTAAATACTCACTTCCTAAAATATTGAAATATAATCTATCAAAGTGTTTACTTTAGATAGTATCCCAATACTTCTCATTTCCCCCTTTTAAAATGGTCTTAACTATAAAATAGTTCATTTTTTGTAATTCAAGTTAAGTTAAATTATTTTGGCCAAATAGTTAATTGTCGGATAACCCCATTAGCGGGTGTTCTAGATGCTTTAAAATCCTTCCTAAAACACTAATAAGAACTCCGGACCCCTTTTAAGTTTTCATTAGAGTTCTGTTTTAGTCTTTTGAAAATAATAATTTTCTTAATTTTACTTTAAAAATTATGGCGACTCTTAAAATCAGTCTAATTAATATTTTAGATAAAACGAGTGTCATGATATCAATGTTTTTCTGTTTGTATACTACGAATGAGGCATTCTTAAATTTTGATTTTGGTACATGACCAAATTTAATGTACATTGCTTGTATAAGTTAGAATAAGAACTGTTGTCCACATTCCACAACTAGTGAAGTTGTGGTCTATAATATATCATGGCAAAAACAGTCTGTAAATGTTAGGTACAGGTAAAAATTGAGTAATAGGTTTAACTTTTCAACAATAATCTTAAAAATAAATAAATTTAATGTCTGTCTCTATTTTTAAAAAAATGGATTTTCTTCCTATATAGTAAGTCCACTTGGACGATTTTTCTTCTTTTTGTAAAGTTTCAAATTGTTCACCAAACTAGGGCCCAAATCTCTTTCCCTCCTTTTTTTATTGTGTTTGTTTACTTGTCAATACCTACTATTAATCTTAAGCTTATCACGATTCAATTTTCCGACAGATAGTCATTCTGAACTAATCTTCTAAAAATTAACTAATTAAATACTCACTTCCTATAATATTGAAATTTAACCTATCAAAGTGTTTAACTTAGATAGTATCCCAATACTTCTCCTTTTCCTCTTTTAAAATGGTCTTAACTCTAAAATAGTTCATTTTTTTGTAATTCAAGTTAAGTTAAATTATTTTAGCCAAATAGTTAATTGTCGGATAACCCCAATAGCGGTGTTCTAGATGCTTTAAAACCCTTCCTAGAACACTAATAAGAACCCCGGATCCCTTTTAAGTTTTCATTAGATTTCTGTTTTAGTCTTTTGAAAATAATGATTTTATTAATTTTACTTTAAAAATTAAGTGGCGATTCTTAAAATCAGTCTAATTAATATTTTAGATAAAACGAGCGTCATGATTTCAATGTTTTTTTTTCTGTTTGTATACTACGAATGAGGCATTCTTAAATTTT
Source organism: Solanum stenotomum (assembly GCF_019186545.1). NCBI lineage: Eukaryota > Viridiplantae > Streptophyta > Magnoliopsida > Solanales > Solanaceae > Solanum > Solanum stenotomum. The sequence goes on along the minus strand of NC_064282.1, from coordinate 11,929,974 downwards.
GATTTTGGTGCATGACCAAATTTAATGTACAGTGCTTGTATAATGCTAAATTAGGTCTTAGGCCTAATTCACACCCCAAAAGCTAGTTCAAAGGAAGGAGGATTGTCCAAGCCTTATAAAGAGTCCACTCATCTCATTAACCACCGATGTGGGACTTTTTGTCATTCTTTAACACCCCACCTCACGCTCAGTGCTTAGCATCGGGTCCGTGGACAATTTTTGATTTTGGGGGCCCCAACATCGGGTGAGACGGGCCCTGCTCTGATACCATGTTAAATTAGGTCTCACACCCCAAAAGTTAGCTCAAAGGAAGGAGGATGACCCAAGCCTTATAAAGAGTCCACCCATCTCATTAACCACCGATGTGAGACTTTTTGTCATTCTTTAACATATAAGTTAGAATAAGAACTGTTGTCCACATTCCACAACCAGTGAAGTTGTGGTCTATAATATACAAAAACAGTGTCTGTAAATGTTAGGTACAGGTAAAAATTGAGTAATAGGTTTAACTTTTTCAACAATAATCTTAATAATAAATAAATTCAATGTCTTTTTCTATTTAAAAAGAAATGGATTTTCTTCCTATATAGTAAGTCCACTTGGACGATTTTTCTTCTTTTTGTAAAATTTTAAATTGTTCACTATTAGTTAGTGGTGACTGGTGACTAACTACCCGTCAGTCAACAATTGACTTGGACCATTTCAAATCGAATTTACAAAGTGGCTTTTACTACCGACTTGCCGAATATTTTGTACATGTTCACAACGAAATTGTTTAACAGGGGGGGACACACAACCAATAATAATTGCGTAAAACTCCATTCTATTTTTTTGACACTAAAAATAGTAAATCCATTTACACACTTTTACATCCCATTCACCACCCTCCTTTTTCATTTTCCTATTTGTTCACCTAATACAATTCTTCAAAAAATAGAAATGTGAAAAATAATAGAATCCTTTTTTTTCTTTTGGTGACTAAAGAAAAGTGAACTAAAAGACAACAAACCAAAGATTAGAGCATGCTTGATACGGAGTCGCCTTTGTTAGGGAGCGTTTTACCGAAACTTCCTGACGTGAATTCGAATTTAGTTGGGCTCCAATGTGGGTATCAGACACCGGATGAGAAACCAAAAAAAATTGCACAAGCCTGATGTGGCAAAGCAGAAGTCGATTTTTTAATTTGATTGTTCTTTGTTCTCAAAGTTTCTAGGAATATGTAATCGTAGCTGAATATTAGCAAAAAAAATACTAAAAGTAAAGTAGGTTGGTTCAACTGAATTTAAGTAATTTTAGGTACACTAGTCTCTGGAAACGTGCGTTGCACGTTTGTCCCTTATCATTATTATAGAATGTTGATATATTTAAAAAGTTGAGTTATAAAATAGATAATGTTGAAATACACAATATGAATTTTATTCATCGATAAAATTCATAAAAGCAGGACAATGTACTTCCAACAAAAATATGTGAAGCTACTTAAGATGATATGAATGTTGATAAATCTATGCTTTAAAAAAATGATAAATGCATGTGGATTGCCTTTAACGAAATTTGCAAAAACATGAAGAAGATTATTATTCATATTTTTAATGTTAATGATTTAATGTCATTTATTATAATCTATTCAATTTAGAATTGTTTTAATCTTCCACTAATTATTGTAGAGATAGATGACATAAGGATAGAAAAGATTTTTTGTTCTACGAACACTACTTTAACATCTGATTATTCATCTCAAGTATGCATAGAAATTTTAGGTTTGTCATCACAAGCCATCCTAAGTGATTTCAAAGACTGAATTAATAATAGAATACAATTTTCAGCAACAAATAAATTAGTAATTACCAAATAAAATATAACATCGCTATTTTATATGAGGAGAAAATGAAAAAAAGAAAAGAAGAAGAAGTAATTAATTACATAGCATACCCAAAGAGAGAGCATCTCTTACTATTTCATGCTAAATTTATTATAAGTCATAATGAAATGAACCACTCTTGATATAGATATTTTTTTCCCTCAATTCAACTTATCTAAGGGTTTTAGGACGGGATTATATTGATCCTAGCACTCAGGGAATAACTCAACATTCAATCAAGTGAATCATTTAGCCTTCTTATAGCATGAGTGTCAGCATATAATATTATACTAATTCTAAAAATCATACACATAAAATACCTTCTTCTTTTTTAGAGAAACTTTAAATTCACGTACCCCATATTTTGGCCTTAAATTTGCTTCTACGTAGAAAAACATATATTGGATTAACATTTTCAATTCATAATCAAAGGTAGTATTTTTCTTCTAACATTACCTTTACCTATAAGTTTACAATAATATATGAAAGTCAAACGGGAAAATAGCAAAAATTGAGAATGACACAAAAAATTTAAAAAATGTGTAGATGAAGAAGAAAAAAAGTCTGAATCGAGAAGAGAAAAGAAGATTAGATAATGTATGTGCTTACCTTCATGGAGTGCATAGACATAAATGCACAAATGTTTACAAGAATGTTGAAAATTGATATATGGATGGTAATTTATAATATAAATATTTGATATTTAAAGTATCCATAATGTAAAATAAGAATAGACTTACAAGGAGCTGGAGGAAAATAAATGAATAAACCATGACTTTTTAGAAACGTTTCATTGTAATAACCACCATAAATGTATATGTAACCATTTTTGGGTATGCAATAATTGAAAAATTGAAAAATAAGGGGAAAATGGAGAAAAAGTCTAAAATTAATAGAGTTAAAAATGGCATATTGTTTATGCCTAACGTTTGTCTATGGATGGATAAATCGAATTAGTTACAATCATTTCATCTGCTAATTTCCAACAAAGAGTAATGAAAATTAATTTCTTAGTTAATTTATTATTACAATGATAAGTAATGTTTTTTTTTCATTGTAATTGCTAATGAAAAGGTTACAACTTCCGAATGTACTTCTAAATGCTCAAGCCTACATCAATCATCAGCAAAAAAGCCAAAAGACCTAATAATAAAAGCTGAGAATTTCAATCGGTTAACATTTATAATTTTTTAATCTAAACACTTTTGCATTTAATTAATTAGACATTTTATAATATTTTAATTTAGAGTGAACACCTAATAGTTTAAATGTGAACCTAAGCAAGGTTGGTTATGTTTTCAAATGCTTTGCTTACTAAAACTTATGTCATGACTTTCAGAAATTGGGAATTCCTCCTCTTATAGTCGTATGCATAACAAGAAGTTGTTGTCGAATAAAAGTAGTATTTTGTAAATGTTGAACAAAAAGTTGATCAACATATGTCTTCTTTAATATGGCTAGAATATCATTGTCCATTTTATAGTATACACCTAGTAAAAAAGTAGTAATTATATAATTATGACAAATATAATTAATTATTACTGAATTGATCAATATATATTAATTATAATTGCACCTACATGTATCCTTTCTTTGATTCAAGATTAGGATTTCTTTAACATAAGAATATTATTTGTATGGTTGAAATATAATCGTATTACGAAATATAATAAGAATCAATCTCTATTCAAGAACATTTTCTTTCATACGAAAATTTGACATAAGAGTATTACTCGTATCGTTTAAGTATAATTGCATTACGAAATATAATAAGAATTGATCCTTATTAAAGAACAAGGGACTTGATATAAAAAGTTAAAATATGTAAAAGCTGTTAAAAAGTATAAGATAATCTAAATATCCTGAAAATTATACAAGCAATTTCTCAAATCTCAAAAATCTTATTTCTATATAACGTTTCCTACAAACTATATTTTATGTATGTGGAATAATAAAATTGATAAATAAAAAATAAAAAAAAGAGTTATAAATAGCATATCCATTATGTACCTGATGATGAGAAGTGAAGAGCGCACAGTTATCAAATAAAATTTGAAATATAGAGAAACAAATAAGAATTAGTTAGCAAACTCAAGAAAATCTTCTTATATTAAATATATATTGTTGAGAACTAAAATGAACATAAGAGGAATAAAGTAGTTACCATTACCAATCAACAATATATATTTATATATTCAAACTTTTATGGCATAGAGCTGCTAATCTATATATTATATAAAGCTTAAAGATGAAAGATTAATGTGACTTGAGTTGTAGAAAATCACTGCACATGCACTATATATTACTCCAATTCTATTTGACAAGGAACATGAAAAGTTCACATAACTTTTGGAAGCTCAAGGGAAAAAATAGTAAATGTGAGATATGAAATAGTAGGATTGTAAATTGAGTTCAAGTAATCTGTATTAGGCTAATTAATGGGGAAATGAAAGATTTCTATCAATTAAATGTAGTTAAATTACTGATAAATAACTTTTTTTTAAAATGATAAAATGATTACTCAACTTTTAACTATTTAATATTTTATTATTTACATGTTTTATAACATTTTTATTTAGTCTAGGGGCAAAATGCTAATTCAGCTTTGAATGTTAGAGCTTTCACTTATAATAATATATGATATATGATATGATGATACTTCAACTACAATCAGTTGAAAAACTACAATCTTTTTTCCTCTTTCAATCTTCAGCACAATGATATTCCTTAGAAGAAGATCAATAATAATCCTAGTCCTGATTTACTTATTCTCAAATTGCACAACATGTTATTCCAATAGTTGCATAAATGGCTGTGATTTAGCTTTAGCTTCCCTCTTCATCTGGCCCGAATCGGACCTCCCTATAATATCCCAACTATTTGACAACATGCCATCCAGTGATATTCTTGACTGGAATACTCAAATCACAAGCACGTTTATTCTAACCGAATCCAGAGTTAATGTTCCCTTTCGTTGTGATTGCCTTAATAATGGTGAGTTTTTGGGACATGTATTTTCCTATAATGTTTGTGCCAATGACACTTATGATCTCATCGCGACAAGGCTCTATTCAAGTTTGACGAATAAGGAGTTGTTGATGAGGGATAATAGTTATCCGGATAACAATATTCCGGATCATGTGACCTTGAACGTGACTGTGGATTGCTCCTGTGGGAATAAAGATGTGTCCAAGGATTACGGATTGTTTATCACGTATCCGATGAGGCAAGGGGAAAATTTGAGTTATATCGCGTTGGTGACTAATACTAGCTCGAAGCTGATAGAAATGTACAATCCAATGGTGAATTTCAGTGCTGGCAGCGGGTTGTTGTACATTCCAGGCAAAGGTGAGTTCAGATTAAAGAAAAGAAGAAGAGTATTTGGTAGATTAGCTCTTTCTTTTATATAATATTGGACTGAGATGGACTTACATGAAGTAACATGGTCTGTGAAGATTCATATAGCATGAATCGCAATGCAAACAGACTCTGCTGAAGTAAAATTTATGCAAAGCATAGAAAATCCTGTTTTTAATGATTTGTTTCTTTTGTACAATGTTGCTGTTGTTGTGATGGATATTATATTTGTAAATCCAGTTTTATCTATGTATATACTTGTTTTATGCAGATAAATTGGGGAATTATCCACCTATACCAACCAGGTACAATTTTCAGATTTGAAGTAGTTATACATTGAGCACCTTATCTTAACACATGCTTGCATATTGTTTAACGCATTTGGTCATTCATGTTTCCCCTGGCTTGCAGAAAAGGTGGACTACCCTTTCCTTCTCTTTATTTTGTGTTGGATCGCTTCTAATTGCTCCCAAATCAAGTTGTTGATGGAAGTGTTGTACAATGAAAGCATATTGATTATTCTGTATGAGTGTCTCATCAGGCTCATCAGGTAAAACAATAGCTGCATTAGCAGTAGCTGCACTAGCCGGAGTTTCATTATTGGTAGGCATCATTTATGTGGGAATTTATAGAAAGAAGGAACAAAAGGTTGCAGCAACCATCCCAGCATCTTCTGGTCAATCCCATCCACCTAGTCCTGGTAATTGTTAATCTTCCTTTTTCTTTTCCTACTTCTTTGCTCTTCCCAAATTTCGAGTTCAAATCTCCTTCTGAATGAAGCCTCCAGTTGAAAATGTCTATCATGGATGTTAAATTAAGCATTTTCGCGATTACCTGCAAAAATTCTTTTGAACCCTGTCCTTTAGGATAGCCAATATTCTAATTCATTATCAAATTTCAACTTCATGGAGGTATCTAATGCTAGATTTATTACTCCCAATGTGCTTGCAATATGTTTGATCCGTGTGAAGAACCACTAGAACTTGCTTAGTTTATTACTCCAAACATATTCCAATAAATGTGGCCTAAGGCACTGACCTTGTTGATGGTACTTCAGCAGGTCTTTCGGGCATACATGTGGACAAATCAGTAGAGTTTTCATATGAAGAACTTGCTAAGTCGACTGATAACTTTAGCATTTCGAATAAGATTGGAGAAGGTGGCTTTGGAACCGTTTATTATGCTGAGCTGAGAGGCAAGGTCTGCAGTTCATGTTTTTGTCTCCCCATGATGCAAAGTTTTGTTTATCTATTGTTAGAAATATATTGCAAAATCAGTAAGGAGAACACAATTCGATCATTCTTGCACTTGATTAAGTTAGATGTCTGAGTAGTCTCAACTAAAATAAACTGAAAAAGCTGTTAAAACAGTGTTATTAAGGGTAGCAATGTCTCTGCTAATTCTACATTTAAAACTACAGAAAGCAGCAATAAAGCGAATGAATAGGGAAGGAAGAACAGAATTTCTTGCTGAACTTAAAATTTTGACGCATGTTCACCACCTGAACTTGGTATGATCAATATCTTCTGTCACTTGTTTCATTTTGCTTATAATTTTTTTTTTGTTTGTTTTGACAAGTATAATAAGTATTGAATGCCAGATGTTGCAAGTTTTAGCAATATCTTTTAGAACTTCATTAGCATTCCCGTTCCTGGAATTCACATGTTTTGCTTATTTAGCAAATTGATTGCTTTGAAGGAAATGTAAAGAGAGGGAAAAGAAAGTGATTTTCTCACTCATAGCTTGCTGTTTTACTAATTTTCACCCCTTTCATTTTAATCATTCTACTCCATATACATTGAGCTCGTAAAGCTGCAAGTTTAGTTTATAGTATGAGGGTATTGATAGATCCTGTAGGAGTTTATTTTCAATTTACAAAGGGAACCGTATTTGAAAATATGTCCATGAAGAGAGCGCATGCCTAAGAATGTGAAGGATGTTTGCACTTGAAATTACAAGTATCGAAATGCATGTATATCATTTTATTGATCTGGTGCGGAACTCAAATGTGATTGTATTATGCTTAATTTGTTCTCTCATTTGACTATTTCATCTGATGCTGAATTGCATGCAGGTGTCCTTGATAGGGTATTGTATTGAGAGGTCCCTCTTCCTTGTATATGAATTCATTGAGAATGGTAATCTAAGCCAACATCTACGTGGTATGGAACTTAATGAGCTATGGCGATGTGATGGAATAGTTAATTCCTTGTTTTTTTCTTCTTTTTTGCATTGGAGATGTTTATAAGCTTAAGCATTTGTTAGTTACTTGATAAATCTATCTCCAGGGAGGGACACACTGCCATGGTCAACGAGGGTGCAAATCGCACTAGATTCTGCCAGGGGTCTAGAATATATACATGAATACACCGTTCCTGTCTATATCCATCGTGATATTAAATCAGCAAATATCCTGATAGACAAAAACTTCCATGCAAAGGTCTTATTAAGGCCCCTAATCTTTGTTTTTTGACCAATATATTTAAGTGCTCTCCTGATTGGTAAATCACTTACTTACAGGTTGGAGATTTTGGCTTGACGAAACTGGTTGAAAATGGAAATTCAACTATACCTACACGTTTTATGGGTACATTTGGGTACATGCCACCAGAGTAAGTTTTTTCAGTGTACAAAATGTGTCTAAACATAGGAAATAGCTGCTGCTGAATGAGCTTATTTAATAAAGAACCTGGCAATAGGTGGTCTCTATGGTAACAGAGTTGACATTTAAGATTAATGCATCAAAACTATTTTGTCTTTCTGATGTACTGGTACAGGACAGACTGGTTCTACTGGAATTCGAACACAAGACCCCATACAAATCTTCCACTTCCTTGACAGTTGCACTAGAGACATTTTTATGTCAACGGAATTCAATAACATATATTTACACATTCAATTTTTCAAAAATATAATGTACATATATAAGCTGGAAACGTTTTGCTCTTGCATTTCCTTCAAACCATATTCTGAGAAAGCTGAGGTTCTATCGGGAAATAGGACCTCACAAAGGTAGGGGTAAGGTCAGCGTATACCCCGCCCTTCCAGACCCCACTTGTGGGACTATACTGAGTATGTATGTTGTTGTTGTTGTATATAAGCTGGAAACTTTTTAGTTGAACTCCCTCAGACGAAGTTGGTTATATTATTCCCCATGCATCTGATGTATCACAGATAGATAGTTCCAATAACTATTGCTGAAATATGCAGGTATGGTCATTCAGGAATTATCTCATCTAAAATAGATGTCTATGCTTTTGGCGTTGTCCTTTATGAACTAATTTCGTCAAAGGAAGCGGTAGTCAAGGAAGATGGTATAGATGAAGCAAGAAGCCTTGTTGCATTGGTAACTTTGCTTCAGCATATTTCTTAAAAGAACGCTATCATTTGCCACTGACATGACCTTCTCATGGATCTCACCCTTCTTGCTAGTGTTACTTTGTCTATTGCACCAAAATTTACGAGCTAATTATGGTGATTGTTCTGTGATAATCATAGTTTGGAGAAGCTCATAATCATCCAAATCCAATTGAAGGCATTTCCAAATTGATAGACCCCAAACTCGAGGATAACTACCCTTTTGATTCAGTCCAAAAGGTACAAATTACAGTTCTTTCCTACACTGTGTACCACTTTTTGTTTCTTTGCTTCCTTGAAGCATTAAACACTTGTCTTGTCTATTACAGATGATACAGCTTGCTAATGCTTGTACAGAGAAAGATCATGAGATGCGGCCGACTATGAGATCTGTAGTGGTTGCACTTATGGCACTCTCATCATCAATAGAGGATTGATAATCTGACGTTCAGGGTTGGTCCTGCAGTGTTTCATTGATATGAGTTTCTTGAAATCAAGAGCTTAGTTTCAACTTCTGTAAAATTACTTTTCCTATTAAGATCACTTTCCAGTGTTATTTAAGAAAAAGAAAAAATCACAGACTAGTTTCAGAAAGTTGACGACACTACTGGTATTTTTTTGAGTTTTGCACTGCTACTCTCATGGTGAAAACATGAAGACAAACATCTTCAAGATAAAACAAGTGAAAGCTTAAGGTATTGAAATTTCTCTTCCAAGTACTAATGTTGTTTGCTTGTTGAAGGAAGGTGTATTCTTGATTTCTATTCCATGTAATGATAGTTCCTGTGGAGGCCTCTGGAGTCTAGTCCATTAGTCCTCCTCTTTGAAAGGGAAGAGCAAGAAGATAACCCAGTGCTCAGCAGTACTTTTGGCATAGCAATTTACTGTTATGTTTCTTCCTCACTTTGCAATTTAGCAAAATTAAACAATAAAAATATATCATAGATTACATGGACAATTTAGCAGTGAGACACAGTATTCATGTTAATGCAACAGCATCACCCAAAAGGGAGAAGTAGCAGTATACTTTATCATACAATTACCCAGTAGCATTGCGCAACTACCAAATGCTATAATGCCAACACACTATAGATTGAAAAATGAGAATTGTCAACATAGTTTTGGGTCAATAATAAGCAACTTCACAACTCATTCGACATCAAGTAATTTTACTTGATTCCCTATCATTCAGCATCATGTTTATACATCCGCCAACTTTGCCAAAATAACCCTGATACAAATAAACATCAAACGACAAAGTCTAGTGTTCCAATCAAACACGGCAAATGAAACAGAAAAACAACTGTACAATAAATGATGACTTTCTTTTCATTTTCATTTTTTTATTTTCTTTTTCTTTTTTTCAAAAAAAAAAAAAAAAAGAACAATAGTTTTACACAGCATAGACTGTCATGTCCACACCAATCATTTGCACCAAGAATTTTACTATACACCATATACAGAGAATCGGACAGGAGAAACCAGGCATCTTCACTCCGGCAAAAAGGAAATAACTACAGTCATATTTCACATATCAGTCAGTAGGTTTCTTCTGAAATGTTCAGCTATATTCAATGGCATATACGATATGTTCCACTGAATTGGGCAATATCCTACTACCAGCAATACTAAATGTTATTGAAATAAGATTAGGCTGGTATGACGCGGGAATCAGAGTAAGGCATCAACCTGCAACAACCAAAGGCAACTGCATTACATACAGAATAAGAAATAATGACCCTTGCAACTAAAAGTTCAGAAGATATTCAATACTGTCAAAGAAACTAGAGAAGGGCCCTTGGTAGGGAACTACCTAAGGTCAATCAGTTCTACTGAAAAAAGGTCATCCTTTTACCAAGTTCTATCTGTTCTATTATAATAGACTAAATCTACTATACAATTTTTTTGGCCTAAACTGTAAAAGGCATTGCATGAAACAAATCCACGGTTTCATGAAAGCCTATGTTACATAATAAAAGGAAAAGGATGGAGGGACGAAGAAATAAGTAACTCTACAAGACAAAACCCACTTAATCACTCACCTTCTTCGAAGAAGTCAAACACACCTCCCAGCATATCATCACTTTCCCCATCATCATCAGGTTTCTCTTTGTTGCAAGGACTACTACTGCTATCCATATCAGCAACCAGTTCAGTTACCTCATGCAATTCATTGTTAGTTGAAGCCTTACAGTAGCCTTCTTGAAAAAATTGACCAAAATCTACAGGGTCGCATATATCTTCATTAACAGTTTGTTCGTCAATTATGTTCATACTCAAGTCGGAACGATTGGAACTTGAGTTTGAAGCTTCACTGGTAATGACACTGTTTGAAGACTGAACCTCTCTTGCACTGGTTCCTCCAGTGGAGAAGGATTCAATTTTGGGAGGAGATGGACTATTTACCACATAACTTTCCTCAACGGAGCACAAGATATTTGGGGATGATTCCAGACCAGCAGGCATGTTCTTACTCACTTGTGGGGCTGCAGTATAACTAGAACTTCTCGACCCATCACTTTCTTCCATAGAAAGTTCAATACATGGATACGAAATTGGCCCCATACCAACTTCATGTAAAAGGGGAACTTGTGAAGAACCTGGAAGCATATATGTTAGACAAAGTAAAAAAAAAACATCAGCCATAAAACAACTATTAATGCTTAAAAGAAAAGTCAAACAGTCTAACCAGAAGGAAAGCTTTTCTCAGAGAGAGAGTCTGCCCTGGAAATACCAGTTGTGCCGTCCCCTGACTTCTCTTTACCAATGGAAGAGCTGAAGAATGGAAGGAAAAAAACAAATATTATTTAACTGCACAACACTAGTATTGACTGATGAAGATGTACCCACTATTAAGAGCAATACTTGATAGAATAATGATCTTTAGGTCCTTTGTAGAAAACAATAGAAGTAACAATAATAATCTATATGTCAAGAGATCCTAAGAAAATCCTGTATCATTTGCGTATCAGAATCTAAATGTGTCCAAAACGTTATTTAACATAAAAAAAACATGTGATGATCAGACTGTACAGAAGGTACAGATTCCAACAACCATGACAAACGAGTGAAACAGAGTTGTCAAATGTGGGGACGCACAAAAAGGCACAAACAAAGATCAGATGAAGAAAAATATCTGTGACAGAGAAAGAGAGAAGAGCTACAAGAAAGTAACTGTAAGAACATTACAATTATATGAACATATGAATTGAAAACCTGAAGATTAAGCAAAATACAGGAAGTAGAACCATGTCAATCAAGTTCCTAAATCATTATAAGTGTGATTCAAGTTCCGTGACAAATCATAATATATATATATATAAAACTTTTTATTTTCAATGAAATGAATGAATAACATATTCGTCTACAATGATTTCATCAACAATTAATATATCTACTATGTTTATCATTGAGTGAGTCCATTGATGTTGGGACGCATGCCTTGGTACAATTGTGCCTGCCCTGACATATTGTTTTAGGCAAAAAGGAAACTTATCATTTGCATCTAGTTTTAGGGTTTACACAAGCCGCAAACTATTGTTCGGCACCACTGAAGAAGATTCCCACATTACTGTTCAATGTAAAATCAGAGTTCTCTTCCAAACTTTCAGAATAAAATATTCCGCATACTGCAATTGAATGAAAAAGGCTAAATTGAGAATCATGACTAAGAAAAAGCAGAATGCGTGCTCTAACAATATGAACCAGTTGGCCCCATTGTGAAAGGACACACGGGGCCATTCGTGGACATGAACAGCCATTCAGAAATTTCCCATCAATCTATGCCGATAGCACTGTCTTTTTAACTTCAATTTTGTTTAAAGGTCTGAACACAAATTTTTAGATGAGAGTTGAAAAAAGTGGTTTAAATTTTTTCGAGAACATAGAAAGAGTGGTTGTAACTTCAATTTTCTCCAAATATGGGGCAGTATTACACAAGCGTGAGAAAGTATTAAACTGCCCCATAAAGCTTCCATAATTTAACTAATTAAAAAAGAAACCAAGGGCAACCAGAATCCCCAAGTTTGGTGTGAATTGAGGCCTGAAAACAGAAGAAAGCTGTATAATGCAAGAGACATGGCGACTTATCTCTATATCTCTATACAATCATCAACTTCTGTAGAGTCACTTAAATCACTTCAATATCTATACAACTCTCAGTGATGAATCAGAGGATGAACAGAATTTAAACCCACTGCATGCCTGCAGATATACACTAGAATTCTTCAAAAGCACATATGCTACAAAAAAGTCACCCGCTTATTCCCCCTATTATAAACTTCTTGAATCCAATTCATGGTGTGACTAGAATTTGACTCATGGATCAGCCAGCAATCAGGTTATAAACAAAGCCAATTAGAAATAGTTATTTCATGGACACATTATGGCTGAACCTTAAGGGATAAAGAAAAGAACATTCTTATACACATTTGCAGACTAGTTGCAAGATGGTGGAAATAAATTCCAACTTGAATGCACTGAATGGAAAGAGAAATGCAAGGGGGAAATTACAGTTGCAAAGAACTTATAGAATCCCATAAAAACTGAAAACAGTATTACACAATCCTAAAGCAGTAGGCCTCAACTCTGGATCAAGCAGATAATGCGAGGTAAAACCCAATTTTCGTACACCTATCTCATTAGGTCAGGATCAGAAAAAACCTTAGCGAATATAAAAGTGCAAGTGCTACAAAATGAAGGACCCAGAATAGCTATTTCATTACCTATCATCTGACCACTTTGATGGAATCCTGTGGAAATGGTCAAACACAGGCAGCAGGTCTTTACGCCTTACTTCGACCTCATTGACAGGAATCTTCTCAATCTCAATCTCCCCAGCAGCAGAACTTCTAGAGATATCCTGTTCTTCATATCCAGAAAGACTCATGGTACAGAAGTATATCTAGAACAGACACAAATGACATCAGTACATATTCAGAAATATAGAGGAACAGACACAATTTCTGCAAGAGATGATAACAACCTTGGACTTTTGCCAAATAGGTATCCTCCCAGACTTCAACTGCACCTCAGCATTGGAAAGGTACCAATGAGACCGATCACATAGTTTAGCCAAATCCTTTTCTCCTTTATCATCATCTTCAGAAAGAGAATCTCCCATGACTATGTCTGTAGCTTCACGGCGACCTAGAGTAATGCCATGAATACATTCCTCTCTTTCAGGCCAATCAGCTCTTCGACATACATCCCACCATTGAATGGGGTCAACTTTCACCCCAGTGTCATCCTCTTGCATTTGAACTACTGAAACAGTCTCTGTTCTCAGATAAGAGTCACCCTTCTCTCCACCAAATGAGGGCATCAATTCATATTGAATTAAGTGACCAGATGGAGTATAAGCCAAAAGATGCTCCAAAGCATTTAAACTTTTGGGAGCAGGTTGTTCCCGGCGTACGGAACTGTGAAAATCAGCAGCAAGAACACCAGAAGGCACAGAAACCTTTCCTGCTGCAGAAGATGCAGCATTGCTCACTGTATTTAGCCAACCTGAATTCACATTCTTTATCCTGTTGACCACAGAGAGTGTGATAGGTGCAGGCGCTGCCGCAAAAGACTGCTGATTGACCAGGAAAGATGATGTAGACCACCATGGTCCTGAAAGAATAGGTTGAAGGATGGGTCCATCAACATAAGAATTTTGTAGTTGAAGACCAGTCTCACCGCCAAAAGGGGATAGGACAAAAAGATGGCAAGTTCCTCTAGATGAAATAATAGCTACCCATTGACTGTAGTGACTAAAACAAATGTCTTGTATCACCTATCAAATTCAGCATTTAGAGAATAAAATTTAATCAGAATCATTATAGTGACTGAAACCTCAATGTTGAATTTGAGAAGAAAAACACAACAGATACACACAGCTGGAGTTACACCCCGATGAAGCTTGTAGAGGTGGACATGTGAAGCTTTCCAGTCGCTGCTTTGACTTCCTGCTCCATTTGAGCAAGAAGGTACAATACGAAATAGGTTTATATTATTCCCACGAGTAGAGGCAGTAACAAGAAGAGTGCCGCTAGGGTCAAAACACAGAGCAGATATAGGACTGGTATGCGCCCTGAATTGTGATATAACTGCTCGAGAAACAAAATCTTTAATAACAACCTGCAGCAGAAAAATTGGAAGGAAAACTCAAGATCTCATCACCACCATACTTTAAACAAAGCTGATGCAGTTACTCTCTTGCTCAAGATTACACACAGCACAATCATCAATTTAGGAGCTAAAGTAGAGAGAGAAATAATAGGGCATTTGAAGCGGTTGAACAAGATTTAGTAAAATCACGAAGTAGTCTTTTGTTTCTAGTTGCTTTTTGGAGTGCCTATGAGTTCCCCCGTCCCCCCATTTATACAGAAGATTGGGTTTCTTTTCTGGAGAACCTTAGTTATATGTTCTCTTCTTTTTGGTCTACGGCTTGTATATGTTTTACCCCAACTGTTAATACCAAAAAATCAATTCAGGAGCTAAACCATTTTTGTTAGAGCTTAGTAGTGTAGAACAAACTACTCTTGTTCAGAGAGAGAGAGAGAGAGAGAATTGTCTTGCTTTCGGTTGTCATCTGATAACAGGTAGTATATGCTTCTTAGGATAATAGAGCTTAATTTGAACAGTCCAAAAACTAAAAATGTTATAACCGACAAGTATGTTGTTTACAGCTCTGGAACTAGTATACAATGAACTGGCCCCACTACCCTTCTCAACTTACAGACTTTATTCACCAATTAGAAAGTGCACTAACAACATATCTCTGCTACAACTTCTACGCTTACTTGGGGGTTAGGAAAGGACAAAGTACAAACAATTGATGCTTCTTTCGATTTATTGAATTTACAGATAGGATCCCTCAGGTTCAAGAGCTCAACTACAGCACATATTTATGTCCCTGGCATCAGCTGAACTTGGAACATATGAAACCCCAGCAAAAAATGAAATCACAGTGTAAAACAGAACCAACAAATAAAAATTGCAGATATCTTGTGCTCAACTATACCACACTTCAATCTTTTCTGGGATTCGGCTATCAAAAATGTCAAAATCAGCAGAACACTCAAAACACGGAGCCCTTCCTTTCCTTTCCTTATTAACCTTGGTTTCAATTTCAACAGAACTTCACAATAAAGTTATTTTTCATAAGCATCTTGATAATACAAACAAGCTTTAAATAGAATATACCATGCCCGCAGCATCTGTTTCAGTTGAATGTGCTGGAACCCTCCCAACTTTCCAGCTAGCACTCGTTGACACAGGCGAATTACTCCCATCAGGAAGAAGTTCATGACAGTATTTGGACAAAGTTTTGTAGCCCATGTCTCCAAGATTGATCAACCCAGCAGCTAAATGTTTGCTGGACTCCATGGCATACCTAGCTACGAGATTTCCATTACCAGGTGATGTAGAAGGGCTAACACCTGGAGAAGGACTAAGACTTTGGGGACTCAAGCGCCCAGTGTTTGACAACAGTGGATTATTTGAAGCATATGCTAACCATCTTGGTCCTACAGCCATGGGACCATAACCAATGTTGACCCCAGTCACACCTTGCCCACCCAACTGAGGAACAGGGTATGTGAGGACGCTAAACTTGTTCTCCAAGGTAAGAGCATCAAAACAGTAGATCTGCCAACACATCAAACATACAAGGGAGTATGAAATTTTCAGCGTAATTTTCAGATTTATGGACAAAGGCATAATCCATCACTACAAAAATTACAAGATGTTTACCTGAGCTGCAAGACCAACAGCCACTACCTTTGGACTGCATCTAACCATATACACAGTGGATCGGAATCGCAAAACATGCACATAGTTGTGAGACCTTAAGGAGTAAAAACGCACAACTGTAGGTGCGTGTGAGATGCTTCCTCCCTGAGACTCAACAAAGCCATCCCTCCCAGTTTGAGTTGGAGCAGAATCCTTGGTGTCATCACATGCCACAACCAAGAGCAGTGGATGTGATTTCTTATATCCTTCATTACCACCAGATTTTGCAGGGATGGGCTGCATCTGTAGAAAAGTTACTGGATCATCACGCCTCGAAACTAGTTCACAAACATTTGAAGCATCTTCAACATCAAGAACTTGAAATCCATCTGAGTAACCAATAAGGAGCACTCGTTTGAATGAAGACAAACCAAGCTCTAGTCTGTCAAAGCAAGCCCATAAAACCTGTTTGGACAAAAAGAATAAACAGCCAGGCCCAATTACATCAAATCAGATCATGTACAGCTTAAATCGGCAAACTAGAGAAGTTGTGATGCTGTGAAAACAGAAAAGACTACAATATTCCATATCAGAACACTGTTAGAATATCTTACTTCACTTGAGTATCTAAAAATTGTCCAGAACCAAAGCACTTTGCCAACAAACATAGCAGTCAACAATAAACCCTATCCAAATTCCTGCTGCATACCCTTCTTCTATTTTTTTCGCTTTTTTTTCTTTCTGTTGAACAGATATTTAAGACGGTGAGGGAAAGGTCACCCAGAGGAGAGACGAAGACCACATGAATTATATGGAAATTTCTCAAGGAAGTAAATAAGCTAAGAGAAACGGTATACATTGATACTTATCAAGCTAACATACCCGTCGCGAAATTCCTTGGCTGATGAGAACCAAAGATAAATAGTAATGGTAACATTTTCCATTCTAGGGTACCAATATCTCTCCTATATGTGGATCTTGAGGTGGTCTTCCTTCCAAAAAAAAAAGAGATGGAAGCTGAGACGAGGAGCTTCAAAAAGATCTTGTTTGATCACATAAACGGTTTCACAGATTTAAATGTCCAGAAGGAGAAGACTATGAATAGCTTCAACTTACAAAGCCCGAAGCAAGACAAAACTGTTTATATAGAACCTAACTGTATATAGATTAATTTACTATCTGTTACATAGTTCCATAATCAAAAAATTAGATCATTAATATGGATGATTCCTTGGAAATTTACTAGAAAAGTAGTTATGAGAGAACTAAAATTTTGATGTTCATCCTATCAAACTCCACCACACTCCTCCCTCCTACAAAAAATCAACTAAAAAGAAGCATAAGCATACTATGGTGAAGAGATGCCCGAACCTAATAAAATATGTTATATTTCCATCTTTCTTTTTTTAAAAAAACTGAATTGCCATTTTGCCACCATTTTATTTGAAACCAAATTGAGTAAAAAGATGGCATTCAATAAAGATGCAAAAGGTTATATACCATTTGTAGTTTGAAATTTGAGCCCAAAATTTTATTTGCATTTCACGGTTCCAGACTGCAATAGCTTAATTGCACATGGTCCCCTAGGAAATCTTTTCAGGGGCATACTTGTGATAGTTACAAATCATTTACCCTCATGAGAAATTAGTAATCACATTGGCATTCATTCCATTGAGAATTCGAATAACATTTTATTAGTTGGCAATAACATTTCCAGGTAAGAAATTACAAGTTATAACTCAGAATCATGTCGATATTTGTTGCATTTTCCTTTCCAGGAATGAAGCAGGATAAAGAAAGCATTGGATCTACCATAAATGAAATGTCATTTCTAAAAGGGATTGAGTTATAAACAGGTCTATAAAAATGTGAGGATGGTTCTCAAAGCACACTTTCAGTTTTTTTTTAAAAACCTCCAGGATTTGCATGCCCCATAACATTGAGCATATGGAGGATGCACGGAAGAAGCTTAAACTGAAACACAAGGTGCTTAGTGGACTTTCTACATAATCAAAATATTATGCACTGTCAAAAAAATTAAAACAGCCATAATCATTTGACCATAGAAATAACTGAAATGTATAAACTCTTTGGGTTGAATTATCTCCGTGCCAACTTAGATAGCATATATCAAGTCCAAATGAAGAATAAAAAGTAGAAAACTGAACATCTAATCACGTTGCACATTTTAAAGGCACTCATAACCATTAAATCTCACTTCCCCTAGTAATGTAACACACTCTTTGATCAAACAAAATTAGAATTGTAGAACACCAAAATATGCAGTACCAAAGCCGATTCAAGCTCCTGTCCTTCGACCGTGATGCCACATAACCTTGGTAGTAGAGTTTGAGTGCAACATCCATCTTTCTTTTTTCGCAAAATATATATATATTTCTAGCTACATAATATTGCCCAAAATATTCAGTTGAGCTCTCAGAGTAAATGATCTCAATTGTAAATGCTAAATGTAGTTCCCAAGCCAGCTCCGTTTCACACAATGCTATCTTCAAACCCCTAATCAGTAGATAAATAAGCAAAATACATAGTGAGGATAATAATTTTGAATCCTCATCCTAACTCGCTCTATAAAAAGAACAAGTTCAACTACCTGGCGAATCCCATTGTACCCAATACACCAAGCAAATCCTAACTATCAAAACCTTTCTGACAGCCAACAAATCCAATTGCGTCATGCTAAGAATCAACTAACTAACAACTATCATCTAGAAGAATGAAATGATCAACATTCGAAAGCATAAAATGGAACAAAACCCCGAATCAGACCTGGTCTTTGCGGTGATCATCGGAGGAGGAACCGGCGACAGAGGCACCAGCGGTCCGGACATTGGACGACACCGTTTTGATGCAAGATGAGATGAACTTGAGAGAATTGGGGAGAAATCCATGGGTACTGGTCCCATTCTTCACCTTACTTTTGTTATTACTGTTGCTATTGCTGCTGCTGTTTTGGTTTTTCTTCATAATATAATCAAATACGAAGTTTCTAGAATCTCACC
Organism: Solanum stenotomum; assembly: GCF_019186545.1. Lineage (NCBI taxonomy): Eukaryota > Viridiplantae > Streptophyta > Magnoliopsida > Solanales > Solanaceae > Solanum > Solanum stenotomum. The sequence goes on along the minus strand of NC_064282.1, from coordinate 11,910,660 downwards.
GGTAACCAGCAAGTAACGACCGGAAAAAAGGATCAATATGCACTTCAACAACTTCCTTCAGTACTCCACCGCTTACTCCGGCGCCGCCACCACCAGCTTCCACCTCCGCCACTGCCGCCGAGCGCTGACGTAGTTTGACGATCAGATGAAGCATGAATATCGGAAACACTTCACCGGGAAAGAGGAGGAGATAACACCGGCGAAATTTTTTTGGTATTGATGTTGTGTTTTGGTTTGACTCTCAGACGGTTCCCTTTCCTCTCTCTCTTCCTTTTTTTTTTCTTTGTATTTTTCTCTATTTTCTACTCCTACTGTTTCTGTTCTATCTCTCTCTTCATTGTTAACTGCGGTGTAAGCCAATCCAATTTTTGCTTATTTTTGCAAATGACCAACGACTTTTGGAAAATGTTACTTGCATCCCACTAACTTTTGTGGTGGGTGAAAAAACTCCAATTGGGAAACAACTACTTTGCTATTGTGAAAAAACTCCAATCGGGAAACAACTACTTTGCTATTTTTTGAAATATAATTGTTGTGTGTGCAAACAAAAGTCTACCATAGTAGCTGAAAAGATTGAGATGTTATATATAAGTGTAGGATCTCTTAATGATGTGAAGTCTTTAGGAAAAAATTGTGCAGACTTGACGCAAAACAAATAATATCACATCATGTTAAGAGTGTTTTTGGATTGATTTAGCCTAGCAAAGCAGGATGAGTAAAGTCATGTGGTGGAATGATAGGAGCAAGGCTCGATTTGCTTACGATTATGAGTGTGGAGATACATACACAAGAAGGAGCTAGTTGCAGGCTTCGTTTGTCATAAATTTTATAATTTTGGAGATGCGCACACCACAAAATGATATGGGGGCACACTGTAAATCTCAAATGATACGGGGGCATAATGTAAATCTGAAAAAACGATCCATGGATTGTGGTGAATGTGGAACTTACTTTGAGGGAGAGAATGTTGGGTATGTGAATAAAAGTTCATTGGTATTCCTTTTGTTCAATAATACTTGTTCATTATTGACTTTGCACATTTCTTAAGAAACTATAATAAAATGTTATTTTATTATATCATCCTTTGAATATAATAAATACGGTGTTTTGAAAAATGTAATAGCGGAATGACCTTAATTAATGATTAGGATAAATTAGAAACTAAGTGTAAAATTAACCATTCATTTAATAAAGTAGACAAATATTGTTGGACATCCCAAAATAATATAGTGGACAACTATTATTAGACGGATGGAATAGTTGAAAAGATTGAGGAGCTACCTATAAGGTGTAAGCGATCTTAGTGGTGTGATGTATTTTGGGGAAAATCGTGCGGACTTGACCCCAAATAGATAATATCACATTGTATCAAAAGTATTTTTAAATTGATTTAGCCCAACATTCTACTCTCTATTCTACTATATAATAAAAGGGAGTTTATGCCCAAATATAATATATAATATTCAAGATTGAGACTTTTCCCAATCTTGAATATTTATATATTATACTTGGGGATAAACTCTCTTTTAAAAGTCCTAATCTTGAATATTTATATATTATATGTCATAAATGGAATAGTCCCAATCAAGGAAGCAACATATATCATTTACAAATGACTTAAAAAGCATTAAAAATTACAATAATTACCAATTTAAAATATTTAAAAGTTATATAATAAAATAGGTTGACTCTCAGAATTCTATCAGGCTCACATATATTGGGACAGAAAAAATAACACATATCATTTTAAAATTACCAAAAAAGTATTATAAATAATAATAATTAACAACTTAAAATATCTGAAAGACATTTTAAAGGGTTAATTTTGTAATTTTATCCATATCACATAAATTAGGACAAAGTGACCAGTAATGTACGTTATTTGAAAGTTACATAAAAATATTATAAATCACAATAATTAATAACTTAAAACATTTTTAAAAAAAATATGAAAATTTGGATGACTCTCCAAATTTCATTTGTGTCACATAAATTGAGACAACAAAAATAACATATATTGGGTCCATTTTAATTTATTTGTCTTATTTTTTTTGTTTTTTTTTTTATATTTAAAAATTGCATAAAAATACTATAAATCACGATAATTGACAACATAAAATACGTTTTCAAATTGATTGTTGAAGTGAATCTATCGTAAGAATACTATAAATCATGATAATTGACAACATAAAATATTTCAAAAATGTTGTATGTTGGTAGTCTTATTATGCCTTAAATAACGTCAAAGAAAGTACAGGTTTGTGATAAAAAAAACTTATTCCTTTATCCACGCAAACAATCGCTTCAAAAACTCCGGTATTAGCCCCAAAACATACCATTTATATTATTGGGTCCGTGCATAGCACGGGCAACATTATCTAGTATTTGATAGAAGGGTCAATTGGCTTTGTTACCAACTTGCAGTTGATTTTATGAAAATAAAATAAAAATTACATATAAGAGATCTAAAATAATTTGTACAAGTTAGAATGGCGAAAAATAAATGATATATACTCCAAGTAAATTTTGAAACATCTTAATTTGCATTAATCTCAATTATAGTAGAATTTCAATCAATTGATATACATATAAAGTAATGTGATGAAAAGTAAGCATGTGTTGTATGGAAAAAAATGTATACTTTTACCACGTCCACATATTACTAAAAAAACGCAAATAACAAAGATTTCTATGTACTTATTATAGAAAGTATAATATGTGTTGTTTGTTACTCTAGTAGAATCACTCTGACTACATTTATATGTAAATACAATTGAATGTTTACTTTTACCGATATAATTTTGGAGCAATTTAATTTGAATATTTATTATTATTATTATTATTATGGTGTATCATCTTAATATTCTAATAATTACAGCCATGCTTTCATTTAAAGGAGAAAACATCAAAGGGATAAAAGTAGCATTGATAGGTTGTCAAACTTCACACTACAAATTAAATATGCTCAAAGAATCAATCGGTTACAAATATTGAAGTTGAGAAAATACCATCAATAAAGTTTTTAACGCATATAGAAATGTATTTGTATAAATTAAATCTATATTTATCAATTATCCAAAGAAAGACGATCGAGAGATAATATAAATGACACTTCTATACTTAAGAAATGTTAATTTTAAGTTTATTTGTTTCTCTAAAGAAACATAATTTAATAACCATAGTCCATATTAGATAGTATAAGAAATTGTAATTGGTAGTTAAAACAATTTTAAATTTCTAAGTAGCTCAAAAATATTTTTTTCATCTGAAATGGTCATCCTTAAAATTTTGTCCATATATATATAGTATAATACAAGAACTATTTGGGGTATTTCAAACATCATGTCAACATATTTACACATATAAATACACTCATCTTTTTTTTAAAAAAAAGTTGTGGGTGGATATAGCATTGGTAAGAAGAATGGGGAGGTAAAGAGAATTGAAGCAAAGTATGTAGCCGACAAAATGAAAGAGGAGAAAATGAGTTTACGTCACGACACCCGGATGAGAATATCTTAAATGAGATGCGGAAGCAAACATGGGATTTACGGCGAGTTTTTAGTTTATGCTCTTCTATGAGACCATGACTTCATAACTCTCCGAAAAATCTTAATAATTGAGTTGATTATTTAATTTTGAGAAAAATATTAAAAACATTTCTAAATTTGGCGTAAATGGTTAGTTTCATTTTTGAATTATTGACAGCCTTAAAAACATCCTTTCACTTGACTAATTGAAGCTAAATAAATTCCCGATCTTATAATTTTAGTGAAATACACCCCTAAATTCTCATCAAGTTTATGGGTGTTTTCAACACTTCTCTCGATTTTTGTTAAGAACTACATGCTCCTACAAGAGTTTGAGACCACTTGCTATGTCATGTTGCATATCAAGAGTGTATCTAAGTTTAGTTAGTCAACTAGATAAATATTTTTTAAAATGTCAATAGTTCAAGGATGAAACTAATAATTTATGCGAAATATATGAGTGTTTTTGATATCTCTCTTTAATTTTTATTTATTGGTGAAGATCCAATTTCTCTCGAATTAAAAAAAAACTTCATAAAGCCCTGCCCGAACCCCTAAGAATGTGGGATAAAATAATAATTTTAAAATAATATGAGATTATTTTATTTTATATTTAATTATAAGTATTAATTATTTTTTTTGATTATTTTATCTCACTATTTATATTAAAATGACTGAATAAATTATCTCATATAAAAAGCAATTTAGTAAACGAGTGAACAATTTATTTCTTCAAAACATGTTTCACTTTGAAAAATGAATTTCTAAATAAGGAACTTAATGGATCTAATCAGTGTTTATACATACAAAATAAATATGTATCATTATCAAATGCTAAAGTTAAGGAAAGAAAAGAAAAACAAATAAGAAAATAAATCATAGTATGCTTTATATGTAAAATTCACATATATTGCAAAAAATATAATATAACAAATAATCTTTATAAAGAGGCAAAATTAAAAAGTGTACTGATAAAAATATATATAATATGTATATATATTGTAGGGATAAGGGTCTGAAAAATACTCTAACTTTGGTCGAATTTGTTGTTGCGATACTAAACTTTCATGAGGACCTATTACCTCCCTAGACTATTTAATACTGTATTTTAAACATATATATTTGCCCACGTGGACATAAAAAATAATGCAAAATTATAAATAGTAATGTGTCCACGTGGATACATATATACCTTTAAAATACACTATTAAATAGTTCAGAGGGTAAAAAATACGGTATTAAATAGTCTAGGGAGGTAATAGGTGCTCATGAAAGTTTAGTATCGCAACAACAAATCCGACCAAAGTTAGGATATTTTTCAAACCCTTATATATTCATAAAACTTAATTTATGGATCTGTTTCGATTTCCACAATTATTTTGAATTTAATCAGAAATAAATGCCAACTTAAGCGGGTCCATTTCCCCACTTTTTGAAGAACACTCATGACTCAACCAACGTCTCTTCGTGTTCTTAAATTTGTTTTGTGTATATATTTTTTTAAATTAAAAACTTCAATCAAGTAAATTAAACTTTAACACAAATTATGATACCACACACATTATACATAGGAATCTAATTATCTTTAAATCTAAAAAATGACTAATTATAACCGTTTGTTTTCTCAGCATTTAAATATTAAAATATTGGTGAAAAGCTCACATTTTTGTAAATACAAAAGAATTCTCATGTTTTAGAAGACAAAATATTTTATACAAATTTTGGTAGATATTGAAAGAGGTGGGTGGCGGTTGAAGAGAATCAAGGCCGGTTCTAGCTTATTGCATCGTCATCTTTTTTGGGTGTATTTAATAGGAAGGAAAATAATTTTGAGAAGATTGTTTTATAATTTTTCAGGTTTAGTTTTTAATTTTTTTCTCTAATAAAATAATATCTTTAAAATAGAAGTATTAAAACAAGTCTACTCTTAATGAATATGTCATACTCAACAATTCAGGTACTATAAACTAAAAAGAATATCAAAAACCAATCAATATATATATATATATATATATATCAAAATTTAAATGCGACTCATAAATTTGACTGCCATTAATTTCTCAATTTGGCTTGCATTTATTTATTATAACAAATACATATGTCAAAATTTAAAACAGTTGCTTGCTTTTAAATTAAACACCTACTGGCTACTACTATTCAATTTCAAGCAATATGTTGCGTCCAAGTTCAAGAGTAGAAAAATGAATGGTAACGTTAATACATATGTTAATAAAAGTATATATTTTAATTTCTATTCTGAATAAATATGAAAAGAGAACAAGAAGAAAAGGAAAAGAAAAACACGTACTATATGGACACAAGTACATCTGACGTGTATTTAACATATATTCAGTTTTGTGGACAAGCTTATAGTAATGAAATCTACAAACACTGACAGCTTGTGGCCTTTATAATTTTTGGGTCATACAAATCCAAACCAGACATTTTTGCTTTCTTGTTTTGGCATATATATGCTTCTTCAACTATGTTGTAATTAAAACATTGCTTTTTATAATAAGATGAATATTTAGAAGATCAATTGGAATATGTGTGGTCTCTCCTCTACAAAAGTTTTTGATTTTAAACAACCTATTTCATCCTAGAATTTCGATTTATGTTTACATTTGCGTATGTATTTATTTTCACCTTTTGTTGTTGATAAGCCCACTTTTTCGTTAACTGATCTGATGGGTCCAACAAACAATTAGTGAACCTTAGAGATAAAGAGATATTTCTATAATTAGTTCATTTCTCTTCTATTTTTCTATCTCCTATCTATCTATCTATCTATCTATCTATTTTCTTTAGTTATTTACTAGAGCAATTATGATAGTGTATTATATTTTATATATAATTATAAAAAGATATATGATAAATAGCTCCTATTTTTTCAAAGACATTAAATAATAGCCTCTGACAGAGAGAAACAACACATTCATCTTGTAACATACGCATTCATGAGACATGTGGTCTAGTATTTTTTTTTATTTTTCAGATTAGAGAGTAGGAATATTAAATGTGTCAAGGCTGGTAGAGTGTGTATTGGTCAAAAAGGTTTTCTACTACTACAAGCTAAGGAGTATAATTATATGTTAATATGTTGTGAATTTCAAACCTAATAACTTTAGGTTATAAAACTTTGTTTACGTAATAATATTTGAATCTAAATACAGATTTCAGGATTTGAATTGATCCAATCCTATTTCCCTTGACAAATTTAAATTAAGTTTTGTTCACCTAATTTATTTTAAATCCATATTTAACTTAATTTATGTGTCCCGTAAAGAAGGAAATTATCTAATATCACCATTTACAAATTCAATAGAAGAAAGTGACGTTTTTTATCTCTCATGTATACTCTTCTTTTTCACTTCTATATTTGCTTTGTCTTTTATTGTGTCATTTTATATAAAGATTTTCATCGTCCATAATTTTTTATTGGACATCATGTTTTTGTTTATTGTGTCTTCTAAATAACAACAAACGGCAACCAGTGTGTGACTAATTAACTTTTTGCTAGTGGTAATATTAGGATAATTACAATCAGTAAATTAAACTTAGATGTTTTGCTTTGTGGCCCTTGGAGATTTGGTTGCTATCATTTTCAGCACAGAGATGCGTGCAAAAATATCATTAAAAGACCTTCTTGAAAGTGACATAAAGTTTGCTAATCAATTAGCACACACATACTTATGAAACTAAAATTAAAAAAAAAAAAAGCACCAAAGTAAAGTATTGATTCGTTGGTGTCACTGTTCAACTAATTTTACATACACTACTTGTTTGATATAAATTCTTGGAAATTTCACATCATTAATTGGCATGCACAAATATTCAAACTACATTGATATAGATGATGGAACTGATTATAAAATTTCAATTGATATTCAAAAGTCAAAATATTTCTAAATTTTATTTAAAACACTATATATACATTTATTATACACTTTGTTATACAATATACTCCCTCTGTCCTTAATTACTTGTCTACTTTTGTATTGACACACCTATTAAGAAACAATTATTGACATAGTGATTTTACCATTTTACCCATATTAATTATGAAGTGGATGAATTAAAATTTTAATATTTTCAAAAAGCTCTACTTTTTCAAAGTAATTAATTGAGGGTATAATGAGAATTTTTTTTTGTCCTTTCTTGATTTGTCAAAATGGACAAGTAATTAGGGACAACTATAAAAGGAAAAGTTGACAAGTAAATAGGGATAGAGGGAGTATATATATTTACTTCATTATTTACCTTTCATACAATATAGGGATAAGGGACTGAAAAATACCCTACTTTGGACGGATTTGTTGTTGTGATACTAAATTTTCATGAGCACCTATTACTTCCCTAGACTATTTAATACCGTATTTTTTACCCCCTGAACTATTTAATAGTATATTTTAAAGGTATATATGTGCCCATGTGGACACATTACTATTTATAATTTTGCATTATTTTTTATGTCCACGTGGGCAAATATATATGTTTAAAATACGTTATTAAATAGTCTAAGGAGGTAATAGGTTCTCATGAAAGTTTAGTATCGCAACAGCAAATTCGACCAAAGTTAAGATATTTTTCAGACCCTTATTCCTACAATATATATACATGTTATATATATTTTTATCAGTACACTTTTTAATTTTACCCCAAATACCGAGTACACTTTTTTGTAAGTAATGTGAATATTTTTTTTTGTCATAAAGACAAATCTAGTTTTAGGATTGGTAAGATTAAGTTTGAGTTTAAGCATATATAGTCCAAAGTTGGGCCATTTTTTGCAATCACAACGTGTCATTCCCCTTCTATATTCTAGAAAAATTACGGGGATGAGTACTTTTTTAATTAATAATTACTGATTTTAGTGATATTTTTTATTTATTATCATTTATAATAATATATATCAATACTATGATAAATCTTTATTGTGTATTAAAAGTGAATCATGCATGCAATATAGATGTATTATAAGTGTTTAAAATATATTATGTTTGTTTGATAAGAAATTGACACAATGTATTAGAAATGTTTAAAGTGTGTGATAAATGTGTTGTCACTCAATAAAATTTGTATTATATGAGATTTATAAATTGTTTTCTGTAATATACATTAAAATTATATTACAAATGTATTTTTAAGTGTTCAGTGAAAAAAATAAATTATTGTCATCGATTGTAAATGTTTTCTTAATATAGTTTCCTATATTTTTGTACTTGTGATTACAATATAGGGTTTCTCGCAGATCTTTAAGAGTTTGACAGAAGTTCTTCTTGGGCCTAAGATATTGGTCTTAAATTTGTGTAGCCCACATTACAAAACCCCTGTAAATGGGGGTACAAATAGCGACTTCTTTTAGCCCAGCTCAAAAAGGGATAATTGTGCATAATGACAAACTTATAATCTAAAATAAATGGAGTAGCTACTGTTTGATTTAATTGCGCTCCGTAGCAAACGTTTGCCAGCCACCTCTCTCCCTCTAAATTCTCGCTCGCCACTCTCCCTTTCTCGCTCGCTCCCTTTGTGCTCGCCTCTCTCGCTTTATACAACAGAATTGTATAAATTGCGTTTCTGTTTGTATAAAGCGAGAGAAAATTGTATATACACATGCAAATACATATATATTCGTCCTATACACTTATAATTATACAATAAAAATATTCCCCTGCCCAGTTCTCTTTTGTCTTTCTCTCTTTCTCGTTTTATACAAACACATATTATACAATATAATGTAAAATTTATGTTTGTATAATGTATAATTTATGTTTGTATAAAGCGAAAGAAAATTGTATATACACATGCAAATACATATATATTCATCTTATACACTTATAATTATACAATACAAATATTCCCCTGCCCAGTTCTCTTTTGTCTTTCTCTCTTTCTCGTTTTATACAAACACAGATTATACAAATATAATGTATAATTTATGTTTGTATAATGTATAATTCATGTTTGTATAAAGCGAAAGAGAGAGCGATTTTTGATATACAAATATTTTTGTCAATGATTTATACAAACGAGAGGCTAACAACAATTTATACAAATGGCCTGCCAGAGAAATTATACAAATCTGAAGAGGAGTCAACGAATTATACAATTGCTTCTTTTTGTATATATGTATAGCGAAATAAACATAGCTTTCAATTGTATATGTATAGCGAATTATACATATATATGTTTGCTATGGAGTGCAATTATGCAAACTTTGCTATAACATACAAATATGATTTTTTTGTTTGCTATATGTGAAAGTTGCTCATTGAAAAATAGCCACTATGATGGAGTTTCAAATAGGAGATTTTTCACAAATAACTATTATAATAAACTTAATTATGCTCCATAGTTATAGTTTGCATATTTACAGGTTGTAGCTGCAGTTTAAGCTATCTCGTTTGTATAAATCGTGGGTTTATATAATTCGCGGGCGAGTTTGTATAATTCACAGGTATGTTTGGATTATTGAGCTATTTTTGTATAAACTCGAAAATAACAAATTTATACAAACTCAAACATCTGAACTTTAAACAGTAACACAAATTATATTATACAAAAGTTATACAAATTCCGAATTATACAAAACTCGAAACCCCAGCCCACGTAATTATCACTGAATGTTGGTCACGAGTGATAATGAATTAAAACTATAGCTATGATGACTAATTAACTAGTATATGTTTGCTTAATCATGTAATTTTCCCTTCCAAAATATCACTTGTGAAATTTCATAACATTATCACAAAATTTCACCAGTAAAAGCTTTACTCCCACAATGCCTATTTTTTAAAAGACAGTATCAAAAGTGACCAGTGTGCACATTTCTGCTCTAATAAAATGAAGCATTGTCCAGTCAAAAATATAAAAGAATCATTGATTCCCACACTAGATAACGGGTCCTAAGATAGCGAGATTCCTATTGAAATAAGTTTTGCGAAAGGGTCTCCCCTTCTCTTTAGTTATTAATGTTACTATCTGTTGAAATGAAAAAAAAAAGATTTTTTTTTTATGCTCCTCTCCCTAATATATGTCCTTTCCAAAAAGAAGAAATCTAAATGAAAAGGTGCATAACAGAAAGTTAACTTCTTTCAAGTTTTATATGCTACTAAGGTAGCAGATACCAATGGAATAGTCCAAGTGCGCACAAGTTGGCTCAGAAAACACCGATATTTAAAGAAGAAATAAACACTTTGAACCATTTAACTTACAAGTATAGTTTCCATATGTCTAATATATACATGCATTACCTAATGAGAGTTTACTCACTTCACTATGTTTCCCATGGCATTTGAAAGAGTGATGCCCTTTCTACCTATTTCCTCAAAATTCCATACAAAACAGAGATGATTATTTGAAAGTACACACATATATATATATGAGGGTTAATAAATTTAATTTTTCTCTAAGCCGTAACTAAATTACCAACTCTAGCTAAGCTGCTGAGGTCTTCATGTTGTTTTCAGAAACTGAACTTCTTAGATTAAGCTGTTTAAATTCATTCAGGCATTTCGTCGAGTTGTACTCTGCTGCATCCAAGAGTTCTTCTGAATATGTCCTCTTTCGCAGGAAATTCTGCTTGTAGCAGTCGTCTTCAGTCTTCATTAGGATGATAGCCTGTGATAAGAAAAAGGATCATTTTGTCAATCTTCATATAGAACCAGAAGAACATGCACTCTATGATACAAAAATGAGTTGAATTTCCAAACTACAGGAAATCAAGGGTGACAGAAAATAACAACTTGCCTGATTCATTCGAGGTCGCATAAGTGGATTTTGTTCTACACATAAGCCAGCAGTTATAATAACTCGGTTCATCTCTTTTGGATTGTAGTTATCACCAAGAACAGGATCAATTAGTTCTTTGACGTTGTGCTGATGGAGCAAAGGCTTTGCCTACATTTGAATACGTGTATGTAGTAAGGATGTATACGTGAATTAGATAATAAGGAATATATGATGGAAGACGTGACACGAAGAATGTACCCAAATCACAAGGCTCTGCTGTGAATCATCTAGTGCTTGCCTTCCAGTTATTATCTCCAATAGCAGCACACCAAATGAAAATACATCAGTTTTCTCATCGACAGTGCCATGCATAAAATACTCCGGAGCGAAATAACTGAACAATATCAAGAAAAAATGCATTAGATCTTCTTGCAAGGTAGATGAAGATATCAGATAAGTTATCTATGCTTTTAATGAAAGATTTCAGGACTACAGACCCAAATGTGCCTTCAAACTTGCCCACATTATGATGTGTCCACTCTTTAGGAAGCCACTTTGCAAGGCCAAAGTCACAAATCTGCATCCAAAATACACATACTCAGAATACACCATAATCAAGAATAATTTGCAGCAAACACACGAATCATCGTGTCTACTAAGTACTAAATTACATGGATGATGGAACTCAAAGAATACTTCAACTGACTAAAAAGAGAAGTAGAACCACTTTGCGTGTAATTTTTCTCTGTCATGATTCTTGGACCATTCAAACTTAATCCACGAGTAATACAACTATGATCAGATAGCTCGGAATACCAAATGATGTCATACAACTATGAATATTATTTCCTAACAATAATGAAGATGCAATTTTCTTAGAGAAGTGGACAAACACTAGATTACACAAAGGATGTCACATCTTGTAGGCCACCAGTCTACCGATAGCAATTAGAAAAACAAGTGTCAAGGACTTCCACAGACCACAAGTGTGATACTGAACTCAGAGAATGATGACAACCAAATTTTTCACAAAAATTCCATGTCATCATAACAGCTTATGCCCTGAAATTAAGTGCAGAGGAATAGGCATTTCGCATCCCTTAAAAAGCACTTTGGGGCAAGCACCCAGGTCCTTAGGCATGCACTTGAACACCCGTAAGTTTGTTCTATATTGGTAAGTTCAGCACTAAACAAAATCTAACCGGGAAACCCTAGTTGTTAAAACAACATTATGAACTATATTGTGGCGCTAAAGAAGAGAAAATTTGAAACTTAGTATATTTTAACTAACAACTAACTTAGTAAGCTACAGTTTCACAGCTATGTTCTAAAACCTTGCCAGATCAGTCATCTACTTTAAACTTTAATTACTAAAGAAAACTCTTTTATTAAGCATGTATTTCATTCAAAAGGATGTTTTGAAACATGTATCTTGAATGTTATACATGATGTATCTCACATGAATGTGTACCCATCCATCTCTAGAAACTCTTGCTATTGGTTGAGTCCCACATCGGCGGGCTTAGGGAAATTTGGTCTCCTAATATGGTCCTGGTCTCCTGGACAATCATCCTCTCATGAGCTAACTTTTGAGGTTTAGTTAGTTTTAAGATCCATTTCTTTATCATGATATCAGGTCCAACCCAATTCATTATTTCATCTGATGATGGACCTCCCATCTTATATTGTTCACTCTTCATATGCTCAGTCCTGGGCGTGTGGGGGTGTTGAGTCCATATCGGTGGGCTTAAGGAATTTTTGTCACCTTATATGGTCTTGGACAATCCTCTCCTTGTAAAATAAGTTTGGTCACCTTATATGGTCTTGGACAATCCTCCCCTAGTAAAATAAGTGTTTTAAATCTTAATGTAAATGAGTGCAGTTAATGGTTTATGGTCTTAACTCAACCATTCACATTCAGACATCCATTAACTACAAACAAACTAATCTTCAATAAAAGAACTACGCTCTTGAAATGTGTGTTGCAAATGTTATACATGTGAGATATCACATGAATTTGCCTTTTTCTTAAATGGTAATAATATTTTTCATAAACGACACAATAGTAGTCCTGTAATTTTCTGTACAAGTAAGCGAAACAACGCGTTTTGACCATTATACATGTGAAATATCACATGTATTTGATTTTTTCTTGTCCGGTAATGTCATTATATTCGTAAACAACAAAAACGTAGGTGTGGAATTTTATGTGATATAATATGAATTTGCCTTTTTCTTAAATGGTAATAATATTTTCCATAAACGACATAATAGTAGTCCTGGAATTTTCTGTACAAGTCAGCAAAATAACGCGTTTTGACCATTGTAATTGATTTTTTCTTGACTACATTGATTTTTTCTTGACCGGTTATATGACTATATTTGTAAACGGCAAAAGTGAAGTCTTCTTCTCATCTCAGAGAAACTCTATAAATTGTAATGAGTTTCTCACTTATTTGCATATTCCTTCTTACACAAAAAAAGTGAAATACAGTCTTAATCCTATTGACTGAATTTTGCTTGTCTTCAAAATATCTCGAGTTCTTTCTCTTCAGGTCACCCACCACATACAAGGAGGAATTGTATGCTACATCTTGTTCCAACTCTTGCCTACACCAACAACTCCCAAAATCCTATTTATTCCCACACATGAAGCCTTTGATTCCGGCAAAGTTGAGAAATAACTGACATAGGTGGTCAGTAAAAGGTCAGTGCAAAACAAAGGGTGTTTAATGGTTTCCGTTTGAAAACCATATAAATCGCATCTGTGATGTATACACGATGTATCTCACCTGATGCGTACCCATCCATTTCTAACTCTTTCTATCTTGTTCTTTTTAATTTCCCTTTTCCTATATCTATTTTTGTTGCCTCTCAGGCTACTCTCCATCAAAAAACATGTTTCAAGTAGTAAATAGATCACACAAAACTATCCAATTTGTGTCCATCCATGTTTTAACTATTGCTATGTTTGTTCTTCTCTATTCTCTTTTCCCACTATCACTACCGCAACCTCTCTCTGTTGCATCTCTTGTTGGTCTGCATTGAAGGAATCTCTTTTATGAAAGGTTGTCTTTTTTTCAAAAGGATGTTGAAACATGTGACTGAATGTTATACATGATGTATCTCAATTCTAACATGATATACACACATCTAGTGTTAACTATTGTTATCTTTGCTTTTCTCTATTTCGCTTTTACCAAGGATACACTACCTCTATCTCCGGCATATCCTGCTAGTTTCCGTTTAAAAGCATGTTTTCCGCTGTACATAGGATGTATCGCACATAAATATGCACTCATCCATTTTCTACCTCAATTTCTATTTGCTCCTCTTTATATTAGGTTGCTCATTTAATTGTCAATCTTAAATGTAGGTGCTTTGTCCAGATACAAGCAGAGAATATATTCTCCCAAGAGGTGTTATTGAAGTGTGCATAAGAAGCTGGGTAATGACTCTAATCCTCCTAAACACGAATCCTCGGATTCTCAAATCTGCTTGTCGAATTCTCGGATTCCCTCACTAGGCATAAGTTCTTCAAAATGTTGGAAGGAGTTCCATCAGGAGACTGCCTTCCTTTGAATCTTTAGCTGTTCTAGGATATCAAGAAGGAAAGGCAGAAGCGTGGGGGAAATGTAGCAACTGGTTTCTATCCCTTCAGATCATCCTAGAAGGACGTCACCCTATTTGGCCTGATTAATGGTGCCAGCAATTTTAGCTAAAGGTACGTGATCTGTTTTAACGTCTCTATTCACAGCATTCAGGCTTCTATGGTAAAAAATATATATGCATAACAACTAAGGCAATTATGTAACACACCTAATCTCAGCGTATATGTTAGATATAATCTTTTCTTCCCTTAACAATTCAATCTTAAATGCAAGTGCATTTAACCATGTTAAGAGAGACGTTTATGTAGACATGACCCTTACAAATTTGTATTCATTTGAGTAAGGAACAGAGATTAGACAACTATAGATACTGTTCTAGCGCCTATCCGACTGAAGCAAGTTATATTGACATAAAAATACACTCAGAGAAGACCAGATTATTTTACCAAAATTGTGTAGATAATGGAAGATTTAAAATGCCAGATAGTATAGTACCTGAGGCACAAAATCCTCCGTAAGTAGAATATTATCAGCTTTAATATCTCTGTGTATAATCCGCCTTTGGCAATTCTCGTGAAGGTACATTAGGCCATTTGCTATTCCAAATATTATTTTGTACCTGGCAGCCCAATCTAGTTTTTCCCTTGAGCCTGAGAAAATAGAAAACAACAAAGCACCTCGTGTTATAGAAGAAAAGGGTGGTTCATCAATTACGGACAGAAATTGTCTTGTAACTAGAAATTTTGAGACAAACCACGAAGAAATGATCCTAAGCTCCCTTGAGAAGATAGTTGAAGAACTAGGTATGTCCCTCCTTCCACTCCATAACCAACCATCCTTGCAGTATTAGGATGGTCTACGTGTGCTATAGTACCTATTTCACATAGGAAACTTTGTTCCTGCTGCGCTTCTGTACCCTTATTGAGGCGCTTAACCGCGATAAGCTGACCATCAGGTAAACAACCCTTGTAAACTTCAGCGTACCCTCCTTTGCCAATCAAGTTTTCTGTCAAAGAAGGAGATCAACTCTATAATACACATCTATGTTTTAAAAATTTTCAAAAGTTAAAATAGATCAAAGAGTAGTAAATAAGCCTGAATGCAAGAAAGAGAGACGTCAAACACGATTACATACCTTTGCTAAAATTGTTGGTAGCGTTTTTCAGTTCAGATAGGCTGAAGTTCTTCCAGGAAGATGTGAAGTGGTAGATTCCCGCTGCCACATTCTCCCTCGCACTTCTGCTTTTCCTTGTCGACATCATTGGCACAGCTAACGGTGGAAAAGAAGGTAATCTCTTGACGGAACTTCTTTTCCACATCTTGAAGAACTTATGCCAGCGAGAGGACGTTCGTGGATTAGACAACCTGGTTTGAGAACCTGAGGGTTTGTCTTTAGGAGAAATGGAGCCATTCTCTGGGTTTCTGATGCCCACTTCCATAACTCCTCTTGGAGAAGAATCATCATGTTTCTCCCTTTCCATCTCAAACATTCTGAGGTCTACAACAAGAACATCATCCATCCATCAGAGGCAAAACATAAAAAAAAAAACAAGCCATAGTACACAATCCCACCTTGAGCAGAAGCCGACGCAGACAGATTTCCTGAGGTATGTTCTGCATCCATACTGATTCCCTTAGCAGATTTCCTATAAAATATCAACCAATTGTTAGTTCTAAATATTCAAATAATATTAAATCACACTTTCCTCTTATACATTCCTTGATCTTGCATCAAGAAAAGTATTAACTAATCCCAAAACCAAGAGTTCAATGCTTGACACAGGACGCGGAAAATACAGATTCAAAGCAAAGGCAATTACAAAGTAGCGGATTACTAGCAAAGCATGGAAGTAACTTGGAAATTTTTTGAAAGCTTAATGTTCTATGATATTGTACCCCTGTTTATTGTTCTATCATATCATAAAAATGATCAGCTACATAGATACTTGTATCCCATACAAATCAAGCTATGTAATAAGCTTTTTTAGCAATAATAATATTTAGTTTCTTTTTGAAAAAACAGTAACTTTTGTATAAGCAATGCAAACTTACATATTACAAGCACCACAAAAGATGTTTCTAACAACCATCCCCTATGAAACGTCGATAATTTATCCCTTCCTGTTTTGGTGTGACGTAGCAGGTACCCGATAGAATAGTCAGGTCGCACGCAATTTGGTCTAGCTACCACCTTTATCAGAAAAAAATCCCTTTACAACACAAATGCAAAGCCAATTTCTCTACACAAGAACAATTTTCTTATCATTCAGGAAACTTTTTTTCTTCTTTCACAACAGCATTACCCATCCACCCTAGCGGCACGAGAGGGGTTGGTGTTTTCTTTAAATTTTGACAAGTGGAGGGAATTTGAGGAAGAAATGAAATTGCTAATCTTAAGGTCCTAGGAATAATCGTAGCCTTAATTTTAGACAGTCACCGTAGAAAAAACAGTGAATTTTCTTTTCCCTTTTGCCTGTAATTGAAAAAAACAAGACAGAGTGGGAAGAGTTAGTTTGGATTTTGATTTTTGGGAATTCAAATGCCAGCTTTGCCGTATGGTAATAACCAAGATTTTTTTTTTTCATTCTAAAACTTTTTTATGATAAAAAACTTGTTTACATGAATGTAATATATATAATTTTCATACGTAACTTATAATTATGATCAAGTTGTATATACTTTCTTTTAATTTTTTTTTATTATTATTGAAATGACGTTATTTAATTTGATGTAAACAGTTCATACATGCCAGTAGGTATTTACCAAACTTTTTTTTTTACTCATAATACAAAGCTATCACAAATTTGCAGAAGGAAAAAAATAGTATTAAAATCATCTTCAGTCAACAGTCAAGTTCTATATATAAAAAATAGTCTGAAAAACTCTAAAACTATTCCAAATATTGTCCTATTTTTTTATTTTATTAAGGGTGTAGTTGGAATAGAGAAAATATCTTTCAAATTTAGTTGATGTGAGTAGACTTGTAATAATGTCTGCAATGCAGAATTTCTCATTCAGAAACTTTTATTCAAGAAGATTTTCCTTTTTAATGGAAAGCAAAGAAAATATCAACCTAGAGTTTCTGTACAAAATCCATAAAGGTGTAGCACTTTAAAAGATTAAGAGGTCATTTTTAGTATATTTGATATAATTTTAATTTAAAATTAAATTAATTTATTTAATTTTCTTAATTTTCGTATTAAATCAAACTAGATCATCCATTTTTGAAATAGAAGAACAATTTAGTTGTCATAAATGTTAAATTCAATATATAGTTAATGATATGAATTATGATAGTTGGACTACTATATTTAGTTCGTTTTGTCCTGTCAAAAGACAGTCAAATATTTTAAAGGAAAAAGCGATGAATTTCATTAAACACTGGCAAATGTGGCAATTTTTAGTACTTTGCCGTTACTTATTATTTGTCTCTTATATTAAAAATAGTGTCTTTCCTTTTTACTTATCAATTTTAACAAAAATCATGAAATTTATTATTTTATTTTAATATTATTTACTTGTATCATTAATTAACTACATAAAATACTACTTAATAGTCAAACTTAGATTTTTGGAATATAATCAACAAAGATAATTTAGTAAAACAAATTCTTAAGTGATAATTTTGTTGGGAAAATTCCAAGTCAACAAGAGACGAGAAAAAAAGCGATATCTAAAATATAATTATAAAATATTAAAAATTAATGAGAAAATTACCAAATTACAATTTAAGTTGTACTCTTTGAAAATATTTGTCACCTTCCTCTTCTTGAGAGTCAATTTGACTAATCTTTAAAGCTAAATAGAATTAAATTAATTTAATATTTTATAATTAAAATTAAGATATTCTAAAAGATACAAACAATAATTCTAAAATTCCTTTGATTCAACAATAATTTCTTATAATACGAAATTGTCCAAGTTTAATTCAATATGCACATTGCTTTTAACTTTTCAAATTATATTTTCTTAGTGCCTTTTTAGTTAGTTTAAATTTAGTCATATCAAAATTTCATCGAAGGGATAAAACAAAAGAAAGGTCCTACACAAGTACATTTTATATGCTTAATTATTTCTATGGTGGGATATTTAGGGGAAGAATGTTGGTTATTATTGTCTCATAGTACATATAGGTTAAATCCCAATTGCTATTTTATAACAAATAAATTGTGTTTTATATTACTTCGAAAACAACCTTATTATTTTTCATGCAGATTATTGGAAAATTGTTGTCACCCTCATATTCAGTAACTAACTGTCATTATAATTATAACTTAATTATAAATATCAGATGTTGGCTAGTAAGTGAGATTTTGTGGACATATTGACTATACTTTTTCTAATTAATGCAATAGACAAGGAACCTTGTTTTATGGAAAATGTTCCTTGTTCTTTCGTAATCTAATAATAAGCTTAATATGTCGATTTATTTATTGCCACTAGTACCATTTTGAAGATCAGTTGAACATATATATAACACTCACATGTGATATATTTGTCATAATAAATTATTAATTTCGTGAACGGTTAAGAAAATGAGTCAAATATATACATAAATGTAAGTTATATACTAGCTAAATTATCGGTGAAAAAGCATTTTTTTTATTGAATTTGTACCACTGAACAGAGTGTGTTACGTTATATGTTTATTTGTCCTTTATTAAAAATAAAAATTCTGAACACACGGGGTTATTTTTTATAAATAAAGGAGAGGCTTTTTTTTTGGGGGGGGGGGGGTTGAAAAAGAGATACTTATTTTTTAATATTATATATACAGGCTATTAGAAGCTCTAAAAAGAAAGGCACTAGTGATTATCCAAATAAAAATTGTTTATTTGTGTGCTTAAAAAGTCGGCAAAGTAATTAGGAAGAAGAAAGTTATTAGATAAATCGTGTTAGGTGTTATTTATTTTCATGTATAGTCTTTTTAATGTCAGACTGAGATATACATAAATATGGGGTCCTTTATTTGCCGGTTGTTACCCATGCATTTTCATTCTTATTTACTCAATTTACTCTTTGATATGTATAAAATATGGCCTTTCATAATCGACTTAATTATTATTATTTTTACTTAGTCATTTGATATATGATTCGAAATCTAACTCGATTAATCCAAAACTAGTGTTAGGTAGACTAGTCATTTAAGGAGAAATTAAATTGCTCTATAGTGAGAAGTTTTATATTTTTAGGAATCGAACTCAAGGGTGAAGGGTTTTTAGTCACTGCACCACACTCCTCAATGTTGCACCAAGGGTTGTAGTGGAATGGTAAGTATTCCTTCATTCTTAATCATAGGTCTCGAGTTCGAGTCCTCTTGGGTATCAAACACCGAGTGGAAAAAAAGAGGTTTAACTTAGTTAAAAGTAGGGGTAGAGTTAATGTGCATTTTATGGATATGACAGAACTCAATAGCTTTGATCCTGACTCTATATTTGTACTAAAAAAATTGCTATATCATATGTATAAATAGTGTATTCATAATACGATAAGCTGGTTTTTCTAAAACTCATAACTCATAAATTCAAAATACTGACTTCATCTTAATAGGAAACTACAACAACTTAAATTACAATCATAGTTGAAATATGATGGGTGATTACACATTCTTGATTGAACCTTCCAACCTTTTGTCTCAATTATTGTATCATGAGACCAGAAAAAGCGTATCTTTAACGTATCATTAGCAAGTGTTTAATTTATGACCCTTGCCATACCATAGAAGATACTCTACATATATAGCAGACTCGAAAGAAATTAGTTTCATAGCTCTAATCAATTAGACTCTTCAAACAAGTGGGCCTACCTATCAATGGGGAGGCCAAATTTAGCCCAAAAATAATCAGCTGGACTAAATTTTGGCCCATATTCAAGGCCCATAGCAACAATTGGTTATTTTTAGCAATAAAAGTGTGACTAATATGAATTCGTGACATGTGAGGCTTAAAAAATACTCTTTGAAAAGACCTGGAGTTGTCAAATACTAATAAGGAGAAGTCTTGATTATTTTTTTTATATCTGCAAATTGAAGTTACTTAATCAAATGAGATTTTGCCTTAGTTTTAACTCAAGAAAGTCAGTACTGTAATAAATGTATAAAATTAGTATGAAATAAAGGAAAAATCATACAACCAAGCAAATAGAAATAGGCAAACTAAGATTAATTAGATCCTAATATGTTTTAAACCAACTTGTATGTGTTTTCGATCATGAATGTAAATAAAAAATGTAAGTTATTTGTCTATTAGGTAAGTTTAATGATGTATGTATTCCTATGACGGTAAAACTGAAGACCTACAAATTGGACAAGATCTCTTCCCCTTCAGCAACCATTCCTTTATACAGCTTGAGTGATATTCATGTTGACATTCAAGAGTTCCAATTGTCTCATCATTCTCATATTCACATTGGCAAATAACACATATTATTTCTTCTCCATCGTCACTACCACAATGAATTCTTGTTTTCATCATATTTCCTATAATCTCCTCTGTGACCTCCTCCTCGTCCTCATAGGACACAATAGCGCCCAATAAGCCTAACAAATAAATTATGTCATCAACATCAACATCAACATCAACATCATCATCATCGGATTCACTTTCAGTTGTGACATCATCATCATCGATGAATTCAGATGTTGGCGGATCAAAGGAACTTTGTTGATTATATATATGATAATCCAGAGTTAAATTGTGATCCAATAAGTAGTGATTATTTGGTTGAGGTTGATATTGATCAATGAATTCCCCTGTTATCTGATTAAACAAATAATCAAACGAACTCATGATCGATAACACTAAATTATGTAATAGTAATCAATAAAAGTGTAGAGAGCAAATATTGTATGAGGAATATGAGTTTATATAGATTGTGAAAGAAAAGAGGGTTAAGAAATTACCATTCCGAACACGGATGGAAATTAGGAGCATTATTGGACAGTATACATGTACGTAGTTCTTTACTTACTAGGACTAGGAAAAATTATATTACTATATTTTATACATACAAAATACTAAATATGGAAACTCTCTAACTCAAAAGTTTAATTTACAATTTTACCTCAAAAGTTAAATGACAATTTAGCCCTTTTACGTTTAAACATTATTACCAAATATTTCTAACTTCTTGGTTTCTAAACTTGACCTTAAAAGTTCCTTTAAATATGAATTAAGTATTAATGATTCCATCTATTCCAAGATAAGTAAATTGTTGAAATATTTTTCATGGTTCAAATTAATTTAACAATGCGATCTTCAAGAATAATTTTAAATTTTTCTTTCATTTTTATCCTTCATTTGAATTTTCTATGCGATGAGTTGAATAAACTTTAATGTCTTAGTTAAAATTGAGAGTAAGTATCACTGATCAATGTTTAGTCATTCTAAAGAGTAATCTAACAATAAATAAAAAGGGTAAAAATGGAAATAATATCTAATTAATATGTTAATATTCTCTTCTTAAAGGGTGCGAAATATCCCAACAATTCACTTATTTTGAAATGGAGAGAATATTAAATAGAGCAATCAAAAGATATTCGCAAAAAAAATTTAATTCAAAGTTTTTGTAAGCAATTTTAATTACCGTCAAAACTTGTTAGGGTGACAACGATTGTCTGAAAATTTTATGTTTGCTATAATGAGGTGATGTTGTAATATATGTATACAAATATTTGACGTTTAAATCTCATTTAGTTGTTGTAAACAAAATTGCAAAAAAATAATTTAAGAGAAAACAACCAAATACCCCCTCAACCTATTACCTGATTCTCAACTACACACTTATACTTCACGGGGGTCCTATTACCCTCCTAGAGTATTTTAAACACAAATATTAACACCCTTAAAACGTCACCTCCAAATCTTTGTTGCTGAGTGTAATGCACACACCTATTTTTCAGAATAATTTTTTTTAAAAAAAAATCATCACCAAAATACATCAATTTTAATGCTTTTCATTTTTTCTCCACCATTCTATTCATCTTCCTAAATCATTCTATTTTTTCTCCATTATTCCCAATGTCTCATCTTCTCCAATCCATCTCCATCTTATCACACCCATCATCCTCCGTCTTTCTTCTATCTTTTCGATAATTTATTTGCACAAAATCTAGTTGTTATTGTTGAATTCAATAAATTAACATGAATGTTGAATCTTTTTATTATGGTATCTTATTGCCATTATTGTCTAGTTCTGCATCTGGGTTCTCTAGTTGCTTTTTTTTTTATGGATTTGAAGATGAATTTTTCCTTGTCAAATTTCAAATTCTAATACCCACTTTCAGTTCCAATCAAGAAACTCACAAATTTCAAATTCTAATACCCACTTTCAATTCCTAACAAGAAATTTGGGCTGCTACTATAATTGAAAAAATTTCTCTAGTAGAAGTTGTAGTATCATTTTTCAATATCGGATTGAAAGTATTTTCCATTGAGGTGAAAGAAATTAAAGGATTATCATTTTCTTTCTTTTGGTTATGTTGTCTATTTTTAGGAAAGATTTGAAGGTGTTAGTCATGAAAAAGTTCATTGTGGATTAAAAGTGAAAAAAAAAATATTGTATAGGTAATTGTCCATGGAAGCCATGACAAAATTCAATTGCAGAGGTTTAATTTTTAGAGGTTGGTAATGGTTAGAGAGAGAGTATGTGATTGTAATTAACTAAATTTATTTATTAATTGTATTGAATTCAATTAAGAAATGACAGCTGTTAAATCATTAATTTTGACCTCTTTATCTGCCTTACACTTGCATCTAGGAAAGTGAACACACTTGCTGTGCCACATCAGCACTTAAGGGTGTTAATATCTATGTTCAAAATACTTCAAGGGGGTAATAAGACATCCGTAAAGTATTGATGTGTAGTTGAGAATTGCGTAATAGGTTGAGGGGGTATTTGGCTGTTTTCTCAATAATTTAATGATATTGTGGATCAAAATGAAGAAATTTATTTGTTAATCAATTAAATCAAAAAAATTAGAATATATATATATAATTGATGGACACGACCTTTTAGATATTCATACTTAAAATATTATGATAGACATTATAGTATTTAATTTGGATAAAGGGAGAGTTTAATTATTGTTCAAAGTTAAGAAGGAAATTTGACTTTTAAAGCAAACTTGAGGGGTGAAAATGATTTTCACCCTTTTATTTTTATACGTAATATGTTTTTTTTAATAATATTATTACATTATTTTTATATCCTTTTGATTTGATTTATTGATCGGTTCAATTTTTGCATATCTTGAAAAAATTGATTTAGGAGAGTTAATTTTCCAAAAAAGAAAAAGAAATTCGCTATAATGAATGTCACCTATAGTAAGATACAATATTGTTATAGAGAAGTAAACTATAATATGGAAAATCGATTTTGAAGAAGATCAAACCGTTGTAATAAACTATTTTGTTATAACAAGGTTTGACTCCTCTAGCTTGCAATTTGATAATTTTATCCCAAAAAACATAAAGAAATATTTTTTCTCTTTTATCAAATCAAACTTTTTATTCTCTTATTTGAACTTTTTTCTTTCTCCTATTTGGACTCAAACTTGTATCAGAGGTAGTTTTCTTTTAGACCCTGACTTGTTTTTAACTTGTTTTAAAATGTACGAGAACTTGTCAATTCAACAGATAACAGAGAAAAAAAATGTCAAATAAATAAAAATGAAGTATGTTTACAAAAGTAAAAGTGAAGGTTTTGTATGACATGTGTTTATACTAGGGCAATACTGAAGACCTACAAATTGGACAACATCTCTTTCCGTTCAACAGCCATTGCTTTAAACAGCTATCGTGATATTCATGTTGACATATAAGAGTGACAATTGTCTCATCATTCTCATATTTGCATTGGCAAATAACACATATTTCTCCTCCATCATCATCATGATCATGATCATGATCAGTAGTAGCGCGATGAATTCTTGTTTTCATCATACATCCTATAAACTCCTCCACCTTGGATTTGATGCTTGCCACATAGTTACGCAATTCACTTATTGTTGCCTGATTATAGACGTCACCCCTCAAGTTTGGATTATTGTCATCAAACGAACTTTGTCCGTTATTTGTACGATGATAGTTGTGTGGATCACCAATGTGATTATTTGGTTGACTTTGGGAATTTGTACCTAACTGATATTCACTTGCTATTCGATAATAATACCCCATATAATTATTCGTCGCTGTAGCATAGAAATTCCTCGAGTATCTGTTATCAAACCAACGTGGATGAGCCATGTTTCTTGAAACGTAGTAATTTGGCAGAGGTTGATCATTCGGGGTGAATTGCAAAAAGTTATGTGAATTCCAACTCATGATCGATCGATCGATCGATAACACCAAAAAGAGGAAGAAACTATATATGTATGTGCTTCTAAATTCACAGAGGAACTAATTAATTAATTGGTAATACTAATGAATAAAAGTTAGTTCAACTTTTGTAGAGAGCAACTAAGCAGCAATGTGAATTTATAGATTGTGAAAGAGCGGCTAAGCAACTACCATTCCTAAACCGGACAGAAATTGGACCGCGTTCAGGTAATCATTTACTTACTAGGATTAGGAATAATAATAATAATAATAATAATAATATTAATATTTTATACTAAATATGAAAACAATGTAAGTCAAAAGTTAATTTATAATTACAAAAGTGTTTTTTCTTTTGTTGAGAAATCATCTTTTTTTTTTTTTGAAAAATTAATCGTTTGACGAATTCTTAAAACAAAACAGTTTTTCTGTTGTTGAGAAGAAACTAAAAATTTCTACTTCTTAAAAAAAGAAGAAGCAGAAATTTTTTTTTTTGAAAATTAAAATATGCCTTACATACATATAATTATTAATATACCACTTATTAATTAATTAGAATATCTCATAAGTTTAGTTAAGTTTCATTCAAGAATTTTACTTTTATACAATAAATTGCAAGTATAACTGTTATAGAGAGGCGGAACTTCACGGAAGATTTTTTTTTTATAAAAAAAGTAAATGTTGCTATAATGAATGTCACTTCTATTATAGGTGCAATGTTATTGTAGAGAATTAAAATATAATCGAGAAAATCTATGGACACCAATAGTCTTTTCTCGTGAAGGTGTTCATGATTCGGTTTGAATCTGTTATTCGTTAAAATAGAAACCAAACGAATTACTCGGTTTTAAAATTTCTAAAACCAAACCAAACGAAAAAATAACCGTCTGTTTGGTTCAGTTTTTTTTATTCTTTCGATTTGAAAGTAATAAATTTTGTATCTCGATAGACACAAAGACCTAGTACATGAACAATCCATAGGAAAGCTACTGTGGATTTAATTAAGCAATACTAGAGTTATTATTACACGAACAAAGTGATTCAACTAAGAGAAAGTGTCACTATCTTATTTGGGGTAGGGTAGGTAAAGACTAAAGTAATGGATTTGGACTTAGGGTCGTAATAGTTGAACTAAAATTTAAGTGTTGGGCTTGAGAAAATGGTAAAGTTAACGACTTAAGTTAATTAAAATTTAACAAGGTATTTATATTTTATTTTATGATTAATATATAAATATATATATATATATATATATATATATATATATATATAATATTTCTCGGTTCGGTTTGGTTATTTTTGTGGTTTATTTTTAGTAAAATCAAAACCAAGCCAAATAATATCATTTTTTAAAATTTAAAACCAAATATAACCAAATCAAAGCAAATTTCAATTTTTAATCTGTTTGGTTCGAATTGTGGTTCAGTTTGGTTTTTAACCATAACCATGAATAACCTTAGTTTTGACCATAATTGATTGACACAATTTAAATACAATATTTTCCTTTTAGATATTCACACTCAAAATGTTATGACCATATGATAGACATTCTTAAGATTTAATTAGGATAAAGGGGAGAGTTTGATTATTGTTCAAAGTTGAGGGAGGAGTTTGATTTTTAAAGCAAAGTTGAGAGGTGAAAACAATTTTCACCCGTTTATCTTTATACATAATATATTTTTTATATAATATTATTACATAATATTTGAATAAATTATTATAGAGGGGCGGAAGAGTTATTTTTTTATAAAAATAAATGTTGCTATAATGAATATCACTTTTATTATAGGTACAATGTTATTATAGAGAATTAAAATATAATAGAAAAAATTGATTTAGAAAGAGTTAATTTTCTATAAAAAAAAAAAAGAAAAGAATGTTGTTATAATGAATGTCACTTCTAGTAAGATATTATATATGTTGTTATAGAGAAGTAAAATATAATATGAAAAATCGATTCTAAAGAAATCGAGTAATATAATGGAATATTTTGTTATAACGAGGTTTGATTACTAGGGGTGTGCGGTTCGATTCTATTTTATGTATTATCGGTTCCGTTTATCAGTTTTTAAATATGCTAAATCAATAAAAAATCGATAAGAGATTTTTTATTGATTTTCGATCTATCATTTTTTTATCGTTAACAGTTCGGCTTTCGATTTATCCAATAAGAAAATGCTCATAAAATAAATATATGACTTCTCACTTTTCTAATAATTTGGCGTGATACGATGAAACAAATAAATCAGTTGTAAATGTTTTGATATAGTGAAACAAGAAAGATAATATTTAATCATGTAGATTGTAGTGTAGAGTACTGATAAAATGTTTAGCTATGTTAAATTACTAGTAATTTATGAAAGGTAAAGTAGTAAATTACTACCGTCTTGAAGAGTTATCGGTTTACCCCACTTAATAGGCTAATACTAAAAATCGAAACTGAACGATAATCCAATAAATTTATTTTATAAAACCATTAAAAATCCATTAACCCAATAACATTTTTTTTTCGATTCAGTTTATTGGTCGATTCGATTTTTGCACACCCCTAATAGATCGCAACTCGATAATTTTATCCCAAAAAACATTTACTTGATGTTTTATTGAAATATTTTGCTCTAATTTTATCAAATCAAACTTTTAATGCTCTAATTTGGACTCAAACTTGTATTAGAAGAAGTTTTCTATCCTGAATTGTTTTTAACTTGTTTTGGTTGAGTTCAGATACTAGTTTTCTGTCTCATTCATGTCGATCATATTTTGGAGCATATTCGAAGGAGTTGGTTATGTTAAATTGGTAAATAGCTGCTAGTACTATATATTTTTATAATAGTGAAGTAAAACCTACATTAAATGTTTTCGATCATGAATGTAAATTAAAAATATAAGAGAAATTTGTCTATTCTAAAAGTTTAGTTTTCAACAGAAAAAATGTCAAATAAATAAAAGAAGTGCAAAGTGAAGATTCTGTACGACATGTGTTTCTATAACGGCAAAACAAAACACCTACAAATTGGACAAAATTTCTTCCCCTTCAACAACCATTCCTTTAGTATGAAATAAAGGAAAAATCATACAATCAAGCAAATAGAAATAGGCAAACTAAGATTAATTAGATCCTGATATGTTTTAAACCTACTTGTATCATGTGTTTTCGATCATGAATGTAAATTAAAAATGTAAGCTATTTGTCTATTAGGTAAGTTTAATGATGAATTCCTATGACGGTAAAACTGAAGACCTACAAATTGGACAAGATCTCTTCCCCTTCAGCAACCATTCCTTTATACAGCTTGAGTGATATTCATGTTGACATTCAAGAGTGCCAATTGTCTCATCATTCTCATATTCACATTGGCAAATAACACATATTATTTCTTCTCCATCGTCACTACCACAATGAATTCTTGTTTTCATCATATTTCCTATAATCTCCTCTGTAACCTCCTCATTGCCTTCCTCATAGGACACAATAGCTTCCAATAAGCCTAACAAATAAATTATGTCATCAACATCATCATCATCGGATTCACTTTCAGTTGTGACATCATCATCATCGATGAATTCAGATGTTGGCTGATCAAAGGAACTTTGTTGATTATATATATGATAATCCAGAGTTAAATTGTGATCCAATAAGTAGTGATTATTTGGTTGAGGTTGATATTGATCAATGAATTCCCCTGTTATCTGATTAAACAAATAATCAAACGAACTCATGATCGATAACACTAAATTATGTAATAGTAATCAATAAAAGTGTAGAGAGCAAATATTGTATGAGGAATATGAGTTTATATAGATTGTGAAAGAAAAGAGGGTTAAATTTTGGCCCATAGCAACAATTGGTTATTTTTAGCAATAAAAGTGTGACTAATATGAATTCGTGACATGTAAGGCTTAAAAAATACGCTTTGAAAAGACCTGGAGTTGTCAAATACTAATAAGGAGAAGTCTTGATTATTTTTTTTATATCTGCAAATTGAAGTTACTTAATCAAATGAGATTTTGACTCAAGAAAGTCAGTACTGTAATAAATGTATAAAATTAGTATGAAATAAAGGAAAAATCATCCAATCAAATAAATGTATAAAATTAGAGTATGAAATAAAGGAAAAATCATCCAATCAAATAAATGTATAAAATTAGAGTATGAAATAAAGGAAAAATCATACAATCAAGCAAATAGAAATAGGCAAACTAAGATTAATTAGATCCTGATATGTTTTAAACCAACTTGTATCATGTGTTTTCGATCATGAATGTAAATTAAAAATGTAAGTTATTTGTCTATTAGGTAAGTTTAATGATGTATGTATTCCTATGACGGTAAAACTGAAGACCTACAAATTGGACAAGATCTCTTCCCCTTCAGCAACCATTCCTTTATACAGCTTGAGTGATATTCATGTTGACATTCAAGAGTGCCAATTGTCTCATCATTCTCATATTCACATTGGCAAATAACACATATTATTTCTTCTCCATCGTCACTACTACAATGAATTCTTGTTTTCATCATATTTCCTATAATCTCCTCTGTAACCTCCTCCTCGTCTTCGTAATCGTCGCTTTCCACAACATCTCCGAATAAGTCTCTCAGATAATCGGAATCATAATCGGATTCACTTTCATCAACCAGTCCACTTGTTGGCTGATAATAATTATAACAAAAATAATCATAATAATAATAATAACACTCCATGTGATAATTCATCATTGTAGCATAGAAATCGCTCAAGTATGGATCGTAGTAATTTGGCGGAGGTTGATAATAATAGGGAGGATAATCTGGTGTGAATTGCCAAAAATTATGCAAATTCGAATTCATGATCGATAACACTAAAAAGAGGAAGAAACTATGTATGTGCTTCTAAATTCACAGAAGAAGTAATTAGTTAGTAATACTATACTAATGAATAAAAGTGAGTTAAGTTTTGTAGAGAGCAAATAGTAAGCAGCAATATGAATTTATAGATTGTGAACAGGGCCGGCTCTATGCATACTTAAATAAGGCATTGGCCTTAGGCCCCCAATTTTAGGGGGCCTCAATTTTTTACCAAGAATAAATTATGTGTTAATTTTGTATAGAAAAAACATTAATTATTTATGATAAAAAGTATATATTTAAAATTATTCTCTTCAACCCCATTTAAATAGAAGAAATCTAGAAAATATTGTTTTATTTTCTTACACTCTCTCCACTAATACTCACATTATTTTATTCTTTTTAACTCCTTTTACACTCTCTTCTTTAAATTGTTGATAAGTTAGAGTAATATTCTATCAAAAATATCAATTAATAGTTGAAAAGTGTTGAACAAAGTGAATTGTAAATTATTTTTCCATTTCTTCTTAGATTTTCAAGCATTACAACAACCATAGTAAAATGTGGGGTAACCAAATTATCAACTTCATCAAAGCTATGGTTCTAACTCTTATATTTATTTGAAATGTGTGAACTTATTACTTGTAGAACTATGTTAACAATTCATATAATGATTGTTCGAGTAAAATAATATTTTTCAACGTTGAATTGATAAAATCTTATTTAAAACTAATAATTGAAAAAGAAATCGAATAAATCATTTATATATAAAAAATATTAAGTAATACTTTGTATTTAAAAATGTAAGAAAAATAAATTTTAAATAAATGCATGTGAAGTTTATTTAGATTTTAGGCCTCTAATTAAGATTTCGCTTTAGGCCTCCGATAGCGTTGAGCCGCCCCTGATTGTGAAAGAGGGCTAAGCAACTACCGTTCCTTAACCGGACAGAAATAGGAATATAATATCGAACCGTGTTCAGGTAATCCTTTACTTACTAGGACTAGGAATAATAATAGTAATAAATATTATAATATTATATTTTTTACAAACTTTGTTTGGATGGTTGTTACGTTTTATTGTTTCATAATATATCGTATTGTGTTGTATTGTATCGCACTATACTGTTTTAATGAATATACAATGTTTGAATAGATTGTATCGTTTTGTGTCGTTACATTATGTTCACACATTCATAATTTGAAAATGATAAACCTACGAGGAAAGTAGGGTGCGCCGTAGAGCTTCTATGAAAAGTTAGAGTAAAAGATGAAATATAATTATTAAGTAATAAATAAAGACGGAATGAGAAGAAAATATCAAGGTAACAACGCCATTATACCAAATTGATTGTTACATAAAATAGGTTTTTTCGTCGTTACCTAACGATGAATTTAAACTATACAATACAATGTAATAAATAAAAATATTATATTTAAAATTAAACTCTTTTTGTGAATATCTTTTGATAAAACTCGTTATAGTGACAACATTGTCTAAAATTTTATGATTGTTATTAATGATGTATTGTTGTTATATAGAGAAAATGATCAAAATAGTCCTTCATGTATAGGGTTTGAATTATTTTGGTCCTTTATCTATACCATCTTATCTAAATAGTCCTTAATGTATACATAAAAGATATCATTTTGGTCCTAGCCCTAAAAACTAACTGAAAACATAAAATAAAACTGTTAAGTTTAACTGTGGGTCCCACACTCTTCTTCCTCCCTCTTTCTTCGCCATTGCTTCACCTTCATGTTCTTTTTTTTTTGGCCATTTCTTTTACGATTTCTGCTCCCAAAATCCTCTCATATTCCACTACAAGAAAAGACATATATTGCCACAAAATTGATTGTAGCTAAATATAAAAATTTTTGTGGCTAAACACTTTAGCTGTAATATTTTTTTCCGTAGCATTCGTAGCAAAATGTAGCGTGGCTAAAAGTTAGCTACAAACTTTACATGACACATGGCTAAGAACTAATATCTATTGCTACATAATTTTGGAGTTGTAGCTATTTTGATACCAAAGTCTTGCCACAAAAAAAATATTTATAGCAAGTTATTTTATTCTTTTGCCACAATAAAAAAAGAGTTATAGCTATTTTCATAGATCAGACACAAAAGTATTGTATTGTAGCAAAATGTTTAATTAATTTGCTTGCCATGCAAATTTAGCTTTTATAGCTATTTCTATAGCTTAATTTTGTGGCAATAGTATTCAGATTTAGTTACGAAAAATAATATTTGTGGCTATGACATAAAGTATTTGCCACGAAATTATTGTATTGTAGCTAAAAATAATACTTTTTAGCCGTGAAATATATAGAATTATAGCTAAATACATTCATTTGCTACGAAAAATAAACAATTATATACATGTTCTTGTTAGGTGAAAATTACAAATGAGAATTATATACATGTAGATATGGATGCATTCAATAATTTAATCTCTATTGAAGAATTTACCCAAGCTTTATAAGTTACAAGAATTATATAATGTAGCTACAAATGCATTTTTGAGATTCCAAAACACTTATCCAATTATATATAATTGCATTTTATAATTCTAAAAATAATCTTAATATATAATTCTTTTACGACACCATCTCGATCTTCAACAACCTTAGCTTGGTCAACATCTCCATATTAGAATGTCACTCATATGCTTTAATTACACTAAAATGCCTGTCAATAATGATAAAGTATTTTAGCACCAAAATCAAGACTAACTGATTATATATATGAACGTATGTACTCATATAACTTCAAGGAGAAAATAAACTTAAAAAATCAACAGAATAGAACAAGAAAAAACATGTGAAGCAACAAAAGAGGAGTAAACAAACATAGAATCCTTTAAAACTTCTTAAAAGAATCTTCATCCCAATATTTTGACGTCGCTTTGTTATTGCAATCAATAGCTTATGGATCCTCCCAACATTATTTGACCTTTAAAATCTTCAAAATCACTCGTAACACAGTATTTGTAAAATTGCTGCAATAAACCTAAATCCAAAAAATTTAAATCAAATAAGTGTAAGAAAAATTCAAAAATCCTAAAATATAAAGAGACGAACATACCTTGAATAAAACCATAAAAAAAATAAAAGTTAATCAACAAAACATTACATAATTTTTTTTTATTAATCAAGATAGTGAGATAAGGAAGGGGGAGGGGATGATAGGAAAGGAATGGGGAAAAGGAAAAAAGGATCTGGGTTTTAATTTGGGGAAGGTAAGTTATCTAATTTAAATTTAAATATTTTGGGGGGAATTGTGTTTTTGCATTTTTAATGTTTTTTTTTTTTGGGGGGGGGGGGGGGGGGGGNGGGGTTTTGGTGTAAATGGGGAAGGGAAATGGCGGCCAATTGGCCTACGTTTCAATTACTTTTTTTTTATGTGCAAATCATTTGTAACTAAGAAACACAACAAAGA
Source organism: Solanum stenotomum (assembly GCF_019186545.1). NCBI lineage: Eukaryota > Viridiplantae > Streptophyta > Magnoliopsida > Solanales > Solanaceae > Solanum > Solanum stenotomum. The sequence continues at coordinate 11,877,203 of NC_064282.1, read as the reverse complement.
AATAACCTAATAATAATAATAATAATAAATTACCTAATAATAATAATCATTTGTAACTAAGAAACTCAAATTTCTTTTTTACCTATATATATATATATATATATATATATATATATATATAATTTACTTTAAGTTAAAGAAATTTAAGTAAATATAATGACCTATTTATTAAATTTTACAAATAGGATTACAAAATTAAATTGTTTTGGACCATTAACACCTCTAATTATACAAGATCGATAAAGATATAATTCCGATGAAACAAGTTTGAGTCAAATAATAACTTCGAAAGCATTTAATCAAGATGAAGCTTCAATAAGACTCAATAAAGCTATTTTTAAGTTTGACAAAATTAGTTAATCAAAATTATTTAGATTTAAACATCTTTTAATTGAAATTATTTTTAAAATTTATAAATGTCTATAAAATTGAATTGAATCGAACGGTTAACACTTGCATATACATTAGACATATAAAGATAATATAAACATATTATTCTACTGAAACAAGTTTGAGTCAAATGACAATTTTGGAAGCACTTGATCAAAATGAAGTTTTAGTGAGATTTGGTGAAATCATATTTAAGTTTGATATAACTAGTAAATCAAAATTAATAATATACAATCACCTATTTTATTGAAACTGTAGTTGAAATTTACAAATAGGTTTGTAAATTGGATCGAACGATTAACACATTCAATTACACTATATCGATAAAAAAGATATATTCTAATGAAATAAGTTTACGTCAACTACCAAGTTTAGAAGCATTTAATCAAGATGAAGTTTCAATAAAGTTATGATTAAGTTCAATATAATTAGTTGGTCAATTTTGATTTTATATAGTCACCTATTTGTTTATATTATATTTGAAATTTACAAATAAACTTGTAAAATTGAATTGAATCGAATGATTAACAAATCTAATTACACTAGACCGATAAAGATGTTATAATGAGGAAACAAGTTTGAATCAAATAACAATCTAGAAGTACTTGATCAAGATTTTTAAGTTTGGTATAATTAGTTAATCAAAATTAATTAGATATAATCATCTATTTATTGAAATTATAATTGAAATTTATAAGTAGCATGAATCACATCAAACACTTAACACCTCTAATTACACTAGATAAGTATAGCTACAACAACTTTCAACTCGTGGTAAAATAATAATTATTTGCTAAGAAATTTTATCACAACAATAAATTTGTGGCTCTATTATTTCGTCAGGATAAATAATTTTTATTTAGGTATAGTTTATTCCGTCTTTTACCCTGCATAAAATAATACATAGATTGACTCATAACTTAAACATGTATTAGTTATGTGGCTTTTTAATTTTCTAACCAAACATAGTATTACGTGTGTTGAATTTTATACTTTGACAAAAAGATGCTACCAAACATGGTAAAGCTTACACAACATTTTATACCTAAATTTTATACTTTGAATTGCTTTAGTTTTAATTTATTCATAATCAAAGTTAATTATAATTTTTGAACAACTAAACATTTCCAATTTAAAAAGTATATAATATTATTTGAAAAAATTACATAAATACACAATTTAAGATTTCATAATCTCTAAAATTTTCTGACATTTAAAAAATTTACAAAAATCTTTTCTTGGACACGTCCCTATCCCCTGTAACATATCATTTGTAATGTATCATACAATCAAGAAATTAATTCGAAAACAATGAAAAATTCATTTTTTTGTAATTGAATTTATGAAATTTCGGTAAATAATTCTTATAAGAATCACCCGGCTTAGGCTGTAGCTGGCCCATAACAACACCCGACCCGGCTTTCATCAATTATTCAAAAATCAAAACAATAAATATTCGCAGAGAAGGGGGGATTTTGAGTTTTGGTAGCAATGGGGAGCAAGAAGAGGAAGAGAGGAGAGAGAGCCACTACCCATCCTCGTAACAAGTACTCTGATAACCCGCCAGATTTCTCCTTATTGGCCTCTAAATACTCTACCTTTGCACCTTACGTTTTCTATTCTGGAGATGGTCGACCAAGAATTGATTGGACCGATTTCAATGCCACACGTGAACTCACCAGAGTCTTGCTCCACCATGATCATGGCCTCAATTGGTAAACCCCCATTTTATCTTTTTCTTTTTCCAGGTTATTGTTAAGTAAAAAGGGTATCCGAGTTTTATATTTTCTTGAATACAGAGCATCTAAACCGTACGCTACTTTTCTGTTTCTTTTTAAAGATTTTTAAAGATTCTTGATCCTCAACTAACTGTGTTACTTCTAAGTTTACTATTCAGTGGATTGGCAATCAATTAGCTTTCTTTTCTTTCCTTTATTATTCCTGTTACATACCCCATTTCCCCTTTCTGGAAAAAAGGTGTTTGCTTCACTATATAGTATCCTAGGTACCATCTTGTATGAGAGGTTTGATTTTACATGCACAATTTGATTGGTTTCGGAGTTTTAAGATGTTAATTTAACATGTTAGGTTTTTTCCGGTGAAAGAAAATATTAAATCTTGAATACAGGTTTAATAGATGAAGCATCATATCAACATTGAAATTTGAATAGCGAAGTTAAGTTATACTTTATTATTCAAGTTTGTGTAAGTGGTGCTAAATAGTACTCCATTAGTAATGGTATTTAAATTTGAATTGTGAAGTTAAACTTATATTCTTCAAGTTTGTGAAAGGGGTATTTAACAGTACTACTAATTGTTTAGTCTCAAACATTTTGGGTTGATGCTGTCATACATGAGGAATAAAGGAATACTAATAAATTTCAAGATTTTGGTCACTCTGTTGCTGCTAAGTTTATTGTTTAAAGTGTTAGCAATCTGAGTATTTCTAAGTTAAGGTAGTTTTTTCCTCTATAGTTCTAAGTTGTTTTTTTTTTCACTTTACCTTCATAATAGTTTTTCCCTTTACAGTTCTAAGCTGTTTCTTCTTTTAACTTCACCTTGCATGTCACTTTCATTCTATGGTGGCCTGGGGAATTGAAGTAAAGTTATTTGCTTTAGAGTGTTGTCCACCTACTTGCCGGTGAACCAAGTCCCATATTGTTAAGTGGAGAAGGGCAATGGAATGGATCTGTTATCTCTGATTTCGAAGCCGTAAAAAGCAGATTTCTTAGTTACCCCCCAAAAATGGAAAAGAAAAAGAAGAACTGCTGTCCACCTGCCAATGATGGAACCAGAACCCTTGGCTTTTTATATGTAATTTTTTAATCTTTTGATTGCTAAAAGTCCATAGGAGATGTTAAACCATAAATGAAAAATGAAATAAATGTTTATCAGATAAATATTTTTATGAATGAGTTTTAAGCTAGAGGAACCTGAATATATTACTTAATTACTAGTGGCTCTGTGCTTCCAAGCTGCATTGGAGCTGTGATACAATCTAAGCTTGGGATAGAACCTACCTACAGTTTGGTGTATAAACAGTTAACATAATGTTCCCAAAAAAAGGTAAAAAGGAAAAAGGAGAAACCCTTTCTTGTCTGTGTTAAGTGACAAGCAGAATATAGATGCAGGCATGCAGCTTAGATGCAGGTGTATGTTTGTCTGTAGAGATCCCTTACATTCTAAATGATGTCATTCTCCCATCCGCATATGCCTGAACATGTTCTTCATGTAGGTGGATTCCCAATGGACAGCTCTGCCCCACAGTCCCCAACAGATCAAATTATATTCATTGGATTGAAGATCTTTTGTCATCGGACATCATTCCTAAAGTTCAAGCTGACAGAGACACTGCTAAAGGTTTTGATATAGGAACTGGGACCAATTGCATTTACCCTCTTCTTGGTGCATCTCTTCTGGGTTGGAAGTTTGTTGGCTCTGGTAGCCCCCTCTAATTTGTAATTTTCTCCCTTAACTTGCATCGTTGCTGGTGTTCTGCTAATAGAACTGTGCTACATATTTGCAAAACATTGATTCCTTCAGATTTTGCTTTATACAGATTTTACTGATGTAGCTTTGGAGTGGGCAGAGAAAAATGTCAAAAGCAATCCTCATATTTCTGAATTAATTGAGATCAGAAGAGTTAACCTGGAAAACCCAGCATCTTCCAGTGAGGAGTTGAATGATGAACCAGGAGAATATGGCCAATGTACAGACGCAGACTTTGACAATGGGAAGGCTGTTGTCATTGGGCCTTCACCTCCTGCTCATCTCCAAATGCACTCAGGTATAGGGAAAGGTTATGGTGGACCACCTATACTTGTTGGTGTAGTCAAGGATGGGGAGAAATTTGACTTTTGTATGTGCAACCCTCCATTTTTTGAGACGATAGAGGAAGCTGGATTAAATCCAAAGACTTCTTGTGGTGGGACTGTGCAGGAGATGGTTTGTCCCGGGGGAGAGAGTGCTTTTATCACTCGCATTATTGAGGATAGTGTTCAACTAAGGCAATCATTTCGGTATGGAATCATTCTTAGAATCTGGTTTATTGCATTATGTGTTACAGAAGTTTATCATGAAGGCTCAATTGTGAAGAGTCCTTATATTTCCTGAACCCATGTTTGCCAGGTGGTACACCTCAATGGTTGGAAGAAAAACTAACCTAAAGGTACTGATATCAAAGCTTTGGGAGGTTGGAGCAACAATAGTAAAGACAACTGAATTTGTGCAAGGCCAAACATGCCGATGGGGCATTGCCTGGTCATTTCTCCCTGCTTCCAAGAAGATTGTACCATCTCAAGTGGCTGAAAAGAATAACATGTCATTCATGCTTGAGGTCTGATATTTACTAGCCTTTTATTTGGTCATCTGGGCTATCACGGGGAAATTGATTATTCTGATGAAACAGAGCTCAAATATCATAAGTTTGTCAGTGAAAATTAGCAGTGGACTTTATGTTCCAGGACCCGAGTAATTTCCTTTCACCTGATACTGTCCCTCCTTTCATGTGCAAGTTTTGTGTCTTTTGTTAGAGATGTTGCTGAGTTCGATGCAACCTGCTTGAAGTCTTTAAGGGTCTATCTGGCCATGTGGCCCATGACTTCACTTGCAAGTATAATTATTTGCAAATTGAAGTTTTGGATTTTTTAAATTGAAATATTTTTTCAAGTTGAAACAGTTGGTTTAAGGTGTATTTCAAGTGAAGTTTTTCAAAGCTTCAGCTATTTCTGAATTTTTTTTGCAAGTGATGTTCATGCCTAAATGCCCAAACACAATTCAACTCCAACAAACGGCTTTCCAACTTCAAGTGATCTTTTTTAATTTGCCAACTTCAACTCAAATTTTGTGCACAAGCATACTAAGTTATGGGGGTTGAGTTGGTATTTTGAAGGTTTTGACTATTGTAGATGTGGAACTAGTTCTTCTTTAGTAAAACCTTCAAAATACTAAATCAACTTCAAGTGATCTTTTTTATTTGCCAACTTCAAATTAAAACAAGCTATGTGCTCTGCTCTCCCCCTTCCCCCACCTGAACGCAGAAAAAAAGTCTTCCGTCACTTGTGTTGGCATTGTTATCCTTCTACATTATAAATTGATTGTTGACACATTATACATTCACCAAGGTTTTGAACTTCTACCATACATATGAGGTCATGTGTTCCTTTGGCAGACTAACTAGTTTTGGCACGAACTGGTTGGACTAGTTCTGTTAATTACTCCATTGCTGGTGGGTCCAAGATTTCTTATTGATCTCCATGTTTGTTTAGGGTCTGCAGCGCCATCAGAGTGCCTTCGATGTATTGCAATCAGTGGAATCCTACTTCCGCAATATGGGTGCATCTTCTAAATTAGACTCTGCCTCATTTAAAGTTGATGTACGCTCCATTTGTTCTTCTCTCTGATTATTACTGCACCAATTACATGTTTTTTCCTGAATCTAAATGCTTTCTTCTAGGTAACTTTGTCAGCTGAGCAATGTAATTCTATCCTGAAGACCCAAACACAGAATGGGACCGACCAGGATATATTGAAATCTGCAAATTGTCCCTCTGACAAACTGAATGACATGCGTCTCTGTGTTTCTGTAATTTTCTTATTATAGTGATTTGCCTTTCGAACTAATGCCTCGTTATTCATAGGGTGGCTTGTTATCTCCTTATTATTTAGCATGATGCTGTCTAATGCCTGGTTGTATCTATAGGTCTTCCAGCAGATACCAGGGACACTTCTGGTGAAAGGATTATTGCTCCAGAAAGAGATCCCTGTACCAGGTTTGTCCAAAACCATTTGCTCGGATCCAATCAGTGCAGTGATATTTCATTTTCCTCTTTTCCCCTCTTCCTGAACTATTTGGTCAGATTTGGTTGCGTCTCAGTCCCCTTCGACAGATTCTTTGATAATGTAATTAGGTAAATAATTTAATTGGTTTAAGAAAACTCCTGTATATAAGCAGTACGTAAAAAAATAGAGAGCCTACACAAAAACGTGTTCCTATAGATAACCAATTTTGTATACAAATGGGAATATCATGGGTACATCAAAAGCTAACTAAAAATAAGGTGTTGTTCCTTGCATATACAAAGTCATTATCTATCTCCTTGAAAACTCTCCTATTTCTCTACTTCTACTGGACCCACATGATAGGCTAAAGCCGCCTAAAGGGACAATAATGTCCTACGTCTTCTCTTCTTCAAAAAGGCCCAGCTATGTAGGGAATCACTCTAAACACACCTCGTCGGCTACACTCCGGACCAGTTCGATCCCCTAGATGAAGCTGATATCATCAGTCAATAAAAGGAGAGCTTCTTTCAAAGACAGCTTCATGAGACCTGCCTTCAATTACTAATTTCTCATCTTACACCTAGGAGGTGCTCAGTCGTGTACTAGTGTTAGTTTTTTTTTTAATTATTATTTAAATATTAGTGTTAGCTATAACTTGGATCTCTAGTCCCTTTTGGCCTACTAATTCTTCTATCGATGTGATTACCTTGGCAACCAGAATATTTTTCTGCAGTATTCTGAAACAGCTAACTTTTTACTCTCTCTCTCTGCAAACATTTAGTTCTCTTATACATTTTTGGGTTTGTCGGTGATTGTTCATGGAAAATAGTTGTCAAGATTTGTCCCGGTCTCTAGTCACTTTTAACTAATCTGTACTTGTCTGTTTACTTAGTAGGTTCTATGTCAAAACAGTCTGTCTGCCTGGGTTAAGATACTTGCATAAGATACTTACATCAACATATTCTCTTTGCCATCCTTGATATTTCGTTCTTTTCTGCAGGAGTATTTTCTGTTATATTCCAGCAATTACAAGAAGTCCTGAAGAGCAAATTCAGTAAAGGCATCAGATGATGGCTCCTTCTCTAGGTGCAGAAGATATCCTGCGTATGATCTGCCAAATTACTAGTGAGATGATAGCAGTGTGACTTGTGTGTATTCTTTGCCTTTTTAATAACAAGTTAAACTTATGTAAGGCTAAACAGTTAGGTTGTGTAGGAAATGTTGTATATCTTTCTTTGCTCTCCTGTTTTATGATAGAATTTCTTGTTGTTGATTTGGGTCAAAGTCACTTCACTGATAGTACTACTATTGTGTAGAAAATCTAGAGCTTGAATGCAACAAAATACTATCCAGCAGGGTCCTGAATAGCTATTACTGAGTACCTGCCGGCTTTAAATCCCTGGTTCTCAATCACTAGAGACTAACATTGTTGCTGCTTCCAGGCAGGCATCTTACCAGGGAAAGCCCACCTCATCAATCTTTCCTAGGCATCATAACACACCAAAAACGTAATCAGTGGCCAAACTAGCAGTTTATCTGTTAACGCCCTTGGTCTAACCAGTCATTTAAATCTCGAAACAAATTACAGGTGATAATTGTGAAGCCCATGGCAGCCAAACGCATATAAGAGGCTCATTTTCTGATATGCTCCAGTTTAAAGGGTGGCCCTTGTACTTCACAGCAATGGTTGCTACCTGTATCATCACTCCCATCATGTATACAAAAAATGGGTAAAAATCAGAGTCTGGCTCAATTCAGATGCAGGACCAGAAAATATTAGGATGTGCTTCCTTAGCTGACAGGGTTGGAAAGGGATGAGCTGTGAGATAAACAAAAAGAAGAAATCAAATACAAAGTATCCTGGAGGGGACAAGTTAAGAAGGACTGGTTGGATGGTTGTTATGTTTTTTATTGTTTCATAATATATTGTATTGTGTTGTATTGTATAGTACTATATTGTTTTAATGAATATATACAATGTTTGGATAGATTGTATCGTTCTGTGTAGTTACTTTAGGTCACATATTCATAATTTGAAAATGATAAACCTACAAGAAAAGTAGGGTACGAGGTAGAGCTACTATGAAAAGTTAGAGTAAAAGATGAAATATAATTATTAAGTAATATAAATGAAGACAGAATGAGAAGAAAATATCAAGCTAATGATGCGATCACACTAAATCGATCATTACATGAATTTTTTCGTCGTTACCTAACGATGGATTTAAACTATACAATAAAATGTAACAATCAATACAAACATCATAATTAAAATTAAAATCTTTTTGTGAGTATTTTTTTATTAAACTCGTTATAATGACAGAATTGTCTAAAGTTTTATGATTGTTATTAATGATATATTATTGTTATGTATACTAACATTTGTGTTTCAATTTTATTTAGCCATTATAAATAAAATTACAAAAAAATAATCTACTGTTTTTGTGTATTACGTTAAAAAGAAGAAGAAGGAATGTTTGTTCATCAATTTAATCCAATTTCATTTTTCTTTTCAAAGAAAATTGTTTATACTCCTGTTTGGACTTTTCTCTTTTCTTCTCCTTTGGACTCAAACTTGTATTAGGAGAAGTGTTGGGGCATGTAGAATTTTTGTATTTTTCAATACTCCCTTTCTTTCCTTTTCGCCGCACCGTTAACCTACAGAGAAAAATAACGATGAATTTTTCCGACGAGTGGAAGGCTCTTTGGACAGGGTGTTCATCTTTTTCTCCACCACGTCTCCTCTCAAATTCACACGAAGAATCCTCTTCGAAACGCCGCCGTATTGATAGTCCAATAGGACCGTTGATTTTCAGACCATGTGAAGAAACGCTGACGCCACTCCTTCGCTCGCCATTGTTATCTACTCGGCTTCCTCCTCCGGTTCCTGACCTCTCTCTACCAAGATTCCTTAAAACTTCAAGTGGTATGCTTTTTTCTACAGCTTCTTCAATTGCTACAGAGTTTACTCCACAGGTTTCTGACTCAATTCACAACTTTTATTCAATCCAGTTTCTTCCTCTTCTTAATGTTGGTGAAAATAGCAAACCCAATTCAATTATAGGAATTTCTCCAACGGGAGAGAATTATGACCAAGTTGGGTTATTTAAGCTCTGTTCTGAAGATACCCAATTTGTGGCTAAGAAATTCAAGAATGCTACATCTCTTTTAGTGCATAATCACAAGCTGAATTTTAGAATTTTGAGGTTATTAGTGAACCCAGTTAGTGAAATTGATGATTCTTGTTCTTCTAGTTATATTACTTTTGGGTATTTATTAGTTTGCACTTTGTATTCTGTTCATTGGTATAGCGTAAACATAGGAGTTAAAGGAGATGAAAATGTTATACTCCCTCTGTCCCAATTTATATGACTTACTTTCCTTTTTAGTCGGTCCCAAAAAGAATGACACATTTCTATTTTAAGTAACAATTTGCCTATGAAATGTCTTTTTTACCCTTAATGAAATGATTTACAACCACACAAATTTCTATCATTCATTTTGGACCACAAGTTTTAAAAGTCTTTCCATTTTTCTTAAAGTTTGTGCCAAATCAAAGTACATCATATAAAATGGGACGGAGGGAGTATTAGATTATGTGGGTAGTGCTGATAGAAACTTGTTCAAGGGTGGGACTGTTTCTCATGCGTGTTGGAGTCCACATTTGAGAGAAGAGTGTGTGGTGATGTTGAAAAATGGGGATTTGTTTTTGTTTGATATGAGTTCTTGCGGAAAGAGTCACGCTTTCTGTGCTTCTGATGTATTGCAAGGCAAGAAATTGCAAGTTTTGTGGGATAAGTTGGATAGAGATGAACAGTGGGTAAGCTGTGAATTTAGCTGGCATCCGAGGATTTTGATTGTTGCAAATTCAAGGGCTGTATTTTTGGTGGATTTGAGGTCAGGCAAGTGCAAAGTCTGCACCTTGCTAAATATTGAGGCAGTGTCATTGGATAGAACAGATAGATTTCTTGCACTTTCTAGAGTGGAGGCTGATGCTTTCTGTTTTACTGCTGTTTCTGGACGCTCCCTCCTTCTTTGTGATGTGCGGAAGCCATTGATGCCATTGTTGCGGTGGGTACATGGTCTGAATAATCCAGCTTACGTGACTGTTTTGAGATTGTCTGACCTGAGGCGACGTACTAGAGATGACAAATGGGCTTGGGCTACTGAATCAGGGCGTTGCATTTTGGTAGGATCATTCTGGGACTGTGAATTTGCTCTATTCTGCTATGGGCCAGACAGCAATCACAGCCATAAATTTTCAGAACTTTCGAGGCTCAGTAAATCAGTATGTGCTTGGGGGCGACCTTTAGACCTCTCACTGTCTGGTCGTGATTGCTGTCGTGAAAGTTGTCTTATGAGAGCATATTTCTCTGAAGAGATTCTTCCTGATTGGATTGATTGGAGGCAAAAGAAAGTCATTGTTTTGGGGTTTGGTATTCTCAACAATGGCCTTTCTATCCAATCAGATGATACTGATAGTTCTGCCAGCTTTTTCCTTGTAAGGTTAATGTCCTGTGGCAGTTTAGAAGCTCAGAGATACACTGCAGCATGGGACTCTGAGGAAAAGTCAGAAGCACCTTATGGAGGAAATTCTCTGTGTTCTGAATGTTGACATCCAATTTTGGCCCTTCACATTCAATTAATTTTCAAGCTTCTCCGATTTCAAACAATTTGAAATAATTGTTTTCGCAAACCAAAAATACTTTAAAAATTAATTTTCAAGACATTTTGTTATTTTTTATATAGATTGTACCTGTTTATATTTATAATATATATATATAGATTCATATATTTTTCATGCTAAATAAAATTTTAGAAAATCTTCCTACTAAAAATTGGAGTTTTAACTTAGTGTGCATTTTCCCCCCTTAAAAGTCAATTAGGCTACATAACTAATCTTTTTTATTTCAAAATGACTAAGCTTTTTATGTCAAAATAATTATCTTTACATTGTCGGAACTAAGAAGCTTGATAATTAATTGAAAACATAATTTATTTGGTTCTAAGTTTTATCATTTTTATTTTAAGACCAATGGTCCTTCTTCCTTTTGAAATCAAATTGGACTCTCAATATTTCATTCCAAGCAAAAGAGAAGACCCATTTCTCTAGCCCAAATACCCAATTCTATCAGCCCATTCTCAGCCAACTTTGGCCCATTTTCCTCTATGCCCAGTCCACTAAACCCATTTCCAAAAGAAACCCAGCAACACTTCTTTCAATACAAACGTACACAGCCATACGGCGTATATGCGTACAGGCAGGCTGCTTTTTTCTTGTCGTCTTCTCTGATTACCTCGACAAACAGTACGCGTAGTACTGTTCAAGCGCCGATTTCAGCTGCAATTTCGTCCTCACCAACGTGAGATCGAGCCACGTAACTCCTCAAGGACGAAGGATTCAATCCTAGCCCTCCACCTCGCCCTCCTCCCGTTCGAATTTTGTCGAAATTGGGCATCAAATGGGCTTATTCTGGTACTGGTGTATGGGAGGTCAGAAATTCGAATTCAAAATTTCTCTTGTTCTTATCCGATTTTACCCTCACTTTTCCCCCCCAAATCTGCCCTAGCTCCCCCCTATATAAACTCTTTTCATTTTCAGTATTGAAGGGGAAAAAAGTTGGAAAAGTTGGCAAGGATTCACAGATAGAAAAAGAACGGTAGCGAGAGATATAGAGTGAATACATTCGAATACACCTAGGATAGAGCTCTGTTCTTCTTGGTGTTCGTGGTTTGTTGAGACTCGCCGGATTTCTCGGAATTTCGTTGTAGTCGTGGGAAGTTGCTTCTCCGCTTGTTGTTCTCTGTTCGCTGCCCGAAAAGAGGTAAATTCTTTCTTTAACTTTGTTTCCTTTTAATTTTCAGTTCTGGTCTGTTTGTGTATTTTTAGCCCTGTATGTGTTTTAGTTTCTGTATATTAGAATTTGTTCGATGGGTATTAGCTAGTAATATCCCTTTCTTTATTTTTCAATTTCTTTGTTTTCATGACTTGTTTCTACTACATGTATGTGTTTTACCCTGCCTAAGCTGTGATTTCTCTATATATCTTGTTTCACCAGCCTTTAGAATTTGTATATCATGAAAAAAAAATTAAATAGTTTTACTGATGTTCGAGTTTTGGCTAGATTAGCATTAGCTTCACTCATGCCCAATTTTTTCTTGTGATTTATGTGTCATATTGGCAAATTCCTAATTCTTCGAGCAAATGAACTTAGTCTAAACATGAATGTACAGTAGCTTTTTATTGGCTCAAAGCTTATAGCTATGCATGAAATATGTGCTCCTTTGTTTTAACATGTCACTCTTACTTGTTTTATTAATTCTTTACCCATGTTATACAATTGATGGTTTCCTCCCTTCATCTAATCTCTTTACATGTATAAGAATGTCGCGATTAATTTCCCTCTAGTCAGTTATGTGATCCAATGTGGGACTGAAGTGTGTTTATTTTGGTTATAGCGTGACTATTTAAGTTTGAGTGTGTGAATTTGCGTCAAACTGTCTTATTTTCAATTATTTTTAGCTCCTAGTTGTCGCCTGTCTCTCTGTTTTGAGGTTCCTGTCCTCATTTCCATGTGAATAATTCAAAATGATGTTCGATTTAGTGTTCTGTCTCATGCTACCTTAAGATTAATGAGTGTAGCTACATGTTGAACATAACCGACAATTGATTTCTGTGTTAAGATGTTAGTTTGTTGTTCTTAACAATACTACTGTCAAGATTAATGGATCACAAAAAGTTCTCATGTGTTAACCATTTTTTTTAACCTTTTGTTTTCTTTGATTGCTGGTGTGAATTTAAGGCTTATATGAAGATGTTTAAATTGTCCCTTTCTTGTTTATTTTCTGATTTTCTTTTTTTCTTCAATCTGTAGTTTAAAGTTTACAGTTATGATTTGTCTTAATGTGAATATAAAGGAAGGGTTGTAGGATCAAATATTGTCCTCTATGACTCCGCGTATTAACTTTTTTACTTCGGACAGAATAAGCTTGCTTTATTAGATGTCGTTTGTGTCTAAAGTTAATATTTGTCCCCTATTGATTATTTGTTGATTCTTAACTTTCTTTCTTTGACATGAACCTTCTTGTTCGAGTCCAATTGGACTCCTCACTCCCTTGTATACTCATCTCTTCGGGTCAACCTCCGAGTCGCGAAAGGGAGACTATTTTTATTGGGTTAAACACCCAAGAGTACAGCAGCAGCAGTAGCCTAAAGGGCTAAAAGAATGGCATTTTATTGGACTTGAAAGTCTGAAAATGGCACCAGCTGAAGCAGAGTTACAACAGCCTCAAAAGGCTGAAAATTGGAGAGCAAAACTTGGGTTAAAACCCATAAATAATGGAGCAACAGAAGTATAGCAGCAGTACCAAATGACTAAAATTGGGAATTTTCTGGACTCGAAAGATCCAATTTATACGGCAGCATCAAGGAACATGATAGGCCAAGGGCCTAACTTCTCGTTGTTTATTTTTTCATATTGTTTCGTGCTCTTGTTATGTTTTGGAATCGCTAACACTTTTTTTTTTTTTAATTTAGATGAATCCTTGGGGGAGTGTCCGTTTTGTTGCTTATTTTGCTTCAAGTATTCAAATTTTTAAACCTTTTTTAATTTACGTCATTTAAGCTTGAACACTAACTTGAGAATTCTCTATATTCTTTCATAGTTAGTATTTTAGCTTTCAAATCCACGCCTAAGTGATTGTGTTGATTATTCGACTCAAAAACTTGACTCGGATAAATTGTTAAATTAAAATTTTATTTTGGCACTTCAACATTTGAATTATTTCTTTAATTGGGATAATATGAATGTACNATATATATATATATATATAAAATAAGATTTTTCAAGTAATTTAAGTTTTCTTTCAAAATTAGCCAACCTTTAAATCCGTCGGTCAACCGCGTGTTAGCGGATTCTCTAAGATGCCTAAACCCTTCCTTAGAGAATTATTTGAATTCTTACCCGACTCTGGTTTATTTAAAATATTTTTCTTTCAAAAATTCCCCTTTTAAATGGTTTTCTTGATTTTTTCTAAAAATTAAGTGGCGACTTCCAAATTACTCATTTTTCCAAAACTTAACAAAATTGCCAAAAGTTGCGAAATTGGTTCCGAAACCTTAGTTTTCGAAATCGGGTCGTAACACTGAAAATAACCTTCTATATGATATGGGTGTTGAAGAATTGGAATTGAAAAAGAGCCACATCTACCTGGGCCTTGACTTTCTTAAAGAGTATCTGAATGGAAAACTACCTAAATTCGTTAGTAGGAAATACAAGGAGAATCTAAAGGATTCTGAAGAAAACCGGTCAGAGTTCCAGCAGCAAATATGTCAAAAGCTTCAAGAATGTGGCATCGCAAGACTAAAATCATCTCTAACCGTTTCTGATGTAATCAAAGGTATCAGCTTGCCAGCAAGCATTTATGAGATTGCACTAGAAATCATTAGCACCAGTTTGCCTAATAATCTTCTGGGGTTCACTTTCTCTGACTTCTTGAGATTCCCTGAATTTCCCCTGAAACCGAAGAAATCTTCTCTAGAATTTTCTGACATTTTCGACAAACTATATCCACTGCCTTTTCCCTTGCATAAATGTTGTATTGATGAGACACCAGAAGAAGTTCAGTCTTGCCGTTCTTCTGCTCCCATTCTTCCTCCTTTTCTGGTAGCTCTTAATAACCTTCGAATTGCAGAAAGAGATATATTGCCACTTGATGCTGAGTTGAGGCTTCAGAGTGATAAAGTTATGAAGGTGGCCCATGAAATCAGTTTGTCACACTCTGGTAATGAGCCTGATGATGGCTATTCAGTTTCCCTTGATGCAGATACTGAGTGCCTAGCGATTGGTTGGAAAAAATGAGGCCTCTCTGTTTACATGAACCTGTGGCATTCTCTGACTGTTATATCTCAAAAACGGATTTGGGAGTAGAACCTGATAAAAGATTTACAACCTTCATCTACAAAAAACACGAAGAACCTATCTCAAATGCCAGCAAAGAGATGACAGGAGTGGAGTTGTTCGATGAGGGGTGTCCAGTAGAGCTCAAATTCAATGGTAGTCTCGCAACGCTGGGGGCAAATGAGCTGCAAACTTTTAGATTGTTGAAACAAAAGGATTTAGGTTTTCAGAAAAAATTTCAGCTGTATCAAGAGTATTTAACTGGATGCCATAAGTGAAGACAAGGTTCCGAGTTTTCCTATTTACTTCCTTTTGATTACTTTGCTATTTTATTTGAAAGAGGATTTTTTCAGTAAAGTACTGTTAGGGGTATCCAGTGTTCTCCAAGAAATACCTCTTTCAAGGAGGGAACCGTGTGTATGAAAGATTGAAATGGAAGAAGCTGAATTGTACTCACTCAAGAATTCAAGACAGAATGGGCCCACGACAGTCAAAATTTCATTTCAAGTAAGAATTTTGTTAAATCTGTAATAATTTTTTCAGCCTTTATATAGATTGTATGATGGAGACAATTTAGCTGACAAAAATCCATAATTTGGCATTTTCTGTTGTTTCGTTTATATTTGTGCAGAGATAATGGAACTCTAGTGGGTGATTTGATGGGAAGACCAAACTAATTGCAAGACAAATTATCATCAACTGAACAATATATCCATATCTGGAGCTGCTTTTACATTCTGGTAAGTGGCTTGTGCTCCCCTCCCCAGAACTTCTTTGTATCGTTTTAAATTTAATGCTTGTATTTTTGTGGCATCAGAAAGGTGTTAGTTAACTCATATTAGTATCAAACTACGCTCATACTCACGGTTTATACTATTTTCAAATCTGCTTACCTGTTTTGGTAGCAATGGGGAGCAAGAAGAGAAAGAGAAGAGAGAGAGCCACTACCCATCCTTGTAACAAGTACTCTGATAACCCGCCAGGAGATTTTTCCTTATTGGCCTCTAAATATTCTTACCTTTTCACCTTACGTTTTCTATTCTGGAGATGGTCGACCAAGAATTGATTGGACTGATTTCAATGCCACACGTGAACTCACCAGAGTCTTGCTCCACCGTGATCATGGCCTCAATTGGTAAACCCCCATTTTATCTTTTTCTTTTTCCAGGTTATTGTTATGTAAAAAGGGTATCCGAGTTTTATGTTTTCTTGAATACAGAGCATCTAAACCTTACGCTACTTTTCTGTTTCTTTTTAAAGATTTTTAAAGATTCTTGATCCTCAACTAACTGTGTTACTTCTAAGTTTACTATTCAGTGGATTGGCAATCAATTAGCTTTCTTTTCTTTCCTTTATTTTTCCTGTTACATACCCATTTCCCCTTTCTGGAAAAAAGGTGTTTACTTCACTGTATAGTATCCCTTGGTTCAATCTTGTATGAGAAGTTCGATTTTATATGCTCAATTTGATTGGTTTCGTAGTTTTAAGATGTTACTTTAACTTCGTTATATTTTTACCGGTGAAAGAAAATATCAAATCTTGAATAATGGTTTAATAGATGAAGCGTCATATCAACATTGAAAATTTGAATAGTGAAGTTAAGTTATACTCTATTATTCAAGTTTGTGTAAGTGGTGCTAAATAGTACTCCATTAGTAATGGTATTTAAATTTGAATTGTGAAGTTAAAATTTATATTCTTCAAGTTTGTGAAAGGGGTATTTAACAGTACTACTAATTGTTTAGTCTCAAACATTTTGGGTTGATGCTGTCATACATGAGGAATAAAGGAATACTAATAAATTTGAAGATTTTGGTCACTCTGTTGCTGCTAAGTTTATTGTTTAAAGTATTAGCAATCTGAGCATTTCTAAGTTCAGGTAGTTTTTTCCTCTACAGTTCTAAATTGTTTCTTTAACTTTACCTTCATAATAGTTTTTCCCTTTACAGTTCTAAGCTGTTTCTTCTTTTAACTTCACCTTGCATGTCACTTTCATTCTATGGTGGCCTGGGGGAATTGAAGTAAAGTGATTTGCTTTGGAGTGTTGTCCACCTACTTGCCGATGAACCAAGTCCCATATTGTTAAGTGGAGAAGGGCAACGTAATGGACCTGTTATCTCTGATTTCGAAGCCGTAAAAAGCAGATTTCTTAGTTACCCCCAAACAAGGAAAAGAAAAGGAAGAACTGCTGTCCACCTGCCAATGATGGAACCAGAACCCTTGGCTTTTCTGATGTCATTTTTTAATCTTTTGTTTGCTGAAAGTCCATAGGAGATGTTACACCATTAATGAAAAATGAAATAAATGTTTATCAAATAAATATTTTTATGAATGAGTTTTAAGCTAGAGGAACCTGAATATATTACTTAATTACTAGTGGCGGTGTGCTTCCAAGCTGCATTGGAGCTTTGTTACAATCTAAGCTTGGGATAGAACCTACCTACAGTTTGGTGTATAAACAGTTAACATAATGTTCCCAAAAAAAAGGAAAAAAAGAAAAAGGAGAAACCCTTTCTTGTCTATGTTAAGTGACAAGCAGACTATAGATGCAGGTATTCAGCTTAGATGCAAGTGTATGTTTGTCTGTAGAGATCCATTACATTCTAAACGATGTCACTCTCCCATCCGCATATGCCTGAACATGTTCTTTATGTAGGTGGATTCTCGATGGACAGCTCTGCCCCACAGTCCCCAACAGATCAAACTATATTCATTGGATTGAAGATCTTTTGTCATCGGACATCATTCCTAAAGTTCAAGCTGACAGATACACTGCTAAAGGTTTTGATATAGGAACTGGGACCAATCGCATTTACCCTCTTCTTGGTGCATCTCTTCTGGGTTGGAAGTTTGTTGGCTCTGGTAGCCCCCTCTAATTTGTAATTTTCTCCCTTAACTTGCATCGTTGCTGGTGTTTCGCTAATAGAACTGTGCTACATATTTGCAAAACATTGATTCCTTCAGATTTTGCTTTATACAGATTTTACTGATGTAGCTTTGGAGTGGGCAGAGAAAAATGTCAAAAGCAATCCTCATATTTCTGAATTAATTCAGATCAGAAGAGTTAGCCTGGAAAACCCAGCATCTTCCAGTGAGGAGTTGAATAATGAACCAGGAAAATATGGCCAATGTACAGACGCAGACTTTGACAATGGAAAGGCTGTTGTCATTGGGCCCTCATCTCCTGCTCATCTCCAAATGCACTCAGGTATAGGAAAAGGTTACGGTGGACCACTTATACTTGTTGGTGTAGTCAAGGATGGGGAGAAATTTGACTTTTGTATGTGCAACCCTCCATTTTTTGAGACGATAGAGGAAGCTGGATTAAATCCAAAGACTTCTTGTGGTGGGACTGTGCAGGAGATGGTTTGTCCTGGTGGAGAGAGTGCTTTTATCACTCACATTATTGAGGATAGTGTTCAACTAAGGCAATCATTTCGGTATGGAATCATTCTTAGAATCTGGTTTATTGCATTATGTGTTACAGAAGTTTATCATGAAGGCTCAATTGTGAAGAGTCCTTATATTTCCTGAACCCATGTTTGCCAGGTGGTACACCTCAATGGTTGGAAGAAAAACTAACCTAAAGGTACTGACATCAAAGCTTTGGGAGGTTGGAGCAACAATAGTAAAGACAACTGAATTTGTGCAAGGCCAAACATGCTGATGGGGCCTTGCCTGGTCATTTCTCCCTGCTTCCAAGAAGATTGTACCATCTCATGTGGCTGAAAAGAATAACATGTCATTAATGCTTGAGGTCTGATATTTACTGGCCTTATTTCATGTGCAAGTTTTGTCTTTTGTTAGAGATGTTGCTGAGTATGATACAACCTGCTTGGAGTCTTTAAGGGTCTATTTGGCCATGTGGCCCATGATTTCACTTGCAAGTATAATTATTTGCAAATTGAAGTTTTGGATTTTTTAAATTGAAATATTTTTTCAAGTTGAAACAGTTGGTTTAAGGTGTTTTTCAAGTGAAGTTTTTCAAAGCTTCAACTATTTCTGAATTCTTTTTGCAAGTGATGTTCATGCCTAAATGCCCAAACACAATTCAACTCCAACAAACGGCTTTCCAACTTCAAGTGATCTTTTTTTATTTGCCAACTTCAACTCAAGTTTTGTGTACAGGCATACTAAGTTATGGGGGTTGAGTTGGTATTTTGAAGGTTTTGACTATTGTAGATGTGGAGGTTCTTCTTTAGTAAGACCTTCAAAATACTAACTCAACTTCAAGTGATCTTTTTTATTTGCCAACTTCAAATCAAAACAAGCTCTGTGCTCTGCCCTCCCCCTCCCCCCACCTGAACGCAGAAAAAAAGTCTTCTGTCACTTGTGTTGGCATTGTTACCCTTCTACATTATAAATTGATTGTTGACACATTATACATTCACCAAGGTTTGGAACTTCTACAATACATATGAGGTCATGTGTTCCTTTGGCAGACAAACTAGTTTTGGCACGAACTGGTTGGACTAGTTCTGTTAATTACTCCATTGCTGGTGGGTCCAAGATTTCTTATTGATCTCCAATGTTTGTTTAGGGTCTGCAGCGCCATCAGAGTGCCTTCGATGTATTGCAATCAGTGGAATCCTACTTCTGCAATATTGGTGCATCCTCTAAATTAGACTCTGCCTCATTCAAAGTTGATGTACACTCCATTTGTTCTTCTCTATGATTATTACTGCACCTATTTCATGTTCTTCCTGAATCTAAATTTTCTTCTAGGTATCTTTGTCAGCTGAGCAATGTAAATCTATCATGAAGACCCAAACACAGAATGGGACCAACCAGGATATATTGATATCTGCAAATTGTCCCTCTGACCAACTGAATGGCATGCGTCTCTGCGTTTCTGTAATTTTCTTATTAAAGTGATTTGCTTTTCGAACTAATGCCTCGTTATTCATAGGGCGGCTTGTTAGTCTCCTTATTATTTAGCATGATGTGGTCTAATGCCTGGTTGTATCTATAGGTCTTCCAGCAGATACCAGGGACACTTCTGGTGAAAGGATTATTGCTACAGAAAGAGATCCCTGTACCAGGTTTGTCCAAAACCATTTGCTCAGATCCAATCAGTGTAGTAATATTTCATTTTCCTCTTTTCCCTGCTTCCTGAACTATTTGGTCAGATTTGGTTATCTCATTCCCCTTCGACAGATTCTTTGATAAGCTAATTAGGTAAATAATTTAATTGGTTTAAGAAAACTCCTGTATATAAGCAGTATGTAAGAAAATAGAGAGCCTACAGAAAAATGTGTTTCTATAGATAACCAATTTTTTTCTATATAAATGGGAATATCATGGGTACACCAAAAGCTAACTAAAAATAAGGTGTTGTTCCTTGCATATACAAAGTCATTATCTATCTCCTTAAAAACTCTCCTATTTCTCCACTTCTACTGGATCGACATGATAGGCTAAAGCTGCCTAAAGGGACAATGATGTCCTACGTCTTCTCTTCTTCAAAAAGGCCCAGCTATGTAGGGCATCGTGCTCGAAACATACCTCGCCGGCTACACTCCAGACCAGTTCGATCTTCTATGATCAAGCTGATATCATCAGTCAATAAAAGGAAAGCTTCTTTCAAAGACAGCTCCATGAGATCTGCCTTCAATTACTAATTTCTCATCTTCCATCTAGGAGGTGCTCAGTTGTGTACTAATGTTAGTTTTTTTTTTAATACTAGTGTTAGCTTTAACTTGGAGCTCTAGTCCCTTTTGGCCTACTAATTCTTCTATTTCGATGTGATTACCTTGGCAGCCACAATATTTCATGTTGCTTTCTTCTCTCTAGAAGAGTATTTTACTGCAGTATTCTGAAACAGCTAACTTTTTACTCTCTTTCTCCGCAAACATTTAGTTCTCTTATACATTTTTTGGTTTGCTGGTGATTGTTCATGGAAAATAGTTGTCAAGACTTGTCCCAGTCTCTAGACATTTTTAACTAATATCTATTTACTTAGTAGGTTCTATGTCAAAACAGTCTGCCTGGTTTTAAGATACTTGCATCGACATATTTTCTTAGCCATCCTTTGATATTTCGTTCTTTTTTGCAGGGGTATTTTCTGTTATATTCCAGCAATTACAAGAAGTCCTGAAGAGCAAATTCAGTAAAGGCATCAGATGATAGTAGTTTGACTTATGTGTAACCTTTTGCCTTTTTAATAAAAAAGGTTTGACTTATGTAAGGCTAAACAGTTAGGTTGTGTAGGAAATGTTGTATATCTTTCTTTGCTCTCCTGTTTTATGATAGAATTTCTTCTTGTTGATTTGGGCAAAGCAACTTCACTGATATTACTACGATTGTGTAGAAAATCTTAAGATTGAATGCTTTCCAAATACTCAATGATTTCCTCCCCAAATGATGTTTTACCCACTACTGAGCATTATCATCATCCTGGTTGAATGGCATCTTTCTGCAACTAATAAATGTGTCAATGTATTTTGCATTACTCATTTGGGACAGGATTATAGAAGAAAGCTTCTTGTTAGTGCTTGATCAATAACATAAAAAGAGCTTTTCTATCAACAACAACAAACAAAATGTAATCCCACAAGTGAGGAAAAGGACTTTTTTATCAAAGGAAAAAAAAAGGTGGTTATTGGTCTCTTACGATAAGGGAGACAACAAAAATCAAAATTCAGCAAAATATTAGCCATGATCTTCCAATACAACAAAATACTATCCAGCAGGGTGCTGAATAACTATTACTGAGTACCTGCCGGCTTTAAATCCCTGGTTCTCAATCACCAGGGACTAAGTGTGCTTCTTTCAGAGCTTGACATTGCTGTTGCTTCCAGGCAGGCATCTTACCGGGGAAAGCCCACCTCATCAATCTTTCCCAGGCATAACACACCAAAAACGTAACCAGTGGCCAAACTAGCAGTTTATCTGTTAACGCCCTTGGTCTCTAAGTTCAACCAGTCATTCAAATCTCGAGACAAATTACAGGTGATAATTGTGAAGCCCATGGCAGCCAAAAGCATACAAGAGGCTAATTTTCTGGTATGCTCCAGTTGAAACGGTGGCCCTTGTACTTCACAGCAAAGGTTGCTACCTGTATCATCACTCCCATCATGCATAAATGTATCGACAAAAATTGGGTAAAAATCAGAGTCTGGCTCAATTCAGCAGGAGGAAGAGGACGCAGAACCAGAGAATATTAGGATGTGAGCCCTTAGCTGACAGGGTTGGAAAGGGATGAGCTGTGAGATAAACAAAAAGAAGAAATCAAACACGAAGTACTATTAGTGACAATGGTTTCAAGTTCATTTCCAAAACCTCAATTTAATCTTTCAATCAAGGCATCTTTGCTATCAAATGATCCTCGCTTAAAAGGTATTACTCCCTCCGTTTCACAAAGAGTGGCCTAGTTTGACTTGGCACGGAGTTTAAGAAAATAAAGAAGACTTCTGAATCTTGTGGCCCTAAATTAAAGTTATGTCAAATGTACAAAATTGCCCTTTAATCTTGTGGTCTTAAACATGCCACGTGAAAAGTTGAAAGTAAAATGTTACCAAAAAAGGAAAGAGGTCATTCTTTTTGAAACAAACTAAAAAGGAAAGAAGGTCATTCTTTTTGAAACGGAGGGAGTATTATTCTTGAATGCATCCCAAGTGGAACTGCTTCAACAATATTTGGAGTTTCACAAATTCACAGTTAGATGATTTGGTAAAAAACATTTTTTTTCCAAGTTTGCAGGTAATATAACAAAAATCAACATCTAAGAACCTGTATTCTAGTATGAGAACTAAGACCTAAGAAATTAAGATGACTGGTTTTGATTTTAGAAGTTGTCTGTGATGTACGGTAGATGGCCTGGGGAGGGCACTGAAGGAAGAGATTTTGCTAGCAAAGGCTGAGAATGGAGGTCAAGCAGTGGCCCAACGCTGTAATCATGCATTATCTTGAAACAAGAAAAATGAAACATACAGGTAAATTGAAAATACAAAACAGACTGTTAATCTAGTTCTTAACTGCAGATATTCAAAACAGACAAAGGTTCAACAAAATTTTGTTAGTGCAGCTAGATACTGTTCACATATTTCCACACAGGAAGATACTAAGTTATGAGTATTTTGAGCAGGCCATAGAAAATAACTATCTGTTTCAATTTTAGCCAAACATTTAGGTAAATGCTATAAATACCGTAACATGTGTTAAAACACATTTATTTTGCAAAACAATTCAGTAACAGAAGCAAAAATGGAACAAAATTTACCTTTTACTATCATGTACTAGATCATCAGCATTTGTCTTATCAGCTAGCAGTTGCAAAATAGAGCGTCCATCTCTCTCCAGAGTATTCAACTTATTGCACCCAAAATACGGGAGCATTTTATGTTCAATCTCTAACCAACTAACAGCCTCCTCTTTCCTAACATGTCTCTCATTCATAAGCTGTCTCACTTTCTCTACATTTTCCCACATCCCAAGTACACCATAAATACTTGACAACAGCAAATATGCGGCAGGAGACTGTGGGTCCAGCTCTATTAGCAGTTCTGCAGCCATTCTACCCAACTCCACATTTCCATGAATCCTACAAACACCAAGTAAGGCATTCCAAATATGATCATCAGGTTCACAAGGCATCTTCTTTATCTGAGCTAGCACTTCACTAAAATGTCCTGCCCTACCCAAGAGGTCAATTATGCATGCAAAATGTTCTTGATCAGGAAGAACATCATAACTAGAGGGCATTGTCTCGAAAAAGGAAAGCCCTTCTTGCACTAACCCAGAATGACTACAAGCATTGAGAAGGACAACAAAGGTGATACGGTTTGGTTTCACTCCAAACTTCACCATCTTAAAGAACATTTCAATCGCCTCTTCACCCATGCCATGTTGTGCTAATGCAGACAACATAGTATTCCATAATACTGTATCATGCTTGTTATATGCCGTATCAAATACCCTCCTTGCAACTTCTAAACTTCCACATTTTGAATACATATCAATGAGTGAACTCAAAACAATTGTATTAGGTCTAAAACCAGCATTCACCAGAAATGCATGTATTTGCTTACCGTGCTTGAGTGATGCTATACCAACACAAGCAGATAGGCAACTACTAAATGTAAACTGATCAGGTTGGACCTGAAGCTTCATCATCTTTGCAAATAACTCAAGGGCCTGAATGCTCATGCCACTGTGGGAATAACCAGCAACCAAAGCTGTCCAAGAAACAGGATTCTTCTCAGGCATTGCTTCAAAAAGCTCCCTGGCTGACAGCATATCGCCGCACTTTGAATAACCTGAAACCAAGGTGGTCCAGGCAAGAATGTCTCTTACTCGCATTGCATCAAACAACCTCCTAGCATCGCTCATCTTCCCACATTTTGCATAAGCATCAACAATTGAACTAGAAAGAACTATATTGGATAAAAACCCAGCTATGAATACTTGACAATGAACCTGCCCTGTGAGAGAAAAATCCCTGGACTTAACACATGCAGTGATCACCCCAGCAAAGCTATATTCATTGAACCCAATACTTAACCTCCTAAATTCCCTATACAACTTGAGAGCCTCGTTGAAGTAGCCAACCTGAGCATGGCCAATCACCATAGTATTCCAAGAAACGACGTCTTTCTCCGGCATTTGGTCAAATAACCTTTTAGCAGCCTTAATCAGGCCTAACTTTGTATACCCAGAAAGCATATTATTCCATGAATACAAATTTCTCGTAGTCATTTTATCGAACACCTTACGTGCTTCCATATGATCACCACATCTACTATACATATTAATTAAATGGTTGGCTAGAAATGTAGTGGGGTGTTTCCACCCAGTAGTTTTGAGATGCAAATGGATCCATTTTCCTTCTTCACGTGACCTGGAATTGGCACATTGTTGAATGATAGAAGCAAGAGTTTTACTGTCTAAGCGAACGCCTTTACGGTTTAGGATGTTAAGGTAATTGAAGGCTTGTTTAAGATAGCCTTGCGAAGAGAGATTGAGAATCTTTTGTACTAAGCATGAATTATTGAGCTTCTTGTTTGTACGAAGAGTGAGAGCTTTGGAAGGTAAATATGAAGTGGGCATTGCAGAAGGGAAACATGTCAAAATGGAGTTGCTTTATCCGGCAAAATTGGCGGCGGAGATGGAAGTTCCGGCGAAATCAGCTCGTGATGCATCGTTATATGGTGGACCAACGTGGGGCCGGACCGGCGGGAGGGAATACACAGGGTTATCCCAAGTCCCAACTAATTAACTTATTTTTTTAATTAACACTCATAGTTAAATATATAAAAAAATTAAGTACTATCTTTTATCTTACCGATCAAATAATCTCTAAATAATCGTTTTGCACGAGAGATGAAATAAATAAAAAAAGATATTTCATGAGTTAGATATTAGATATCAAATATCTCATGGCATCAATGGTAAATCTACCTTGTGTGGTAAGATTGTCATGGCATCCTCACGCTTCAATTAACATCAATAGGTTATGGAAGTGGAGTTCTTGGACATTTGACTTTGATGATAAATAATGAACTACAAAAAGACTTTTCGATTGAAACACTTGCTATTGCCGTACATTTAATTAACAGATTGTCATTTTCAATTATCAACACATAATTAATATTTAAAAAGACAATTCAAGAACAATAAAAGTAATTATGATGGACTACATTATTAGTAGGATATGTGTCGAATTTATAAGGGCGTGCCTGAAAGATTGAAGATGTTCCGAACATAAATTCAAAATTATTTTTGTGTGATTGTATCCTTTCCACCTTCTGGTCTCACATTCTGTGACCTACCCGTTGTCCATATCTTTCTAAGTAGTTATTGTATATAAACTTTCATTGACTTTATATTATATTCTTTTAAATATTTTGGTTTGAATACATTTTCACAATTTTTGCATCGATCTCTTTTTTTTTTTCTTTTTCACGGACCATTCTGACTATTATTTTTTTTATACGTACAAGACACGTTTTATCCCTACATAAGTAGCAAAATTTCTCAAGCTAGTAGGAGTTGGGCACCAATATTGGTACATGTACAACAATGTCAACTTCATGCCTCAATATTTCCCTTGATAAACATTTATGCACAATTTTTTTTTTTTTAAAAAAATGTGTATTGATTGTCTTCACATGATTGACAAAAGGAATTTGGTAACTACTATTCGGATGAACAAAATTTGAGTTTGTTATGGTATTAAACAACGTTTATCGACTATTATAAGTGAAAATAATTAATAACAAGAGCAAAACTTATCATCAATAAGAAAACAGACAAAGGTTATAGACCACACAAATACAAAATAATAATTGAAATATAATTCTATTCAAGATTCATCACATCTAATATCCTATTAATTTTTCACGAATTCATTAGTTAATTAGAGTACCGCTATATTTTGATTCCTCTT
Source organism: Solanum stenotomum (assembly GCF_019186545.1). Taxonomy (NCBI): domain Eukaryota; kingdom Viridiplantae; phylum Streptophyta; class Magnoliopsida; order Solanales; family Solanaceae; genus Solanum; species Solanum stenotomum. The sequence goes on along the minus strand of NC_064282.1, from coordinate 11,850,746 downwards.
CTGATTAAGCCTAAACCTAAGAGAATAAATTAATGAACAGTGAATGACTGAATGTTAGTATGCTAGAATAATGTTTATTTCTCTTGATCAGTCACTCTATGATTTCAAAAAAGCTCTTTTGAGTAAAACATATTCACTAAATTATTCTTCTTTCGATTACATAAATTAATGAATAACTCCACAATTTCATTCAAACTCCATAGTTATATTAAGCATAAAACAAGAAGAAAAACGTCAACAATATAATTGATGATTGTTTCAAACTGTCGTATTGAATCGAATCATGATGAAAAGTAATGAATTCTAGCTGATCTGTCAAAAATTTCTTATATATTAGCTAGGCTAGCTAGTCTCCCTTTTCTGCCAAATTCTTTGAAAAATGTCCAAGTCAAAGTTAGGATCAATAATTGCCCCTTAACCAAATTCTTGGAGAACTTCTAAATGTTAACGTGCACGCTTAGTTCAGGATAGGTGGTTCGATTTAGTGCATAGGATTGTCTTTGATCCTTGAATTTCGAATAAATATTTGTTAGACTTCAAACTCCCAAAATATTTGTTTTAACTCCAAATTTATTATTAGCCCAGTTTTATAGAAATGTATTCTTATATATTATTTCAGCTTTTCTTGATTTCAATCCCTGGCCAATTTTTAATTAATCAAGTAGTTCTTTCACCAATTATCTCCAATTACATCATTTGAATTTGAGTGAATACTTGTATATATTAACTGAAATGATTCTCATAAAAATTAACTTCAATATTAAAATAGTTAACAAGATCTTCAAAAAAGTTACATTGTTTATCATAAATATATGAGGAAATGTAGTATAGTCAACGAAGTTCTAAAAGAAAGCTACATATAATACCATAAATAACTTACAAGAAAAAGACCTCATTTATTACTAACTTTTAAATGTAGTATAGTTCTCGTAGTATAGTAAATACGTATTCCTACAAGTACAACAATAACTAATTCTCAATCCGAATGAGGCTTTCCCGTGTAATTTTGAATTAGTCAGGTCTTAATCCGAATATCGATACAAGTGAAAAAAAAGTCAAAACTAGAAGATGAATGGGTTTAGATTTTGGACTTTGGAGAGTAACAAGAGAAAGATTCTGATGGATGGTGATCTTAAGCTAAAATGGAGTAATATATAATCTTCAATGATTCCATCAAAGTCAAGGAGTTGAATTAGGTGCTTATGATTCACATTTTGCTGAAATATCATGATTTTTAGGTCTGGTTGTTATAGTTTTCAATGTTTTGGGTTGGGTGGACTAGCCGTTTTTATTTGTTAGTATGATGTGGGGATATCAAATGAGCTCAAATTATATGAGTAAAAATTAATAAATACATTTATTTTACTTGATTTGAAATGGGCTAAGCAATCAGTTGGATGGATCATAATATTATTAGCTAGAAACTAATTATATCCCATAAAAGCAATTGCTTCAACTTCCCGTCCTTTTTGTATTTCATAAAAGGTATTTGCTTGAGTTTATTGACTTTTGTTTCATACGTTCTTTTTTAGTTATCATAATTCCCCCTTTTAGGGTTAAACGATAAGATCTTTAACTAATATTTTAGGATGTATTTGTTCATGATATTGATATGCAAAAAATTTTACAATTTATAGTACTTTTTCATATAATTTTTGAATATCTAAATTTTTAGTTTAAAAAATTGAATTAATGTAATCTAAAATTAGTCAAATTGACTTTTGAAAAACGCAACATAACAACTAAAAAAGGAACATAGGAGTAGTAATTTGGAATATTGTTAATTTGAGGTTTCCTCTGTTCAATTATTGTTTTGAAAATATGTTCAGCTCTTTTGTGTGACGTTGAGATAAAGTGTCATCAATTATTTTGAGTGTCAATTATGGCAAGTCCACCTCTCAACAATCTTACATTAGTTATCTAGCTAAATGAGTTATCCAATAAGTCATCGCTTCTACAGCTACTGATGTTGATTTCTCATGCTCTTTCATTTCCAAAAACTTTTCAACTCTTATAGATGCGGAAAAAAAACGTGTTTAATGGGAATGGATATCTACCCTTTTGGCTAAATAACACAATTCTAAAAAAGTATGTACATAAACTATGGGTGGACTTCTATTTATATGAAATAAAATAGCCTTCAGTCATTCGCGGCCTTATAAAATTGTTCTCATAATTCACTTAAACATCTCAATTATAGCTTGTACCTATTGAACACCTAAATTATTCAAAACATGTGTCTATTAAGCACAAAATGCTGATGTGGCAAAATAAGTACATCTCACTGCATTGAAGCGCGTGAACAAGTCCCAAACTTTTTTTTATTAATAATAAACTTGTACCTTTTTTCTTCTTATGGCACTTGGCATTGCATTAGTTAAAATAACTAAAAATAAACTTTTATTCAAATTGATATCTTATAATATCCAAAAAGAAAACAAACCCATCCCCACCCCTGTAGGCTATACCATCGGCTGTCTTCTTCTTCGCCCCTGTAGGCTATACCATCGGCTGTCTTCTTCTTCGCCACATTTTAATCATTTTATACTCTGTTTTGGTTCTTCATTTTTATTTTTCGTTTTATATATATATATAAAAAAAAAACTGAATCTATCAAGTGATAATCGAATTTGCAAGAATGAAAAAAATAATTGGACATCAGAGTTATAAAGGAAACTTCCGTCCATCTCTATTTCCGGTCACTTTGATCAACAAACATCACCAGCCATTAAAGTTATAAAATAATATCAGAAAATTTGATATAATTCATTTGAATCCTCACGATTTCTCTTCGTCATGAATTTCAAAATAATTTATCAAGTCAACTTATTTTTCAGAAAAATCACAATAATCACTCCATTAATCTATCATGCTTCATAATTTATTTCATTATTTGCATTTGACTTAATTTCCATAGCTCATAAGATAAGAGTTAATCTCTTCGGAGGAATAGAAAATAGTGGGGGACAACGGATGAAGAAGAATAAGGGCAAATTATTAGATGGGTGGGGAGAGATTTGTTTTTTTCTTTCTTTTTTGTTGCTGTTGCCGCAGGAGGTGTTGACGTTAGGCGAAGAAGAAAAGTGGGTGGGTTCATGTGGGGGGATGGGGAGAGGAAACTTTTTGTTAATCAATTTTTTGAATTATTAAAGGTTGGAATTAAAAATAAATGAAAATTCATTAGATTGGGCCCATGTGCCACGTGCTGAAGTCTTATTAGTTACTTTTTCAAGACAATGTGCGTGAATTACACACCACATTTTAAAAGCTTTATTATCGTTTTGTGTTCAATAAGTACATATTCCTTAATATTAGAGTGTCTAATAGGTACTAGTCATAGTTGAGGTGTCTAAGTGAATTATGCGGACAACTTTAGGGGGCCGCAGATGACTTAAGCCAATAAAATAATACTCTTTTTACAAAGGTTTAAGTCATCCACGACCCCTTAAAGTTGTCTGCATAATTCACTTGGACACCTGAACTAAAACTTGTATTTATTGAACACCTAAATTGTTCAAGACATGTACCTATTAAACACAAAACATTGATATGGCAAAACAAGTGTATCTCATTGCTGATGAGCGCATGAATACATTTTTTTTTTCTTAAAGTAAATTTGTACCTACTTTCTTGACACATGGCATGCATTGACTAAATAAATGAAAAATTAATTTAATTAAACATTAATCTTTTAATTCATAAAAAAAAAAAAAAAACCCACCCTCACACCCATGTACAAGTCCTCTTCTTCTTCAACCCATCATTTTCAAGACTTCAAATTTTTGTCTTTTCTTTTAGCTTTTTTTTTCTTCATTTTCGGTAAACAAACTGCCTGTTGAATTTGTAAGAATAAGAAAAAAAATCGACCATTGGAGTTAAAAAGTCGATCAATATTTGTGCATTTTTATTTTCAATAACTCCGATCGAGCAACCATCACCATTCATTTAACTTATTAAAAATGTTATAAAATTTTTTGCTATAATTCTGATTTCTCTTCGTTTTCAATTTCGAAATAATTTATCGATGTCGATTATTCTTATTTTGAGTAACATGGCAAGAAAAAGAAAGAGGAAAGGATTTGGTGGGTGTATTCAGGAAGGAGGGGGGGAGATTATTTTTTTTTTGTTATCGCCGGAGAAATTGATGGTGGATGGCGATGGCGGAGTGACAGAGAAGAAGACGAAGGAGAAAGGGCAATAGGTTAGATGGGGTCGGGGGTTAGGTGGGTGTCGGGGGAGATTTTTTTTTATCAATTTAATTTTCTATATTATTAAAGGCTGAAAATTATTTTTTATTTTTCAAAATTAAAATTATGGGCCCATGTGCCACATGTCGTAATTTTATTCGTAATTTTTGTCAAGAAGATAATGTGTGTGAATTACACGCACAACACTTTTAATGCTAATTGTCATTTCATGTTAAATAGATAAATATTCATTAATATTAAAGTATCTACTAGGTAAGAGTCTCAATTGAGGTTTCTAAATGAATTATGCGGACAATTTTAAGGACGCATATGACTTAAGCCTTTTAAAAAATCTGATTTTTGTGTCATTGTATTCTTTGGTTTGAATTAACTCTTTTTTCCCAAACAGCTATCATACCAAATAGCAAGACAGGCAACATGGAAGATCAACTTTTAAGTAGTAAAGGAAACAAGTTCCCTGTTGGCACCTCCTGTTCAACGCCTCTTGTTCTAAGCGCTTGTGTTGTTATGTGTGGTTCCTTGGCTTATGGATTTGCTGTAAGTATAATAGGCATTCAAGGTGCAATGAGAAAAACTCAAAAGTTAAGAAAATTCTTTAGACTGTTAGTGTATATATAGAGTCGCAGAGTTGTGGATTTGGAGTTAACAATAATACAAGAATAAAGTAGCATATGTACTGTAATATAGAATTGGAGCAGTAAATATGATTTACTCCTCTTTATATTATTTGTTTTTTTCTCTGTCTTAGATAAGTAAATCTTTATTTTGTGATGATTTACTTAATTAAGGTGTTTGATGAATTTTATCTGTAATGTGATGATTGCGTTATAGGTTGGCTACACTTCTCCTGTCCAGTCAGGTATCATGGCTGACCTGGGGTTGTCCATTGCAGAGGTAAGAGTACACTTCAATCTGCATTTCCCTTATATATAATTGGAGTGTTTGGGTGTGATTGTTGTAGTGACAATTGGAGGCTGCAATAGGCAACTAACATGCACTGGCAATGGTTAATTCCGTGGCTGTGTAGGGGTGGCTTGGTGTCTCTCTTCAAAGTACATGTTTGAGGAGTCGATGGTTTTGTAAACTATGCAGTAATTAAGTGCTACAATGCCTGCTAATGTTACTGAAGTCCAAAAAGATAGTATTAGTTAGAGCTTTGGGGCTCTGATATCTGATATGTAACACATCCGTTCGTGCTGACTTTTTTCTTGTTCTACAGTATTCAACATTTGGAGCTATTCTGACACTTGGTGGAACTATTGGTGCCTTAGTGAGTGGCACTATTGCAGATATGGTTGGGCGGAAAGTAGTACGTTTCTCTTTCAATGCTCGTCTTTCCCTCCTCATTTACTATTCAAAATTATATACACTAATTAGAGAACTTCCTATCTGGTTTATGTTTTAATATAGACAATGTGGATTATGGATCTTTGTTTCATACTGGGATGGCTATCTATAATTTTTGCAAAGGTATGTAATTCAATGCTCATTCTGGACTTCTTCTATTGAATGTTACTGGTTGTTCTTGGTCTTATACATCTTAATAGTATCTTTTATAATACTAATAGGCAATGTCTTCTCAATACACAAATAAACATTGTTATCAAGCAAGATATGGATGACTAAGGAAAAAGAATTGTTGTAATTTAGTAGGAGGGAAAATGGTTTTTTAAAGTAGATAGAAAATATCAAACTAAATTGGAGAGAACTCTTTCAAATAACATGCCATCTTAAGTGTCTGTAGAAGGGGGTTGAGTCTGTTTTCCGAGTTAACTCACTGATAATTTTTTTTTTTGTTTCAAGAGTGTGTGGTGGCTTGATATTGGAAGATTTCTGATGGGAATAGGAGCTGGACTTCTCCTTTACGTGGTAAGTAGCTAAATTACAAAGCATTTTTCAGTTTTCTTCCTGTGTAAAGCATATTAAGAGCAGAGTTCAAATCATGATGCAGGCTCCTATATACATTGCAGAAATTGCGCCAAAGAGTATTCGAGGTGGATGCACAGCTGCATTTGCGGTAAATGAGAAACCATTATTTTCTGTGACTCAGAAGTGTTCAAATCTTGCATATCTAAAACTGCTATCTTTTGCAGTTCATGGTATATTTTGGTTTTGCACTGATGTTTCTGATTGGCAATATCCTGCCTTGGCGCACCTTGGCTATAGTAGGTAGAGTGCTTCCTATATTATATTTACTTCTTTATAATCATGTTTGCAAAGCTAGACACAGAAAGAGACGGAGCTGCAGAGAAGAACTGATTTACCGTATTTGGACTTCTTTGTTTCAGGAATTATACCCTCTTTGGTGCAGTTAATAGGCATATTCTTCATACCAGAATCTCCAAGATGGTTGGTGAGTGGAGTATTAACTTCTAACAATTACATGTAGTGGCATTTTCCCTTGTCCAAAGAAGCAGCTTTGGACATAAAAATAAGCAAAATTTTTAATAAGAGATACAGTCGGGGACAATTATAGTCCCTGTCATCTCTCGATGCTATATTCTCAAATTATACCGTAAAAATAATACAGAATTTTTAATAAGAGATACAGTCGGGGACACTTAAGAAAAGAAAGGAGTCATAGTACTTTGATTAACAAACTAATGCTTGCTGCCTTATTTATGGTCTGTTGTTCACTTTCATATTTTTTCCATATTCCCCTTTCATTTGAAGAAAGGGACTGGAATTTGTTTTATTTTCTATACTGATGTTTCTGGAGTAGTTGGATTCCTAATTTACCTATTGAATTGTTTGCAGGCCAAAATGGGTCTGGACAAAGAAGTAGAAGCATCTCTACAATATCTGAGAGGAAAAAATGTTGATATTTCTTTAGAAACAGCGGAAATTAAGGTAACTTGCTTCTAAATGTCTTACTACTAGCTATCTTAATATGTACAATGAACTTATTATCTTTCCTGATTAAACAATCTTCTATCCATATTACATCGTGTAATTGAAATGAAACCTCTTCACAGGACAACGTGGAGTCACTTACGAAGCTTTCAGGATCGAGATATCTGGATATGTTTGACCGTAGATATGCCCATTCACTCATTGTAAGCATTATAAGATATGGAGTATATAAATATAAAGTGCATAGATATGCATCTCTCTTATAAGCACTATATTTTTCCATTTTTCATCACTTATTTATCTTCCTTTTGCTATGTTAATTTTATTAGGTAGGATTGGGAATTATGATTTTGTTGCAGTCTGGAGGAACTGATGCAATTTCATCTTTCGCTAGTTCCATTTTCATAAAAGCTGGTTAGCACCTCATAGACCGTTTGTAACATGAATAATACTCATTATACTTCTATAGCATTTGACACAACTATTTTGCTTTTTTAAAAAAGGTTGCTCATCTAGTTTTGCAACCACAACAATGGGATTCATCCAGGTTTTAACTCCTGAAATTACAATGTGACTCAGAACTGTTGCTAAAACAGGATCTCATACTATCATTTATTCGTACTTCTCTTTCAGCTTCCTTTTGCTGCTATGGGCATATTCTTACTGGATGCTGCTGGAAGACGGCCTGTTCTGATGGTTAGAAATCAGCATGCCTATTGATGTGTTAAATTTTACGAATCCATAGTGAGATATATACTTGAAGCAAAGCGAAATGGTTTCAGGTCGCGTCTGCTGGGACATGCTTAGGAAACTTTCTTGTAGGTGTAGGCTTTTTGTGTAAGGTACTCAACAGTCAACACACCCTTCCCCTCAACCTTTTCATAATATGACAACAATTTCACTTGCTAGACTAATCAATTTACACATTATTCCTATCAGGATAATGATCAAATGAGTCAGCTCTCTGCCACATTGGTGTTAGTTGGCATACTGGTTTGTTCTTCACACTCTGTTCCACAACTTCATTTTCTTGTATTTTACCAATTTGTAGCTCAAACTGTCCAGTAAATCCATTTACAACTACAAAAGTAACACGTCAACAAACTAAATGATTCGTGCATTGCTGATTTGTTAACAGGTATTTGCTATATTCTACTCAATGGGTGTAGGTGGTGCAGCTACTACAATCGTTTCAGAGGTCAGCTACTAGCCCTCAATCTCCATATATACACACATTACACAACTCTAAACCTTTTCGAGTACTATAGTTACTGACTAGTACTCATTACCATATCAGATATTTCCTATGAACATAAAGGGATCAGCTGGAAGTCTAGCAATTGTATGCAACTGGTTTACTTCTTGGATTGTCACATATGCTTTTAACTTCTTATTTGAATGGAGCCCTTCAGGTATGTATGCATCTATCTAGAATTGCTCGAATCGTCATGTTTGTTTATTGTTGAAGGTTTAACATTTTAATTTAATTACCAGGTGTGTTCTTCATGTTCACATTTTTTTCCGGGTTGATGATCCCATTTGTTGCAAAGATAGTACCAGAGACGAAAGGTCGGACACTTGAAGAAATCCAAGCATCCTTGACACTGCTTAACTGATACTCTGTTCGTCCTATATTAGACGAGCATCTTACTAAAATAGTTGTCTCATATTATTTGACTACTTACTAAATTAAGATCAAATTAATTATATTTTTATTTTATTTTACCCCTATAATTAATATGGTCTTTTGAATGTGTACAATTTCCAATACTAGCTATTCATATACACTATGTACATTTTTCCTAACTTGTTTTTATGTGTATTGATATTAACAAAGGGAAAAATAGTAAAATTGATTAATTTATTAATAATTTCTTAATAGAGATGTCAATATGGGCAAGCCCACCCCATTCGGGCTAACTCATATAGGCTTTGAAATTTGACGGGTCAGGCCAGGCTAGCGCATTTTTTGTGTGGGCCAGAAAATGGTAGGCCCAGCCCATAAGTACCTGGGCTACGGGCCACCCCTTTTTTCTTAAAAGTATATTTTTATAATTTTTTAAATTAAATTATAATTTAATAATATTATCATAAATATTGACAAGACAATATTACATGGTGTTAGTGTTACTACTTGTTAATCAAATCCACAAATAAAATTATCTTTATAATATTTATTAAGTTTGATTTGAAGTAAAAACATAAATAGCTAAACAGAAAGGGAAAATGCATAAGTACCCTCTCAGTCTATGCCCAAAATCCCTGAAACACACCTAACCTTTACTAAGGCCTTATTTCCCCCCCCCCCCCCCCGAACTTATTTTTTAATTAATTTTCTACCCCTTTTCGGCTTACGTGGCACTATCCTTGAAAAAATTGTCAAACACGCGCTGGACCCACAAGATAGTGTCACGTAGGCCAAAAAGGGGTAGAAAATTATATATAAAATAAATTCGGGGGTAATAGGACCTTAGTAAAGGTTAGGTGTGTCTCAGGGATTTTGGGTATAGGCTGGGGGTACTTATGCATTTTCCCAAACATAAATATTAACCTAATTGTTTTTCAATGATCATAATAAAACACAAAAACTATGACAATATTCCATAGGCTATGGCCGATGTAGTGATTCCTTAGAAATTTTGGGAAATTTTAATTTTATGTAGTACATATTTTATAACATAATTTGTATTTAAATTGTAATATTTCAAAGTTTAAACAGATTTTGAGTTTAGACTCTTGTTATCTTTAATACTATATTTTATTTGGCCCACGGGCCGGCCCTATCCATATTTCATAATCCCCAAAAATCGGCAATCTTATTTAGGCCGGGCTAAAAAGCCCTTTCCTTAAATAGGCTCCAAAAATCATAGCTCAGTCCTATCAAATCACGAGTTAGGCCAGACCGGCACAACGGGTCTAGTCCATATTGATGGCTCTAATTATCGTGTAAAATTTAAAAAAAAATCATCTAATATTAGGATGGAAGGAGTATTCATTTTTCTTTCAAGCAAAAAAGAAGTTAAACCACCACGTTTTGTGATTTATTGGTCATTGGATTTCTATTTTTTTTTAAAGGTGAACAAAGTTACTTTTCTTTCATATTTGTATAAAAAAAAATCATGTCTTTAGTTATTTCATTTCTTATTCTTTTATGTCAAAATAATCACCGATCTTTTTGTGTTTCACTCGAACAATAATTCAAGCCGAAAGTGATCACTTCTTAATAATGTGACATTTCATTTTTAGAGTAAAAAAAATTATTTACTTTTTGATATTTCACTCAAAAAATCATTCAAGCCAAAAAGTGATATATGCGATCACTTTTTAACGACGTAACACCTGATTTTTAGAGAAAAAAGAAAAACCCTAAACTCAACACTTCTTAATAAGCTGCCACAAATCAAATGACAAATCTTTCTTACTCAATTTCAAGCGCAAAATAGTTGCAAATAATTTAAGGGTCAACGTTATACATATTATTGGATCCGCGTGGACTATATAACTAAAAGTAAAATAAAACTTACACATAATAAAAAAAGAGTTGTCGAAAAATTAAAAAATACAAATATAAAATATAGTTCCAAATGTGATAAGATTAGTTAGTTTAGTGTACTGTTCAATTCATAGAATTAGTTAATTATTGTTCATTCACATAGTTAGTTAGTTAGTTACCAAACTTGTAATGCATTGATTACTTCTTATTTTCGATGTGGCTGTGCTGATTCTGGCAGGCAGGTGTTTGATGAGATGGCTATGAGGAATGTTATCTCTTGGACAGCTGTGATTTCTGGTCTTGCTCAAAATGAGTTTTGTGAGGAAAGCTTGGATTTGCTTGTGAAGATGCAAGGTGCTGCTGTTGTGCCTAGTTATTTGACGTACTTAAGTGCATTGTTGGCATGTTCTGGCATGAAGGCACTCGGGGAGGCTCGTCAAATTCATGGGATCGTTTGGAAGTTGGGGTTTCAATCAGATTTGTGTATAGAGAGTGCATTGATGGATGTGTATTCCAATTGTGGCAGTGTACAAGATGCTTGGCAGATGTTTGAATCTGCGGAGGTTCTTGACACAATTGCTATGACAGTTATGCTTGTGGGGTTTGCCAAAAATGGATATGAAGAAGAGGCTTTGCAGATCTTTGTAAAAATGGTAAAAGCAGGGGTTGACATTGACCCTGATGTAGTGTCAGCCATTCTTGGTGTCTTTGGTAGCGATACTTCTTTGGCTCTTGGCAAGCAAGTGCATTCTTTAATCATCAAGAAAGGTTTCATTTCCAACTCGTTTGTACGTAATGGGCTAATTAACATGTATTCCAAGTGCGGTGAACTGGAAGAATCTGTCAAAATCTTTAACAGTATAGCTCAAAGAAATTCAGTCTCTTGGAATTCCATTATTGCAGCCTATGCTCGTCATGGGAATGGCTATAGGGCACTCCAGTTATACGAAGAAATGAGGTCATATGGTGTGGATCCAACTGATGTTACATTCATCTCTCTGCTTCATGCTTGTAGTCATGTAGGGCTAGTAAATAAAGGTATGGAATTCTTTGAATCAATGCAGATTATCTATGGGATGACTCCAAGAATGGAGCATTATGCTGCTGTAGTTGACTTGCTTGGTCGAGCTGGACTGCTATGTGAAGCCAAGAGTTTCATTGAGGAGCTACCAGTAAAGCCAGACATATTTATTTGGCAGGCATTACTTGGGGCCTGTAGTATTCACGGTGATGCTGAGATAGGGAAATATGCAGCTGATCAATGGCTCTTGACTTCACCTGATAATCCGGTGCCATTTGTTCTACTGGCTAATATATATTCTTCCAGAGGGAGGTGGAAAGAGAGAGCTAGAACCATAAGGAAAATGAAGGAGACGGGAGTGGCAAAGGAGACGGGGACAAGCTGGATAGGGATTGAGAAGGAAATCCATTGTTTCGTAGTTGCAGATCAAATGCATCCCAGAACCATGATCATTTATTCTACCTTGCTGGAGTTGTTTAGACACATGAGAGATGAAGGGTATGTACCAGATAATAGGTTCATTCTATATTACATGGATGGTGATGAGACGGATTTTTCAGTCGATTTGCATGATACCTCTCAACTGGTTGGTGGCTGACCATTGTTATGTAATCTATGTATCTTGACTCATTGCAGCAAATTGTGACCATGATATCTTTTCATTAATCATTAACAAAATACCCTCTTGTGAAGTAAAGCTAGAACTAGTATGCTCCTTTGGGACATAAAGGAATCAAATCAAATTATCTGATTTCTGAAAAGTGAACTGTTTGCTACCATTGTGGAAGATTCTCTTTCTGTTTGAACAAAAATAGAATTACAAAAGAGTTCCTTGAAAATATACCACAACTTCTCTGATCAAGGAAACTGAATGCACCAAGTAATTTGATATATACTCTGCTAATCCATTCTGAAAGATCTGCAAACTGATAATAGATAGAGGAGTGCATTTACAAGCAAATCCTGGTGCTGATTGTTTGTGTCATTAAGTTGAATGCTCAGCACTACGCCTCTGTGTTAAAAAGTGAAGGCACGGTCTATCTTGAAATGACTTTCATGAAGCGGTTTATAGAAGAGAAGACTCCAGCTGCTTGATTTAACAGTGAGGGGCCCTTATCTTCCTTCTCATCCACACCTCCATATATTATCTGCGAAAAAACAACACCAAGTTTTTGAGAGAGATGTCATAGTCCATAATGACTCTTGAAACTTGGTTTTCTCCCCGTTGTATTCTAGCCATATTTCTTCTATGGGAAACTTATGAACAAGAACAGAACACAAAATTTCAAGACTTCAGTGCTACAGGAATCAGCAGCACAAGACTTACGTGTTGTACATTTTTTTAACTGAACTATATAGACTTCTAGAGGACGTTTAACAACTACTTTATTACGGCCTAACTTAGATATATAGTAGTAGTGGAGCAACAAACCTCCAGATCTTCTATAGTTGGACGGCTGATCTGTTCTTTGGCAAGAAGATATCTGTTTGGTCGGTCCTTATCATCATAGAACACTTTCCATAATCTGGAGTAAACCAGAAAATAAACAATTAAACACCAATCCTTTAAGCCAGCAAATCAAATGCAACAGATAGACAGAGAGAGAATCTATAAGAGTTGCCAAAACCAATGTTATGCAACATCATGTTTGATAAATTACAACTTACAAGTATAATAAGCCAATCTAGTTCAATTTAGTTTTATGTTGGAATTTTGATAGCTCACAGCATCAATCATTCAGCATCTAGTCTGTCATTTAGCGAAACTGAACCAGGTTGGTGGAAGAACTTGTAAGCAAGGGAGATAAGCTTGCTTGCCAAGACACTGAATGTCTTTCATGATATTATTGTCTAACCATGTAACACAACATGCGTTTATAGTTGCACAGAATCTCAACCTCCAACTAGAACTCTATTCATTTGGGAATGTTTTGTGACGATCAAGTAGATGATTCCTTACCCGGGATAACATCTAAATACAGCGCCATCTGGTAGAGGTCTCATTGAGTAAGCCACAGTAAAGGTGCTGCAGTGAAAAAACAAAAAAAAATCCGTCAAAATATGGGAAAGTTATACAGTTTCGCAAATTCACATTGACAAGAAAAGACGGCGCCAGGTTGCAGAAAACAAAATTACCTTAAAAAATTGCGCCGCAGCCTGCGTACATTGATCCCCACTCCGACATCCTCACTAATTAGACGCGGGTTCCACATGATAAGAGGCCTAGGCTAACAAAATACCATAGATCATTAACAGAAAAATACCATCTCTGTCTAATGTGAATAGGTTTGTTTTTAGAAGTTTGAAGAGAAAAAGCCTGAGAAGAAAAACATCTACGCCTCCTCAGTCTAAGTGCAATCCCTGTCATCAGAGTTTCATTTTTGGAAAGGTACAAGCTTAGCAGACAGAAAAATACTAGCTGTCTGACTGACTCCCACAATCTATGCTAAGCAAACCTCACACTATCTTCATATTCTCATTGGAAATCGATGTGTATATATATATATATGCACATACATTGTATTGATTCCAGTTTAGTTTTCACATTCTCAATAATATCTTTTCTCTCCTTCTTCTCTGATTGTTGATGAAAGCTCAACCTCCATTAATGGAGGAAGTACATTGTTTCGCAGCTTATGCTACTGGTTTTGTCAAAATGTATGACACAACTTTACTTAATGTATCATAATTAATTAATAACTATTTACAACTCAATTCTATTGGTTCAAAAAAATAAATAAAGACATAACAAATAAATAAAAAACGCATTCTTCGATACATGTTAACCCAATTTATTTTAATTTAATCAAACTTTATAACTCCTTTATTAGTTCAAGATACGAGTTAGCTTAGTATCTTTAAAGTACTTTCTAATTAACTATTGTTCGCAACAAATTTTCGTAAGCACTGAAAATCAACTGCAAGAAAAATAAATAAAAGAAAAATATTATTTTTATTGATCAATCGTTGTGAGTACAATTTTGTTATTCTCTTGATTCTTCTCTCCTAAGTTTCTCCGTGATTTGAGGGCCTTCAGTAGCGTATTTCTCGAATTGTTGGATGATGACCTCCTTGAGATGTATTCGATCTCCGGAAACATTAGGAAGCACTTCGTCATTGCAAGTTGATCTCCGGGAAAAACTTCGTCGATCACTCCTTCGAAGAGCTATGTAGTTGATGTTGTAGCTTATGTAGAACTCCTTGAGATGTATTTGATCTCCGAGAACGTCGGGAAGCACTTTGTTGTTGCAAGTCAATCTCCGGGAAGAACTCCGTTGATCACTCCTTCGAAGAGCTATGTAGTTGATGTTGTAGCTTTCTCCAATTGCGGAAGGCTTGTTGAAAGGTGTTTTTGATGCCCCTAGAATGTTATGTCCATCCCCTATTTATAGTTGTGGGGGTGGACAAGGTTGCTTGTGATTGGTCAACGGATGTCATTTTGACGCTTGGCGGATTGTGATTGGTTCTTGCATTTGACTGAGACTACCACCTATTTGAACACGTGGCGCCGCCTTATTGGTCTTGGATGCCTAGTCACTGTGACATGTGACATGAGTTTTGGGCTTCAAGGTGAAATGGACCTTGAATTTGAATTTAATAAAATGACTTTATTTATTTGTAAAGCCCAAATTAATTATTCAGCCCAAATGAGCACGGATTTAATTCAAATTTTGTATGAATATAATCCAATAAAATTTATGTGTCTACAACTACTTATTCAACAAAAAATATAACATAGATTAGTAATTAATATGGAATAATTCCTGTTAGGAAACTAGTGAAGTCTCTTTCAATAAATTAGGATTGTAGTTTTTGTGATTGGCAGTATCTTATTAAATTTGTGGAGAAAAAGAAGAAGCTAATAAAATATGACTGAAAGAGGAGAAGTCAATATTGAAAATAATTACTGGTATTATTTATTGTTTTTAGCTTAAAACATTAAAAAAAAACGTTCCTCGTCCTTATACGTTACGTCGTTACCTATTTGGTAGGGTATCAATTCAGATTATCAGATACCAAACCTTTATGTTATGTCTACGTATCCATTAATTAAAAAACGAAGGAAAAAGACGAGAGGTGACTCACCGGCCACTAAATTTCTTTTTAGAAGCAATAATGAAATTCTAACTAACTTTTTTAAAAAACAGGTTTTGATGGTTTTTAATTATTTATTCTTTTGAAAAATTGAGGAGAGGGGAAATAAATTAAGATATTACAAGATGAGGAATCAAACTCTCATTAACAAGATGGAATAACTATCAAAATATCCTAAGTTATTTATTTAGATTGTGAATTAAAGATTTTATATGTCTTTTTATTTTTGAAAATAACATCTTTACTTTCATAAGATAAGAGTAAGATCTACCTAGGGGTGGAGCTAGAAAGAAGTGAAAGGGTTCTTTGGTAAAAAGTAATATTGTAAATATATATATATCATACGATGAAATTATTAGTAAGTGTTTAACCATATAATATGTGGCTTAAATATAAAACTTTGATTTAAAATCAGCGTATGTGTATGAAATGTGGAACTTCAACTTCAATTTTATATCATAATTCGAAATTTTAAATTCTTTATAAAGTAGAAATTCAAATTTCAAATTGTGATTCCAATTAATTTTTTTAAAAAAATTTAAAACTTGATCACAAATTTCATTTATATTTTGGAAAAAAAGAAAAAAGACCCATCATATATTGCAAAATTAATTATCCAACTTATTTTACTTTTTGTTTTATCCAACATTTTTTGGAGTTTTATAAAAGTAAATTCTGAATACCCACTAATAGTTCAAATACGAAAGTCAAAACAATTCAAAATAGGCTCGTGTCAAGAAAGGTAAATTAAAGAAGAAGCACGTTTCTAAAAAGAATAAGGAAATTGCTCTGTATACTTCTCCAGAACGGCAGCTCCCCGAATTCCAAGGTTATGGACGTAGTTTTTGGTTGCAGTCATTTTCAATTATGGAAAGAAGATTATTTTTATGAGGAACTTATTTGTTTATCCTCATGAATATGATCATCATTTCATTTTATGGGGTGGGTTCTCTTTTCTTATTTATGGTGGGCCGTACCAATTATTGCTTAAATATTTCTATCTGCAGACAGAAAATTAAATGCTCTTTGCCCTGTTTTTGGGACTGCAATATTGCGAATTCTTCAAATCACCTTCAACAAAGGTTTCCTCTAACTTACCTACTCTTCAAAAGAAATTCCTCTGCCTTTTACAACTTTACAACTTCAAGTTTTTTTCTAGATTTTGAGCATATTTTTAAGAAATACATGTTTCTGTCTATTTGCTATTCGAGAATCAACATGTAGCTGGTATCTACTTTTATTTATGTTCTTAACATGAAAGAATTCGGTGCTGTTTTGTGATCCAGACTTGAAAGCAACTGTTTTCCTTTTTGGCATAATACATAAGTATGTCATTTATGCCCTCCATCCATGCTCAAGTATACACTTACGGGTCGTTTGGTGTGAGAGATAAAAATAAATAGTGATTGGATAAAAATTTTGTATCTTTGTTTGGTTGTCATGTTTAGAATAACTTATCCCACCATTTATATTACAGTGATGGGATAAGTTATCCTATATACATGGTGGGATAAGTTATTTCAGGATAACTTGTTTCCAATCAAACGACCCCTTTAAACTTGTATAAAATTGAACAAGTAGACACACGTATTCTATGTAGCATAATACACGTAGAATGCCATGTAGTTTGTTCAATTTTATACAAGTTTAAATAATTAATTGTGCATACTTAAAGTTTAAAAGACATAAATATCAGTTAAAGCTAAGTTAAAAGGACATGTTTATGGATTATGTTTTTTCTTTTTTTGGAAGTTTTCTGACTTGGGGTTCTCAGTTTTCATATTTATGAGGACTGAAGCTACCTAGAAGACCCAGTATCATTGTTAATAGTGGAACTACCTGTTCGAATAACAGCTCCATAGTGCTCCTTTACTCGCCTTCAATTTTATTGGTCTCTGAAGTTGTTGTGTTTTACCTTACGTATTTGTTTATAATGTATTTGTATTGTACTGTATTATTTTAATGAATATAAGTAAATGATAAAGTAGAATTATAAGATAACATGAGATGAAAATATGTTCACATCAAATTGATTGTTACACAAAATGAGATTTTTCGTTGTAACGTTATGATAAATTTAAATAATCCGATATAATAAAATTTAAGTAACAATTAAAAAAAATATTATAATTAAACTAGCCATACAATACATAGTCCAAACAAGGTGGCGGGGGATCTTCTTATTAATTAATTGTGGGCCTGAGGCATCAATTATTCCTAAGCTTTTATGTTTGTCTCTGTAAAATGCTGTACTATATACTCCACTTGACACTCCCTTTAGCCTGCTTTTGGTGTTGGAATAGTGGCATCATCTTAAAACCTTCAACAAGGTTTCCTCTAACTTACCTACTCTTCAAAATTTCTTCTCTGAGTTATAGAATTTATAAGCAATTCACCTACTATATGATAACTTTGTTATTTCTAGATTCTGAGCACATGTACTGAAGCTCCCAAGAAAACCCAGTATTGTTGTTAATAGTGGAACCACATGTTTGAATAGCAGCTCCATAGTACTCCTTTTACTTGGTTTTAAGCTGATTGGTCTATGAAGTTCTTGTGTTTTACCTTATTTTGTGTTCCTTTAGTAAATGTTCAAAAACAACTACTATTATGTCTCAATTCAAAACTATTTGGGGTCGACTATACAAATCATCACTGTCAATTTTAACCACTAAGAGTTCTCTTACTATTCCTATTGATATACACATCTCTAAACATATTGAAGAGCCTTGGTGGTTAAAATTGACATATTGATAGCAACTTGCTGCATTTGTGCTTTAGCAACAGGACATAGTATGCTTTTTCTGGATGAGTTACTGGAGAAATGATTGTTGAAGCATTGCTATTTGTTTTCCAATATTGCCCCTGTCCAATCCAGACAAACAAAGATAGTGATTACGTGTGACTTCTCGTAGCTAAAAGACAGACATCAGTTTTATATCTTATGTTCCTTTAAGGCTTAATTCTTGAATCTCTGAAACTCTTAGCCTGATGTACTGTGTATTTGCTTAGACTAATATTGACCATGTCAAACTATCACCAGAATATGTTTTATACCTCTCTCATGATATTCTCATTCTTCTAAACTTCTAGTTTCATTCTTTCAACGGTCTCTTACTTTTTTCTCCAGGTAGCAACACACTATGACTGGAAGCATGGAAGATGGTTTGTTAGATGAGAGTAGTCTCAGAAAAGCAAGTCAGCAATTCCATGTTACAACAAATCTTGTTTTGAGCACCTCAGTTGCTGCCTGTGGTTACTTTGCCTATGGATTTGCTGTAAGTATTACTTGTCAAGGTGCGAGGAATGCATGAGATTTTGAGGTGTGTTAATTCATATTATGAGGATAATGAAGGAACATCATTTTTCAACTTTGGATAAGACTGAATTAAGCATCCATTTTGTGAGAAATGCATAAGATTTGGTTCCTTGTGAGATCCAAGAGTCTTCGGGACATGTTTTTATTTCCACATATCTATGCGAACAAATCTTGTATCTCTTGAATGTATTTAAAATAGACACATGCATATATGTTCTTAAGCACTATAACATATTTCTCAAATGAGCATACTTGAGATTGCACTGTAGTGTAATGTTTAATGATCTCAGGAGATTAGGCTAAAGGGTTGCCACTGATAGCTTGCTGTCTGTGTGTCCTTTTCAGGCTGGATATTCATCTCCTGCTCAATCAGGGATCATGGATGACCTGGGACTCTCTATAGCAGAAGTAAGTATTTTACAACCCTTTTTCGTGTGTACGGAAATGGCAAAACAGCTCTCTCACACTGACCTGATCAGCTGTTCTCACCCTGTTCTGAGATCTTAGATATTGTAGGGTTTAAAGAGGTCCAGATTATTCTCTTTCTTTTTGATAAATTAAAGAGTTCCTTATCCTAGTTGCTTGATACACATAAGTTCCGTGGTTCTCTTAGCAATGATGAAAATTGTTTGTTAAAAGCTTCCATTATTTAAAATGAAGAGGATAAGATATGTTTTGTTGTTCACAAAACGTACCTATTAGGTTCTTAACAAGCTTTCGTAGTGAATGCAAGAGCAAGGACAAAACTCCCCTGGAGGAAAATTTACAGGTCTTTGGGAGCTATGCCATGTTAGACTCTACTGTCAGTATCAATATTAACATGATCTCTCTCTCAGTTACTCCGGTTTCTCTATCTAGGTGTTCCTTTTTCATTTATGTGAATGTACATTTTGTAAGTGAACTCATGATCCTCACAGATGTCCCATTAGCTGCTAGCCAAACAAAATGCATTTTTCATCAGGAGAAATTTCATAGTCTGATTTATTCTTTTTGTATAGTACTCAGTTTTTGCTTCAATCATGATATTTGGAGGAATGATTGGGGCTCTGATAAGTGGAAAGGTGGCTGATATTTTTGGCAGGAGAGCTGTAAGTCTCTTTTCCTTAATTTATTGAAGTTTTACTTATAAAAAAGTCACTGAACCTGAACTAACTTTTATAGTTTCTAATTTGGTTTATAATTAATACAGACAATGTGCCTTTCGGATTTATTTTTTATCATGGGCTGGTGTTCAATAACCTTTGGCAAGGTACAGAGAATGTCTTTTACCTCAAATACACAGGGAAATAACTTTTCTCCTCTATTTCCGTGTGTGTGTGTGTGCGCACTCTTTCCCTCCTCCATTTATTGCTTCCAGTCAGGCCATGTAACCGTGTTAAGCAAATATGATTATCTGGTTCAACTTACGAGTTTGTGCTTATTGAAAGAGAGCTTGGTGGCTTGATGCTGGAAGGTTGCTGATGGGAGTTGGTGCAGGAATCTATTTATATGTGGTAATTTCTTTTACATTTTTTGGATAACTTTTTCCGTCCGTTGAACCAAAAAAGGTCTGATGCATAATATGACCTGAATGAAATTTCAAACAGGGACCTATATACATTTCAGAGGTCACGCCGAAAAATATCCGAGGGAGCGTTGTAGCAGCTGCTTCAGTAAATAAAAAACTTTGTTGATTTTGATTGGTTAGTAGAACTCATTTTCTCTCTGTATAAGCCTTTGATGTTTTTTGCAGTGTACACTGACTCTTGGCTTCTCACTGGTGTATTACATTGGGAATAACATGAGCTGGCGCACTTTAGCTCTTGTAGGTAATGATACAATGCATTCAACAGTTGTTGCAGAGAGAATTTCAAAAAGAAGATGCCTGATTATATAGAGGTTTCCATTTCTTGAAATTGGTTGAACTTCTAGGTGCTACCCCTAGCTTTATACAGGTGCTAGGTGTATTCTTCATACCGGAGTCTCCTCGGTGGTTGGTGAGTTAGTAATTTCCAAAGAACAAGCAGGTGGCATTAACTAATCATTGATAAAGGGAAATATGCTGTTCTATTGACAGTCGAAAATTGGTCTGGAGAAGGAGGTAGAAGCATCACTACAACGTCTGAGAGGAGAAAATGCAGATATTTCCACTGAAGCAGCTGAAATAAAAGTAACAGATTGATCTAAAATGTGTAATCTAGCAGTGTTGTTTACCTGTTTGTATCTTTCATATTTTTCTGTTGAAGTCTAGTTCCAGAAGAGCAGTTAGGACTGAAATCTCTCCTCTATTTAACAGGACTTTACTGAAACAGTTCAGCGACACTCAACA
Organism: Solanum stenotomum; assembly: GCF_019186545.1. Lineage (NCBI taxonomy): Eukaryota > Viridiplantae > Streptophyta > Magnoliopsida > Solanales > Solanaceae > Solanum > Solanum stenotomum. The sequence continues at coordinate 11,829,449 of NC_064282.1, read as the reverse complement.
TCCACATTTATGGATTTGTTTAGTAGGAAATATGCTCGTCCACTGATTGTAAGCTTTACGTATAACCAGAGTTGGAACACTTTTAAGAGTTTGGATGATATGTCTGATACTTCTGCCGATATTCAATATTATTAGATTGGAGTCGGGTTAATGGCTCTCGTGCAGTTAGGAGGGAACAATGCAATAACTTCTTTTGCCAGTTCAATTTTTAGAGCAGCTGGTAAGATCACTCAGAAATAAACTTCTGTTTTAAGTTGACAGCCTTTTGTTTATAGGGATACATCTAAAAAGTTAAGATCATTTTACAAGGTTGTTCGGCAGAATCAGGATCTCAAGTCATGGCTGTTCTCCAGGTTCTCAACTCTTGCCACTCCAGTTTAATATAAGACTGTTAAAAAACATGTTCAAACAATCGTTCTTCATTTCAGCTTCCATTTGCTGTCACAAGTATTATCCTTACAGAAAAAGCTGGAAGACGACTTCTTATGCTGGTAAGGTTAATGACTGTAGGTTCATGTCCCTTTGCCAATAAAGTACAATTTTAATAAGCCTCAACACTTTGTTTTCAGGTTACTTCGGCTGGGACTTGCTTAGGATGCTTGCTTGTAGCATTGGGGTTTCTTTTCAAGGTGCTAAACTTGGTGATATATATATATAGGAATCAACTTCTTCAGTTTTGCATCTGCTTTTGCCACACATTAATGTAGTTCTGATGCTTCTTTTATCGGATATTCTGCTTTGCCATGAACAGGGTTATCATCTATCAACAGAGCTAACCTCTCCAATGGTGTACACTGGCATACTGGTTTGTGAAAACAACATCCTTTATTATTTATTCATCTCCTTACTGTTTCAAACACCTATAGCTTACCAAAGCCCCTTACATTCTCATTCCACCTCCATATTCTGTAAACAGCTCTTTTCTGTATCTTTCACAATGGGAATGGGAGGTACACCCTGGATCATCATGTCAGAGGTGCGTCTTTAAGATGTCAAATTCAAATATATATGTTATACAGATTCAGACAAACCATAAGGTCAATCTCTGTTTCAGATACTTCCCATAAACATCAAGGGTTCTGCTGGAAGTCTTGTGACATTGATCAACTGTTTTACTTCCTGGATAGTTTCTTATGCTTTTAATTTCCTATTCGAGTGGAATGCAGCAGGTAATGGCACCTCCAACTGTTCCTAAAGCTTGTTTGGTGGTTCAGCGGTTTATTAAATCCTGTTGTAACTTGCAGGAACATTCTTCTTGTTTGCATTCTTTTGTGGCTCAGTTGTTGTATTCGTTGCAATGTTGGTACCAGAGACGAAGGGACGGACACTTGAAGAAATCCAGGCATCGATGACATTACTCCAATGAAATCATATGTTCTTTAACCTTCATTCATGACTGCCCATTTTGAACTTCATAGTTCAGACTACTTTATCATTCAGAACTGAAACTCATGTGTATTGTGATTATATTGATGTTTGTTACGTTCATATCTAAATCTTATCCAATATATCATACATATGAAGCACTGCTTCAGGATGTTGAAAACCAGATCACTTTCCCTACCGAAATTTGCTTCAAGGATTATAGTCTTCCAACAACTTCTGTGGTAGATTAAATTCATTGGCTACCGTAACCAAATTCTGGTGAGGCCGAAGAGCATAAGTTATAAATTGTCCATAATCTTTTGAAACATGGCTATCCCCACAAGAGCACTTCACCATAATATTTACTATAGCATTTGCAGGAACATTGTCAGGATCATAACTGTTAAGACTCCTGCAACTTTTCAACTGTTGTAAGGTTCCAAAAATAAAGACGAGCGATTCTCGGATAAGTAGTACTAGTCTTGACCTGCACACCAAACTGATGGCCAATGAATTTCCCATCAACACAGCTATATGAGAAGGGAACATTAACTCTGCTTTGGAATTGAGTAATATCTGTATTGGTTATCTGAGGATTATAACTAAGAATATTCTTGATGGTGGTTGAAAAAGCATGAAGTTTTCGTGCAATGAGAAGAACAAACTCAATTCTACAAAAATAAATCCAAAGTCTCAGACTCATTTCCCAAACCCCAAACTAAATTATAAACGCCAACACAAAATCTCACCTTATATTCCACAGAGGTCTTTGAAGGCTCCAGAAGTCAAATCATATAAAGATCTTGGGCAGTTTAGGTTAAACAAAAACAGTGGATATATCTGAGATCTACTTTGCTGCTCAATGTCAGAAACACTGTCAGAACTCATCGCTATGTTATTAGGTAATTTATGTATTGGTCCTTTGGAAACAAATCTTGAATAGATATCTGCATTACGAGGGCCAAGGAAAACAAAAACACCGTAAAAAAACAAGCATCCAATATAGTAAAAGTTAACCGAAGTTTAGTTTTCTGTTTTCTTTGGTCAAAAAAATATACTGAAATAAGTGGATACAGAAATATTGAAGGACCTGCAAATTAAACAGTGGTGTTTCGGGAAATTAAAAAGTGTAGAAAAGATAAACTTATCACATCTCTTATCCATCAATTTGGGCCGGCATACCTTCTCTGTGTAAATATCAGGACCTGAGATGTATCCTTAGAGCTTGAATGAACCATCGCTTGCATTCAATTTATTAAGGGAACTCAGATGAATCCCAAATCCACTGGACAATAGCGGCAATGGGGAAGGAGAAGCACGTGTGCAAAGCAGTCATCCTCACGGCATGCAAATGAAATCTAAGAAACTAGATAGGAAATATCCTTAGCTGGTATAGCAGAGACAGACCTTTCAATATCAACAATTTTGAAGCAGACATTGGGATGCACAAGGGCGATTCTTAGCAGAGACTCTTCAGAGAATGCAAGGCCTTCTTTGGGCTTCCAGATTATATATGCAAACCAAACGATCATTCAGGACAGAGTATAGCTTTAGAAGTAAAGTAAGTAAATCAATATTTTTTATTTGTTTGAATTGTGAGAAAACTAGAAATACTTGGAGTACATTTGCTTCCTTGGAACTGGTTGGTTGTAAAATACATCACGAACAATGACTGCAAAGAGAAAAATCCCAACAAAGTTCTTTATTAGCAAACAACAGTCAACTCTGTCAACTCTGTATCAGACAGGCAATTAATTGTTATACCAACATCTTGTCTACAATAATCAATTCCAAGGTACAAACACTTGCCCTGTAAACAATGGCAAGAACAAAGACCAAGTTAGTAGTTTCATACCTATCCTAATGGATACTACCACCTAAAACTCAAAAGAACTTTACCTTCAAAACCTTACGATATCCATTTGGCCTCCTGTGAGTTTTAGTAACAATTTTCTGACAAAAAAAACGTCAGAAGTAGAGCTCAGAACCTCTCCTTTAAGGCCAAAGTTTGCTGGGAAAACATGATTTCATCTGAATGGCAGTATTTTGATGTCGCAGGTGTAAAGCAACCATACTAAACCACAGTTAAAATGGCCAGACGAAAAGGAAGCATAACAGAAGATGAAAGAACAGACACATTTACTATCTCCATAAGCTGAGCTTTAAGTACCTAAGCGCCAATATGTATGTTCCAAATCAACTTCAACTAGAATAAATATCAAAATAGCTATACATACCTAGTAAAATCATAAAGAATATTGAAACTTTGAAAGGGTGAATTAGTAAACCTTGATGGTACCTGCATCGAGGCTGTTAAAACCAACTCCTCAACAACCCTTGAGAAATCATACAAAGTTTTATTGAACTTCCACGGATGACAAAACCTCCACATTCTCATGGTTTATATAACAGAGAAGAGAGAGTAATAAGAATAAGAAAAGAGGAAGGTCATGTGTAATTTCATGAAAAGGGTGGTTTGGGGTGTGTGTGCGCG